>NC_030678.2:5805277-6107777 GCF_000004195.4 Xenopus tropicalis
AAAATGTGTGAAATAGAAACCAATGACGGGATTCACTTCCCCTTGAAAATGTGTGAAATAGAAACCAATGATGGGATTAACTTCCCCTTGAAAATGTGTGAAATAGAAACCAATGATGGGATTAACTTCCCCTTGAAAATGTGTGAAATAGAAACCAATGATGGGATTAACTTCCCCTTGAAAATGTGTGAAATAGAAAACAATGACGGGATTAACTTCCCCTTGAAAATGTGTGAAATAGAAAAGAATGACAGGATTAACTTCCCCTTGAAAATGTGTGAAATAGAAACCAATGATGGGATTAACTTCCCCATGAAAATGTGTGAAATAGAAACCAATGATGGGATTAACTTCCCCTTGAAAGTGTGCAAAATAAAAAAACAATGCTGGGATTAATTTGCCCCTGAATGTATGTGAAATAGAAAACAATGATGGGATTAACTTCCACTTAAAAGTGTGATTTTTATAAATCTTGGACGTTCATGGGTTTTTAAGAGAAAAATACTCAAATTTTTCAAGAAAAAAATCAAAACAATCTTATGCTGCCAAAAACCACATATGTAAGTCTCGAAAAAAAATCAAACTTTTCTCAGTAAACCTTAGTAAATGGGCCCCTTAGTGATAGGAAATATCTGTATAAAGGGGGCTGGAATCACTGGTAAAACGGACTGGGAGAAGAGACGCACAATAGGCAGTGACCTTGCGAGGGTAGCGGGCGAGGATGTTCCCGGAGTTCAGCCCTCGCACTGAGGCCCCGGCTCCGTATGCGGTGAATGTAAAGTGCGTCAATAAATCCTCTCACCTTGACTGACGGGCTCAGCAGAACTGATATATGGAGACACCACGAGCCAACCAAGTGACACCGGCGGAATGAGAATTAGCCGCTCATTTACATCCGAGCACGCGGCCTTTTTTCCTCTTTCTAAAAACAATATTTTAGCTTTTCAATTGGATTTCCTACAGGAAGTGAAATAATAAGAGACAATTCTTTTGATGAGAGACAAATCTTTTTGACGCGAGAGACAATTCTTCTGATGAGAGAGACAATTCTTTTTGGCGAAAGACAATTCTTTTGGCGCAAGAGAATTCTTTTTAAAGGTGAGAGACAATTCTTTTTGGCGTGAGAGACAATTCTTTCTTTTTGGCGAAAGACAATTCTTTTGGCGCAAGACAATTCTTTTTAAAGGTGAGAGACAATTTTTTTTGGCGTGAGAGACAATTCTTTTGATGAGAAAGACAATGTTTTTTGGCAAAAGACAATTCTTTTGGCGCAAGACAAATCTTTTTGATGATAGAGACAATCCTTCTGATGAGAGAGACAATTCTTTTGGCGCGAGACAATTCTTTTGATGAGAGACAATCCTTCTGATGAGAGAGACAATTCTTTTGGCGCGAGACAATTCTTTTGATGAGAGACAATCCTTCTGATGAGAGAGACAATTCTTATTGGCGAAAGACAATTCTTTTGGTGCGAGGCAATTCTTTTTGATGCGAGAGACAATGCTTTTCTTTTAAAGACAGAGACAATTCTTTTTGATGTGAGAGACAATTCTTTTGATGAGAGAGAAAATTCTTTTTGGCGACAGACAATTCTTTTGGCGCAAGACAAATCTTTTTGACACGAGAGACAATTCTTCTGATTAGAGAGACAATTATTTTTGGCGAAAGACAATTCTTTTGATGAGAGACAATCCTTCTGATGAGAGAGAATTCTTTTTGGCGAAAGACAATTCTTTTGGCGAGAGACAAATCTTTTTGATGCGAGAGACAATCCTTCTTATGAGAGAGACAATTCTTTTTGGCGAAACAAAATTCTTTTGGCGTGAGGCAATTCTTTTGGTGCGAGACAAATCTTTTTGACGTGAGAGACAATTCATTTGATTAGAGAGACAATTCTTTTTGGCGAAAGACAATTCTTTTGGAGCGAGACAAATCTTTTTGATGCGAGAGACAATCCTTCTGATGAGAGAGACAATTCTTTTTGGCGAAACAAAATTCTTTTGGCGTGAGGCAATTCTTTTGGTGCGAGACAAATCTTTTTGACGTGAGAGACAATTCATTTGATTAGAGAGACAATTCTTTTTGGCGAAAGACAATTCTTTTGGAGCGAGACAAATCTTTTTGATGCGAGAGACAATCCTTCTGATGAGAGAGACAATTCTTTTTGGCGAAACACAATTCTTTTGGCGTGAGGCAATTCTTTTGGTGCGAGACAAAGCTTTTTGACGTGAGAAACAATTCATTTGATTAGAGAGACAATTCTTTTTGGCGAAAGACAATTCTTTTGGCGCGAGACAAATGTTTTTGACACAAGAGACAATTCTTCTGATTAGAGAGAAAATTCTTTTTGACGAAAGACAATTCTTTTGGCGCGAGACAATTCTTTTGAAGAGAGACAAATCTTTTTGACGCGGGCAACATTTTTTGGATGTCCAGCAATTTTTTCCATGGTGAATTTTGTTGGGTGTTTTGCAAAAAAATTGGCCAATAGCAAAACGTGGAAATTCGCCACAAATCCATCTTTGCCGAATTTTTCCGCCCCCCACTAGTTACAAAGGGATATGCGCGGTATCAGCTGATATACATAATGCGGCTCAGGAGGGAATACTCACAGTACTTGGAAGGAAGCAAAGAGTTTTTGCAATTATCTTGGGATAAATATTCCCCGGGACATGCACATAGGCAGTCAGTGTACTTCCCCAGCATGCAGGCGCATTAATCCTGCGACTCGCAATATAGATTTATATATCTGTTCAGATCCCAGAATGACCTTCGCTCTATAGAAACATGACAACAGAACAAACCCATGGAAGACAGCAAGTGACTGGAGCTGCTCTAGAGACGCCGCGTTTGCAGCTTGGGATGTCACAATGGGTTGCAGTTTAAAGATATGAATCGTGAGTCTGATATTCCCTCTGAAAAATATATAATGTATTGATTATTGGTTTCAAAAAACCAAAATGGGTCATTTATAGTTGGCCTTTATGGGGAATGGCTGCCCTGTGCACACTGCCCAAGTGGTTATAAATGTTCCCTAAAGTGTCCATATCTGTCCTTCTACTGTGTGTCCCTGGCCCAACCTAATGGTCCCCACTGCCAGGTCTGCCAGGTACCCAATGTGATCTGTACCCAATTTGATCTGCACCCAATGTGGCCTGTACCCAATGTGATCTGTACCCAATGTGCTCTGTACCCAATGTGATCCGTACCCAATGTGATCTGTGCCCAATGTGATCTGTGCCCAATGTGATCTGTGCCCAATGTGACCTGTACCCAATCTGATCTGTACCCAATGTGATCTGTACCCAATGTGACCTGTACCCAATGTGACCTGTACCCAATCTGATCTGTACCCAATGTGCTCTGTACCCAATGTGATCCGTACCCAATGGGATCTGTGCCCAATGTGATCTGTGCCCAATGTGCTCTGTGCCCAATGTGCTCTGTACCCAAAGTGATCTGTACCCAATGTGATGTGCTGATCTATACCCAATGTGATCTGTACCAATTTGATCTGTACCCAATGTGCTCTGTACCCAAAGTGATCTGTACCCAATGTGATGTGTACCCAATGTGATCTGTGCCCAATTTGATCTGTACCCAATGTGATCTGTGCCCAATGTGATCTGTGCCCAATGTGCTCTGTGCCCAATGTGCTCTGTACCCAAAGTGATCTGTACCCAATGTGATGTGTACCCAATGTGATCTGTGCCCAATTTGATCTGTACCCAATGTGATCTGTACCAAATGTGATCTGTGCCCAGTGTGATCTGTAACCAATGTGATCTGTGTCCAATGGGATCTGTGCCCAATTTGATCTGTACCCAATGTGATCTGTGCCTAATGTGATCTATACCCAATGTGATCTGTAGCCAATGTGCTCTGTAGCCAATGTGCTCTGTGCCCAATGTGATCTGTGCCCAATGTGATCTGTGCCCAATGTGATCTGTACCCAATTTGATCTGTGCCCAATGTGATCTGTGCCCAATGTGATCTGTGCCCAATGTGATCTGTGCCCAATGTGATCTGTGCCCAATGTGCTCTGTACCCAATTTGATCTGTACCCAATGTGATTTGAGAGCCATCTATCATCTATTTATCTCTCTCTCTCTCTCTCTCTCTCTCTCTCTCTGCCTATCATATCTATCTATCTATTATCTATCTATTATCTCTCTGTCTGTCTCTAAAGATCTATCATCTATTTAATCTATTAATATTTATCATATATGTACATACTGTCTATCTATATTTCTGTTTTTCTTTCTATCTTTATAATATTAATCTATTTATTTATTATCTATCTATCTATCTATCTGTTGTATCTCTATCTTTCTTTCTATTAGCTATCTATTTATCTATTATCTATCCGTGTCCATCTGTTTGTCCACTGTCTCACTATCTCATCTATCTTTTTTGTTGACCAGTTGCCCTAGTTTTTTACTCATCTCTCTCTCTCTGTCTCTCTCTCTCTGTCTCTCTCTATCTTACAAAAGCTCAACTGGGCAGGGGCCCAATCTCTTAATCACTAATAAAATGTTTTTATTGGTTAAACATACAGCACTGTGTATATACATCAGTGCTAAATACATGGAAATATCCATGCCTACATACAGCTACGTATTATGTTCATCTGTCTATCATCTGCCTGTCCTCAACCCCTCTTATCCTTCCTCCGTGTCCTACAATATAATTCAAGGCCAGTTCACGTCAGGTTATCTGGAGAATTCCCAGAGGAAAGGGAAATGTGTATTTTATTCCAGTTGTTGAAGAGATGGTTTAAACGTTAAAGAGTATTATTAAAGAAAACACCTTGTCCATAATAGGAACCTGCTTCTTGCGCTCATGGTGCCATCTTCTGGTAATAGAATGAACTAAATGCAAACTGGCCCTTATTATTTGTGTGATCATTATATTTATCTCGCTATCCATGGAGTCTGGTTGGTTGTGTAACTGGGTGGGCACAGGGGGGAAACCCTGACATACAGAGCCTTCTGGGGGTAGAGTTCCTTCAGCATTCAGCGGCCATGCCAAACACTGTTACTCTTGGCGGATACTATTAAATATCTAATAAATATCTAATAAATATATTTATTTGTATTGAAAGATGAAGCATGAATGAGAAATATAAACTAAGGCTTACTCGATAATCGGTATAAGCATATGAATGGCTACATAAACAGTGGCTCCTCATTCATTGGGTCCACAGATATAACTTTTATCCTTTACCCCTAAGAGGCTCAACGTTTGAAGCAAGTGTATGAATGCGCTGTTCTGATTGGCCCCCTTTACACACATGATTAATACAGTATTTCTATAATACAGAACTCAATAAAATGGGAGCTATGGAGATAATACTATACATGCAAACGTTGAAAGTTTTAATTATTACCTGTAGAACCCTATAAATTCTCAAATTCTACCATTGGTGTAAAGGATAAGATGGTGATGACTTCTACTGTCATTTCAGAGTATGGAACTAATTCATCATTATCTGTCTACCAGAAATTTAATTTCATCAACCCCCTCAGGGTCTAATCGTACCCAATGAGCGCTGCGATAGACCATCCCACAGTGGCACCCAGGTGAATTCCTGCCACGTTGTCTCAGTTCCAGTCCAGTTCCATTGTTTCATGAGGGAAACAAGACTATCTAGGTTTAAAGGAAAGCCAGTGATATGCTTTGAAAAGAAAAAGGTACATTGGCTTATTTTCTAATGTAGGAAATGTCAAAATCTGCCATGCTTTCTTCTCCTTCGAAGTCTTGGGGCAACCATTAATTATTGACTCCTACAACATAACATTAGTGATCCAAATGCTGTATTAACACCAAATGGACCAAGTAAAGTTGCCCCTAAGAGCTAATTGGCAAGGCAAAAATACTTTATGTAGGAGTGCTCCGCTAGAAAACTGAAATCCAGGTCTACCATTTCCATTCTGATGAACCTTCAGTGAGTATAAAGTCTCATTGCTGTGGCTTCCTCTGACCTATAAAGTCTCAGAAGCAAAGAAAGGCTTCTTCCAACCTTTAATGTCTCATCATATTTCTTCAGACTTGTGTTGACTGAGTTCATTCTTGTCAAGTTATTGTCAGCTCTGCTCTGCACTCTCAAGTACTTGATTCTTCCACCATTGGGGAACTCCAGAGCCTGAACACTGCTTTCCAAGGAAGAATGATTTTGACTGCCCTATGATATCTCCTAGACATTTCAGTCACAAACAATGTAATATAGTGCCCATCTCGATCTTCAATTCTAATGTATTTCTGGCTTCTCTTGTCTATAACTCAATGTACAGGTAGAGTGTATCATATACAAGATGACATTTCATACCCATAATTCAATTATTTTTTCATGAACTGTTGGTGTCTTTGTTCATCATGAACTGTTGGTCTTGTTCATCATGAACTGTTGGTCTCTTTGTTCATCATGAACTGTTGGTCTTGTTGTTCATCATGAACTGTTGCCCTCTTTACTAAAACATACAATCCTGTACCAGTTTTTAATGAGTCTTCCATGTAATAAATGTCTGTATGGTACAAGTAAGTTAAGAGTGCCTCTAACTCTGGACTTTTTTGTTAGAACAGATATCTGCTCCTATTAGTTTCCCATAGATTAATAGAAACCTGTATTAGTATAGATTAAAATGGGTCATGGTTGAGGCAGACACCAATAAAAGAATCCAGTCAGTAGATAAGGGCGGGCAGCAGAAAAGGAACATTTTGCCATCAAATATGAGAGCAACAATCCAGAAACAAATGCAACGGGGCAATCTGTGGCTGGCAGAGACTCACTACTGTCAAAGGCATGTACTTGGCCTTTACAACAAGAAGTAGGCATCTTTACACGGTTGCAATGAACCAGGCAAACGTTATTAAACTGCTTCTTGTAAGGAGGCAGGTTACAGACTCTGGTTGCTGCCTCGAGGATGATAATTGCACAAAACACAATACTTTGGCAGATTTTCTTTCTCTGCTTCTCACACACAGTGATTCTCACTGAAACCTCCAGGACTCATGTCTTCTTACAGCAGGTGTCCTCAACCTTTTAAATGGAAAATGTGTTGGGGAGCAACACAAAAAAAAAAAAGTTCCTGGGGGTGCCAATAAGAGATATAATTGGCTACTTAATAGTCCCTATGTGTACTGCCAGCCTATAGAAGGCTCTGTTTGACATTATACTTGGTTTTTATGTAACCAAAACTTACCTCCTTACCAGAAATTCAAAAATGAGCACCTACTTTGAGACCACAGGGAGCAACATCCAAAGGGTTGGTGAGAAACATCTTACTCATCTTACATCTTACTGGTTGGGAATCACTGCCTTACAGTGTCCAACCTTCGTCCATAGGTCTCCCTCTAACCTAAATGCTCAAACTCACTGCCTGGTGTACAATCACCTCAGGGACTCTAACCCTTAATCTCTCTCCATGATTAGAATCCCACCGCCCCTAGCAGTACCCTGCAGGCAGAGTTACTAACTCCTGTCCCACAGATTATTGTCATCATCAACTACCCCTTTAATACCAGAACTGCTGATATGAACAATATTGACTACCAATACATCAAATACTGTCAAATATTACCCTTCACTAGCATTAAAATATCAAGTTTCATAGCTGACTTGGTCAACCTACAGCAAGAGTCCCCAACCTTTTTTACCCATGAGCTGTGTTCAAATGTAAAAAGAGTTGAGCCAAAAATGGGCTGTTTTGGCTCTTTGGTAGCCTGTATATGGACTGGCAACCTACAGGAGATTATGTTTGTCAGTACACCTGGTTTAAATGCAACCAAAACTTGCCTCAAAACCAAGAATTCAAAAATAAGCACCTGTTTTAAGGTCACTGGGAGCAACATCCAAGGGGTTGGTAAGAGACATGTTGCCCCCAAACCACTGGTAGGAGATCAGTGATCTACAGCCACTGGATACACCCCACCCAAACAAACTACTAATACAAGCATCCCCTTAAGCAGTGATCCCCAACCAGTGGCTCGGGGGCAACATGTTGCTCCCCAACCCCTTGGGTGTTGCTCCCAGTGGCCTCAAAGCAGGTGCTCATTTTTGAATTTCTGACTTGGTTTTGGTTGCATAAAAACCCAGTGTAAAGCCAAACAGAGCATTCTATAGGCTACCAGTCTACATAAGGGCTACCAAATAGCCAATTATAGCTCTTATTGGCACCCCCAGGATCTTTTTCCATGCTTGAGTTGCTCCCCAACACTTTTTCCATTTGAATGTGGTTCACTGGTATAAAAGGTTGGGGATCCCTACCCTAAAGCATCTGGGTTTCTGGGTTGCAGGAAAACTAGAACAAATGGTACATGTACATTAGATGTTTAAAGATATTGTGATATTCTCTACACAAAAATGGTTTACATCCCCCCTTCTACTGTCGGCTGTATTGTAGTTTATGACATTAAATGCAAGATCAATTTTTTTCATGCATACGTGATGAGCAGCCATAAGCCGCTAACAATAATAACAATTAGACTCTTGAGGCTTAAAAAAATCATTAAACATGTAATATAAAAATGGTTTATGATTCCATCTTGTTTGAAAGCATAGAGAACCGAGGAATACAGATATGTATCTTCATGAAAAATCATTTAATGAGTGTGTCTTACCATTATCAAGCAGCATGTTTGGTATCCAGCTGTACCGGAATAAGATGGAAGTTCATGTTTGAGGAGCTTTGATTGAGTATTTGGGCATGGGTAGAACCCTTTATTGATTTTGGCTTAGGGACATAGCCAAGTAGCTTTGACACTAATAAGGACATTCCAAGGACCTACTCAAGTACCCAGTTCCAAGTCAAATTTACAAATGAGTTGACCCTTATGGTAAGACTCACTAGATGCAAATGTCAAACACAAGATCTGTCAATTCAACAATTCTTCTGAGCCACCACGTGCTAAATATGTTCCTCAACATGCAGATATATCGAAAGAAACCTCAGAGTTGTGCACCTGGTTGGAGATCCGTGGTATACTGGGCCCTAGTAACCAGATAACAGTTTCAGCTCCCCAACCAATGACTCGTGAGCAACATGTTGCTCACCAAAAACCGTTGGATGTTGCTCTCCGTGGCCTCAAAGCAGGTAGTTATTTTTGAATTTCTGGTAGGAGGCAAGTTTTGGTTGCATAAAAACCAAGTATAATGCCAAACAGAACCTTCTGTAGGCTGCCAGTGCACAAAGGGGCTATGAAGCAGCCAATTATAGCCCTTATTGGTACCTCCAGGAACCTTTTTAAAGCTTGTATTGCTCCCCAACACTTTTTTCCTTTAAATGTGGCTCACGGATATAAAAGGTTGGGGGTCCCTGCTCTACACCATACAAAAGGTTTTTAGGGAAAGAGACAGTGTCAAAAATGGGCTTCCCCAGGCTCCTCAGTACAGTCAGAAGCACTAGAGGAGTGGTTCTCAACCTTCCTAATGCAGCCACCCTTTAATACAGTTCCTCATGTTGTGGTGACACCCAACCATAAAATTATTCCTAAGACCATCGGAAATATGTGTTTTCAGATGGTCTTAGGTCGTTCGACCCACAGATTGAGAACCGCTGCACTAGAGGATGCAAGCCAGTTGCCATTTTCTGGGCAGACAATGTCTAGTGATTAGCGATGAGCGAATCTGTCCCGTTTCTCTTCGCCATAAAATCCCGAAACAAGAGAACTCGCGAAACTGCAAAAAATCAGCAAAACGCATTTGTCACGTGACTGTTTTGTCGCCCGCATGTTTTTTTGACAATACCAATTTGACTCGACCGCTACTTTTTTTGATGAGCGACGACTTTTTCCGCGACGAATTTTCACTGAAGTTGTGCGAATCAATTCACCGATGACGAAATGCAGAAATTTTCTGCGAATCCATGCCTTCATTTGTCTCTACTAGTGAAATTTGGGTTAGAAAAATAATTGCACATTTTTGTTTGAAGGTCCACTTTGACCATCGTTTTGTTTGTATATTGGTGAAAATCATGGGGCCTCACTTACTAATACAGAGGCAACTGGGAGTCGTAAGATTCACGATGCACACAAACAAGCCAAGGCACACATACATGCTAGGCCCCATCAGCCAATGAATGGGCAGAATTCTACCTTTTGCTCCCACACTACTTCCTGTTACAGTTAGACCTGCATCACTTCCTGCCAGCTGATCTCTGAGGGGGCACACAGCCCATCACAAAATGGCGGCTCAAGGGAAAGGATGTAAAAGGGCAATATTTACTGATATTCATATTCCAGCTTGGTAAGATACTTTAATAGGTCACTTAATATAATTAATGATGAGCGAATCTGTCCCGTTTCGCTTCGCCGAAAAATTCGCGAATCTTTCAAAAGATTCACGAAACGCTAAAAATGTTGTATGTAACAAAAAAATTATCGCCCGCGACTATTTTTTTGTCGCCCACGGCTATTTTTTTGTTGCAAGGCTATTCTTTTGTCGCCTGCGGCTATTCTTTTGTTGCAAGGCTATTCATTTGTCGCCCGCGGCTATTCTTTTGTTGCAAGGCTATTCATTTGTCGCCTGCGGCTATTCTTTTGTCGCGGGTGACAATTTTTGGACGCTCTGCGAATTTTGCTGCAAATCCATGCCTGGCAAAACATTTCTCCCATCACTAAATATAATATAAACTATCTGTTGGTTACGTATTCATTCTGGGGGGTTAGTTTCCCTTTAACCAAACCTATACATGACAATTGACTAAAGCACAACCATACAGAGGCTCTGCACACTGTATCCTCCATAATTGTTAAGACTCTGAGCTTGTAGAAGGGAAATGTGTGTAACCCACGCATGCATTTAGCACACATAAGCACATATTATCCGCATTGTCTGTTATTCTCCAATTGCTGCCGAGTGGATGTTTCATCAGCATATCAAAGGCCCATGAACATGGAGGAGTTTGTCAAGAATTCCAGAATATTAAAAAAAACAGGTAAAAAAGACAGTACAGCCTGTTCCTATGGAAAAGCAAGAGAGGAACATGTGCTCCATGCTCTGATTTAATGAGCTTCTCCTCCATTCTCACTCGAATCTCCTAAGGTTTGGGAAGGAGGAACGGAACAGAAGCCATGAATATTACATCGACTCACTTTATTTTTACTATCTGAGAGACAATGTCCCCTTTCCTCGGTCTCACTAGAATTGCCCCGGGCTCCCATCTACGCTACCAGAACCGTGTGAGGAATTATTGTTGTAGAGAATCTTTTTCTGAAGTCTGTATGATAATACATTCACAATATCGCGGCATAAAGGGGTTGCGCGGAGCGCTAACACCCGGGGAGTTTTGACAAAATAATTTGATGACTTCGGCAGCGACGTGAATAATATTTACGCACGGGGAGAGAGACGGATGCAGAATACGACTCCATTTATTGCTTTCGCGGCTTTTTAACTGTCGGAAGGGGCTGATTTGATGATTTGAGGTGAAAGTTCATCAACGCTTGAATGAAAGCAAGGTAGACGTTGAGGTAGAAAAGTCTTTCCTTCTTGGAGGGATGCTGGGAGTTGAACCATCTGTATAATAATTAGGGATGCACCAAACCCACTTTTTTGGGTTCGGCCGAACCCCCGAAGCCACCCTGACGGATTCTGCCGAATCCTGAACTGATTGGGAAGGGTTAAAAGTGGGGGCATTTGGAAAGAGTTTAATCCCCCCCACCATTAAACTCTTTCCAAATGCTAATTAGCATATTCTAATTTATGCTAATTAGGATTCGGTTCGGACGGGATAGTGGATTTGGTCGGAACCGAATCCATGAAAAAAAAGCTGGATTCGGCCCAAATCGAATCAGAATTCTAATAAGCATATGCTAATTCAGATTGGGAATGGTTAAAAGTTGGGGGAAAAGTTCCCCCCTACCATTTAACCCTTTTTGAATGCTAATTAGCATATGTTAATTTATGCTAATTAGGATTTGGTTCGGCTGGGATAGTGGATTTGGCCGAAACCAAATCCATCAAAAAGGCTGGATTCGGCCCGAATCCCGAACCAAATTGGGAAGGGTTAAAAGTTGGGAGGGAAATTTTTCCCTCTACCGTTTAACCCTTTCGGAATGCTAATTAGCATATTCTAATTTATGCTAATTAGGATTCAGTTCTGCCAGGACACTGGATTTGGCTAAAACCGAATCCATAAAAAAAAAGGCTGGATTCGACCCGAATCTCGACCCGAATCAGCATATGCTAAGTAGGATTGGGAAGAGTTAACCCTTTCCGAAAGTGAATTAGCATATGCTAATTTATGCTAATTATGATTCGGTTCAGCTGGGATAGTGGATTTGGCTGAAACCGAATCCATGAAAAACAAAGGCTGGATTCGACCCAAATTTGGCCCGAATCCAAAACCAAATCAGAATATCATATGCAAATTAAGATTGGGAAGGGTTAAAAGTTGGGATAGAATTTTTTCCCCCCTACCATGTAACCCTTTCCGAATGCTAATTAGAATATTCTGATTTATGCTACTTAGGATTTGTTTCGGCCGGGACAGTGGATTTGGCTGAAACTGAATTCATGAAAAAAAAGGCTGGATTTGGGCCGAATCCTGAACCGAATCAGAATCAAAAAATTCCCCCCCCCAACTTTTAACCCTTCCAAATCCTAATTAGAATTGGAAAGGGTTAAAAGTTGGGAGGGGAATTGGAAAGGATTGGAAAGGGTTAAAAGTTGGGAGGGGAATTTTCCCCCCCCCTACCATTTAACCCTTTCCAAATGCTAATTAGCATATTCTAATTTATGATAATTAGGATTCGGTTCGGCCAGGACAGTGGATTTGGTTGAAACCTAATCCATGAAAAAAAGGCTGGTTTTGGTCCGAATCCCGAACCGAATCAGAATCATAATTAGCATACGCTAATTAGGATTGGGAAGGGTTAAAAGTTGGGGGGGGGGGATTTCTTTCCCCTACCATTTAACCCTTTCCAAATGCTAATTAGCATATGCTAATTTATGCTAATTAGGATCCAGATTCGGTTCAGATTCGGCTGTCACAAATATATATAAAATATCCAGGGTTAGGGTTTCAACTATCCCCAACAAAATTTGCCAGGCATGGATTCTTGGCGAATTTCCTCGTTTTGCCATTGGAGGATATTTTTTGCGAAAGGGCCGACAAAATTTGCCATGGATCCAAAAATTGTCACCCATGTCAAAAGAATTGTCTGCCGTCAAACATATTTTCGAGCTTCAAATGTATTGTCGCACGTCAAAAGAATTGTCTCTTGCATCAAAAAGAATTGTTTTTCTCATGAAAAGAAAAGAATTGTCTCTCTCATCAAAAGAATTTCTTGCACCAAAAAGAATTGTCTCTGGGATCAAAAGAATTGTCTCTTATCAAAAGAATTGTCTCTTGCATCAAAAAGAATTTTCTCTCTTATCAAAAGAATTGTCTCTTATCAAAAGAATTGTCTCTTGCATCAAAAAGAATTGTCTCTCATCAAGAGAATTGTCTCGCGCCAAAAACAATTGTCTCTCTCATCAAAAGAATTGTCTCTTATCAAAAGAATTGTGTCGCGCCAAAAACAATTGTCTCTCTCATCAAAAGAATTGTTGTGCGACAATTTTTTTGACGCACAACATTTTCCCCATTTTGCGAATCTTTTGAAAGATTCGCAAATTTCCAGATTGACTAATTGCAAAGTTGCTAGGAATAGGAGCTTCTATTTCATACTAATAGTTTGACTCAAATTCTACCTGAAATGATCAACCCAAATGGCAACTTTTTTTCGATATTTGGAAGCGGATCATTTTGGATATGAGCTCCTCTTATTCAAAAAAGTGTAATAAATAAAACACAGCCACGTCATGTTCATTGGTTTTTACAGTTCATCCATGGCTCTTTATGAACTTTATGTGCCGGGTTCTCCCTCCAAGGGAAATTGATTAATGTTTAAACAGAACTGGGCTTTTAAAATCAATGGTGAAATCCAAACATGAAACCATTAGCAAGAGAGAATAAACAGTAAAAACTCATAGCCGGCAAGTGTTTAGAGCCAATAAATCCCCTTGCTCTCAGGCAGAGGGGTGAGATAGCAGAGGTCACGGAATTGCCGAGTCGAGCTGTATTTGCCGTAGGCTCGGCCTTACCTTTTCTCAGATTCAAGTCCAGGAGAGTAGAACAAGTTTCCCCGACCATAAAGGTCATTTCCCCTGTGGGGCTGTGTCCTATTTAATTGCTACACGTCGACAAACGGTTTAAGTGGCTGTGACTTACTCATTTCCAGTCCTGAAGCTCCGATGGTGCCGGGTTAGGAGCGTTCCTGGACCTTTACAGAAAACCGCTGTGGAAGGGAGGGGCTAGAAACCAATGATCAGCAACGTTAGAAAGCAACAGACATTACGGGGCAGATTTACTGAAACTTCATAATTTCTAATTTTTTTACTTTCAAATTCAACTGAATTCGTTTTCCTGAAAAGCTGCTGCAAGAAAAGTCGTAAGAAAACGCAACTTTTTTCAAATTGTCGCTGCAAAAATCCCGACTTTACAGAATTGTTGCCGTGACAGTTTGAAAAAGTCGTGATTTTTGGACAAAACCCCGCAAAATCTCCAAAGTTTCGAGACAAAAGAAAGGACTTCAGCTTCACCTCTGACATAAGATACTGTGACTAGTGATGAGCGAATCTGTCCCGTTTTGCTTCGGCGTAAAACAACCAGATAATTTGCGGATCAGCGGAAAATCGTGAAACGTGTTTGTCGTGTGACTTTTTTGTCGCTTCAATCTTTTTTTGTCACCCGTTTTGGCGCCGTCTTTTTTCTTTTTACGCAACTGCGCCTAATTTGATGCGACTGTGCCCATTTTGACATGACCACGATTTTTTTGATGCACACAAATTTTTCTGCGGCGAATTTTCGCTGAAGTTTCGGAAAACAATTAATTTTCAGACAATTCTTTTTGGCACAAGACAATTCTCTTGGTGAGAGACAATTCTTTTGGCGAGAGGCAATTCTTTTTGTCGCGAGAGACGATTCTTTTTGTCGCGAGAGACAATTCTTTTGATGCGCAACAATATGTTTGATGGCAGACAATTCTTTTTGGCGCTCGTAAAAATTGGATGTGCAGCAAATTTTTCCGTGGCGAATTTTGTCGCCTGTTTCTCAAAACGATTTGCCAATGGCGAAATGCAGAAATTCACTGAGAATCCATGCCTGGAGAAAAAATTTGTTCATCACTAATTGCGACTAGCGATGGGCAACATAATTCGGCAGGCATGAATTCACTTTTCGATTTTTTCACAAAATGGGCAGTTTTCGACAAAATTTGCAATGGTGAAATGCGCCGCACAACAAATAATTGTTGCCCGTTTCAAACAAATTGGGACAGATTCGCTCATCGCTAACTGCGACACAAAGGAATATCCCTTCTGTATTTTTGTTTCTATTTTGTTGTATTTTTTATCTGCTACAATACAGTTGCTTGAAGATAATTCCACGTTTTGTCTGTTTCTTGTGTATCTCTGGCAGTGACGGCACTGAAACCTCTAATCACAAACGCCCGTGCCCTGTCACATCCAACTCGTCGATTCCAACAAACGGTTTTGCCGCGCTACATTTTCGGCTTAGTGTACATATTTCAAAGCCCTTATCTGGAAAGCGTACAGAATATTCTCAGCACATTTGCTGTGGCTTACCGAGTTCTCCAGTGTAATGTGAAGGCATCCCTATTAACTGTCGTTATGGGTGTAATAATCGTACAGAGAGGCGCGCGCGTCTAACCTTATAATGGGAAATGCGGCCACAAACCACAGCATGTTTAATGCCTTCTTGCATGCAACACTGACACAATAGCATTACCCAGTAAATGGACATTGACCTCAGGGGCCCCTGAAGGTTTATCTGGACAGCGATGTTGTGTTGTGTGCAATTGGGTCACAATAATGTCACGGTTTATGGTGCCCCCGGAACTTTCGATTCTTTTTTTCCTTCTGTTTATCTTTCTTGTTGCCTGGTATCATTAACGTATATATAAGGCAGCGGTTCTCAACCTGTGGGTCAGGACCTCCAACCCTTTCACAGGGGTCGCCTAAGACCATCGGAAAACACATATTTCCAATGGTCTTAGGAATAATGTTATGGTTGGGGGTCACCACAACATGAGGAACTGTATTAAGGGGTTGGGGCATTAGGAAGGTTGAGAACCACTGATTTAAGGTATTTTGGTGAGAATTTCATATAATAACAATTAATACTAGTGATGAGCGAATCTGTTCCATTTCGCTTTGCCGAAAAATGCACGAATCTTTCAAAAGATCCACGAAACGACAAAGAATTTGCAGAGTGGCAAAAATGTTGTGCGGCAAAAAAAAATGTCGCCCGCTGCTATTATTTTGTTGCATGGCTATTATTTTGTCGCCCGCGGCTATTAATTTGTCGCATGGCTATGATTTTGTCGCCCGTGGCTATTATTTCATTGCACGGCTATTATTTCGTTGCGCGGCTATTTTCCACGGCAAATTTTTTCATCCGTTTCACAAAACAATCCGCCAATGGCGAAACGCGGAAATTCGCCGCGAATCCATGCCTGGCGAAACATTTCGCCCATCACTAATTAATACAATAAGTAGTGATGAGCGAATCTGTCCCGTTTTGCTTCGCCTAAAAATTTGCCCATTTTGATGCGACAGCTCCCTTTTATGACGCAACCACGACCACGCCCCTTTTCTGTACGCAACCGCATCCATTTCGACGCACCCTGCTTATGTTATTTCGGCCCCCTGACCGATGCACGCCTATACTCGTTGTTCAAATTCGATCATTTGGCATGAGGGCCAAATGACTGAATTAGCCTGATATCACCCCCCCCGTAAGTGGGGATATTGGGAGAAGATCCCCTCGCTTGGTGACCTCGCCATTTCTTATTTGATGATACTAAGGGGCAGATTTACTAATCCACGAATCCGAATCCCGAATGGGAAAAAATCGGATTGGAAACAAAAATGTTGGGACTTTTTTGTCGCCGTCGCGTTTTGTTCGTATTTTGCGCGTTTTTTTCGGCGCCGTCACGACTTTATCGTATTTTGCACGACTTTTTCGACGCTGTCGCGTTTCTTTTCGTATTTTGCACGATTTTTTCATTGTCGTCACGACTTTATCATATTTTGCGTGACTTTTTCGCCGCCGTCGCGTTTTTTTCGTATTTTGCGTGATTTTTTCGTCGCCAGCACGATTTTTTTTGTATTTTGCGCGATTTTTTGCCGCCGTCGCGTTTTTTTTTAGTATTTTGCACGATTTTTTCGTCGCCGTCGTGATTTTTTTAGTATTTTGCCCAATTCTTTCGCCGCCATCGCGTTTTTTTTTCGTACTTAGCATGAATTTTTCCGTCACCGTCACGATATTTTTCGGATTGAGCAATTGTAAACGGCGGAAAAACCAATCCGATTTTTTCGCAACGGCGACGAAAAAGTTGCGGAAAATATACGATAAAGTTGTAACGGCAACGAAAAAATCGCGGGACATACGAAAAAGCCACGACAGCGGCGAAAAAGTCTCAAAAATACCGATCATTACGAAAAAAACGCGTTCGGACGCTTTCGGCCCGTTCGTGCATTAGTAAATCTGCCCTCATGGTACCGGTGAAATTATGGGTGTGGCTTTGGTTGCCAATTCCAACAATTAGAAGGGATCTTTGGAAAATTTGACCACCAAGTGTAAAAAAAAAACCATATCTATACCATAAATTCCTGGATTACTAAGCTTAAATGGCTAAAGGCCTCATTAATATGTACTGGATATTGCAGTAATTAACAAAGCCGTCATCTTTTTGTGAGATGAAACTTAAAATGTTTGCTAACTACATTAATATGAATCTGCCTACACTTTAATGTGGCTTATTAATGGCCATGTTTAATTTTATTAACACAGAACACAGCTTGCTTGACATAATGTATAAACTTTAAATTTTATAATTAATTTGAGATGACACGGCAGCCATGACTGTCAATTATTTAGTGGCTTGTATTACATCTAAGTACACAGCCATCTATTAAATATGTATTTTAATTAATTATCATGTGAAGAAACGAATGATGAATATTTATTGTAGCAACGTGCATTAAGATGTATTGTCTTTGGACCCACAGCTTCGCAGAAAAGGATACTTTTTTTTTTAGTTTACTCCGACTGCAAAAGGGGAATACGGAGTTTTATAGAAGGTTTAACCAAGAATATTCTATTCGCCTCACTGTGTCACATGTCTCCTGGGGACAAGGAGCGGGGAAATCTCCGCACCATCTCTCCTGTGTATAATATAAGCCAATGCCACCAATAGCCCATATAGTCCTTTTCTACCCATGTTGGCTATAAATCAAGTATAAATGTCTGTTCACAATAAATGGTCTCATCATTAGTAATGGGCGCAATGTTTCGCCGTGGAAAAATTCGCATCCAAAATTTGTCGCCGGCGTCAAAAAAGAATTGTCATGGGCGTCAAAAGAATAGCCGCGCGACGAAATAATAGCCGCAGGCGACAAAATAATAGCCACGGGAGACAAAATAATAGCCGCGCAACAAAATAATAGCCACGGGAGACAAAATAATAGCCGCGCAACAAAATAATAGCCACGGGAGACAAAATAATAGCCGCGCAACAAAATAATAGCCACGGGAGACAAAATAATAGCCGCGCAACAAAATAATAGCCACGGGAGACAAAATAATAGCCGCGCAACAAAATAATAGCCACGGGCGACAAAATAATGGTGCGGGCGGCAAAATAATAGCCGCGGGCGACAATTTTTTTTGCCGCATGACATTTTCTGCCATTTCGCAGATCTTTCGAAAGATTCACAAATTTTTCGGCGAATCGAAATGGAACAGATTAGTGCTCCAGTCCCACTCCCTGTCCCTCACACTGTAAGTTCCCATCAGAGTGTTCTAGTCCCACTCCTTTGACTCCCTGTCCCTCACCCTGTAATTTCCCATCAGTGTTCCAGTCCCACTCCTTTGACTCCCTGTCCCTCACCCTGTAATTTCCCATCAGTGTTCTAGTCCCACTCCTTTGACTCCCTGTCCCTCACCCTGTAATTTCCCATCAGTGTTCCAGTCCCACTCCTTTGACTCCCTGTCCCTCACACTGTAAGTTACCATCAGAGTGTTCTAGTCCCACTTCTTTGACTCCCTGTCCCTCACCCTGTAATTTCCCATCAGTGTTCTAGTCCCACTCCTTTGACTCCCTGTCCCTCACCCTGTAAGTTCCCATCAGTGTTCTAGTCCCACTTCTTTGACTCCCTGTCCCTCACCCTGTAATTTCCCATCAGTGTTCCAGTCCCACTCCTTTGACTCCCTGTCCCTCACCCTGTAAGTTCCCATCAGAGTGTTCTAGTCCCACTCCTTTGACTCCCTGTCCCGCACCCTGTAAGTTCCCATCAGTGTTCTAGTCCCACTTCTTTGACTCCCTGTCCCTCACCCTGTAATTTCCCATCAGTGTTCCAGTCCCACTCCTTTGACTCCCTGTCCCTCACCCTGTAATTTCCCATCAGTGTTCTAGTCCCACTCCTTTGACTCCCTGTCCCTCACCCTGTAAGTTCCCATCAGAGTGTTCTAGTCCCACTCCTTTGACTCCCTGTCCCTCACCCTGTAAGTTCCCATCAGTGTTATAGTCCCACTTCTTTGACTCCCTGTCCCTCACCCTGAAAGCTGACGTTCAAAACGTTCTCCCCACTACAAACTCCCTGCCCCCACCCACTTTAAGCTTCCATCAAAGGGGTGTATTTATTAACACTGGAGACAAACATCACCAGTGATGTTGCCTTTGGCAACCAATCAGCAATTAGATTTAAATGGTCACCTACAGGTAAGAAAACAAAAGCAAAGGATTTGATTGGTTGCTATGGGCAACATCACCAGTGATGTTTGTCTCCAGTGTTAATAAATACAAATAATAAAATTTGTCGCCAGCGTCAAAAAAGAATTGTCATGGGCGTCAAAAGAATAGCCGCGCGACGAAATAATAGCCGCAGGCGACAAAATAATAGCCGCAGGCGACAAAATAATAGCCACGGGAGACAAAATAATAGCCGCGCAACAAAATAATAGCCACGGGAGACAAAATAGTAGCCGCGCAACAAAATAATAGCCACGGGCGACAAAATAATGGTGCGGGCGGCAAAATAATAGCCGCGGGCGACAATTTTTTTTGCCGCATGACATTTTCTGCCATTTCGCAGATCTTTCGAAAGATTCACAAATTTTTCAGCGAATCGAAATGGAACAGATTCGCTCATCACTACCCATTAGTGCTCCAGTCCCACTCCCTGTCCCTCACACTGTAAGTTCCCATCAGAGTGTTCTAGTCCCACTCCTTTGACTCCCTGTCCCTCACCCTGTAATTTCCCATCAGTGTTCCAGTCCCACTCCTTTGACTCCCTGTCCCTCACCCTGTAAGTTACCATCAGAGTGTTCTAGTCCCACTCCTTTGACTCCCTGTCCCTCACCCTGTAATTTCCCATCAGTGTTCCAGTCCCACTCCTTTGACTCCCTGTCCCTCACACTGTAAGTTACCATCAGAGTGTTCTAGTCCCACTTCTTTGACTCCCTGTCCCTCACCCTGTAATTTCCCATCAGTGTTCTAGTCCCACTCCTTTGACTCCCTGTCCCTCACCCTGTAAGTTCCCATCAGTGTTCTAGTCCCACTTCTTTGACTCCCTGTCCCTCACCCTGTAATTTCCCATCAGTGTTCCAGTCCCACTCCTTTGACTCCCTGTCCCTCACCCTGTAAGTTCCCATCAGAGTGTTCTAGTCCCACTCCTTTGACTCCCTGTCCCTCACCCTGTAAGTTCCCATCAGTGTTCTAGTCCCACTTCTTTGACTCCCTGTCCCTCACCCTGTAATTTCCCATCAGTGTTCCAGTCCCACTCCTTTGACTCCCTGTCCCTCACCCTGTAATTTCCCATCAGTGTTCTAGTCCCACTCCTTTGACTCCCTGTCCCTCACCCTGTAAGTTCCCATCAGAGTGTTCTAGTCCCACTCCTTTGACTCCCTGTCCCTCACCCTGTAAGTTCCCATCAGTGTTATAGTCCCACTTCTTTGACTCCCTGTCCCTCACCCTGAAAGCTGACGTTCAAAACGTTCTCCCCACTACAAACTCCCTGCCCCCACCCACTTTAAGCTTCCATCAAAGGGGTGTATTTATTAACACTGGAGACAAACATCACCAGTGATGTTGCCTTTGGCAACCAATCAGCAATTAGATTTAAATGGTCACCTACAGGTAAGAAAACAAAAGCAAAGGATTTGATTGGTTGCTATGGGCAACATCACCAGTGATGTTTGTCTCCAGTGTTAATAAATACAAATAATAAAATTTGTCGCCAGCGTCAAAAAAGAATTGTCATGGGCGTCAAAAGAATAGCCGCGCGACGAAATAATAGCCGCAGGCGACAAAATAATAGCCACGGGAGACAAAATAATAGCCGCGCAACAAAATAATAGCCACGGGAGACAAAATAATAGCCGCGCAACAAAATAATAGCCACGGGAGACAAAATAGTAGCCGCGCAACAAAATAATAGCCACGGGCGACAAAATAATGGTGCGGGCGGCAAAATAATAGCCGCGGGCGACAATTTTTTTTGCCGCATGACATTTTCTGCCATTTCGCAGATCTTTCGAAAGATTCACAAATTTTTCAGCGAATCGAAATGGAACAGATTCGCTCATCACTACCCATTAGTGCTCCAGTCCCACTCCCTGTCCCTCACACTGTAAGTTCCCATCAGAGTGTTCTAGTCCCACTCCTTTGACTCCCTGTCCCTCACCCTGTAATTTCCCATCAGTGTTCCAGTCCCACTCCTTTGACTCCCTGTCCCTCACCCTGTAAGTTACCATCAGAGTGTTCTAGTCCCACTCCTTTGACTCCCTGTCCCTCACCCTGTAATTTCCCATCAGTGTTCCAGTCCCACTCCTTTGACTCCCTGTCCCTCACACTGTAAGTTACCATCAGAGTGTTCTAGTCCCACTTCTTTGACTCCCTGTCCCTCACCCTGTAATTTCCCATCAGTGTTCTAGTCCCACTCCTTTGACTCCCTGTCCCTCACCCTGTAAGTTCCCATCAGTGTTCTAGTCCCACTTCTTTGACTCCCTGTCCCTCACCCTGTAATTTCCCATCAGTGTTCCAGTCCCACTCCTTTGACTCCCTGTCCCTCACCCTGTAAGTTCCCATCAGAGTGTTCTAGTCCCACTCCTTTGACTCCCTGTCCCTCACCCTGTAAGTTCCCATCAGTGTTCTAGTCCCACTTCTTTGACTCCCTGTCCCTCACCCTGTAATTTCCCATCAGTGTTCCAGTCCCACTCCTTTGACTCCCTGTCCCTCACCCTGTAATTTCCCATCAGTGTTCTAGTCCCACTCCTTTGACTCCCTGTCCCTCACCCTGTAAGTTCCCATCAGAGTGTTCTAGTCCCACTCCTTTGACTCCCTGTCCCTCACCCTGTAAGTTCCCATCAGTGTTATAGTCCCACTTCTTTGACTCCCTGTCCCTCACCCTGAAAGCTGACGTTCAAAACGTTCTCCCCACTACAAACTCCCTGCCCCCACCCACTTTAAGCTTCCATCAAAGGGGTGTATTTATTAACACTGGAGACAAACATCACCAGTGATGTTGCCTTTGGCAACCAATCAGCAATTAGATTTAAATGGTCACCTACAGGTAAGAAAACAAAAGCAAAGGATTTGATTGGTTGCTATGGGCAACATCACCAGTGATGTTTGTCTCCAGTGTTAATAAATACACCCCACAGTGTACTGGTCCCATCCTTTACTTTAGTTACAAACTCCATGCCCCAACCCGTGTACACTCCCATTGGAGAGTCCTAGTCCCTCCCACTGCTTCAGTCACAGCTTAAAGCTTCAGGGCAATACATGAAAACCATCGACTCCAAGGTAAGAACAATTTTTAAAACTTCCAAGTTACTGTCCTCAAGTAGTGATGAGTGAATTTTTTCGCCAGGCATGGATTCGCAGCGAATTTCTGCATTTCACCATTGGCAAATTGTTTTGCGAAATGTCCGTGATAACCCTGTCTAAGCCTTGCTATGAACCCCTTACACCCCCTTCCCATGTCTCGGTTCCTATATATTAGGCAACTCTTGAAATTTTTTGGAGGCATCTTGGACTATATCTCTGCATACCATCATATTTTTTTTAAGAAACATCTCAAATACTTTCCCTGCTCCGACATTAATTTCCTATAAATTGGGGCCACATGACAATGAAGTGTAATTGCAGCAGGAGCTACTATCTGAGATATTTCTAGTAATTGAGTCGCTGACAGCAGGTGCCTTTGGACCAAGTACACCTGTGACCAGATGTTTGCCAGTTGATTGCATCCAATAAACCGGCTTTACTGCAGTGTTAATACACATGGAATACGATGGACTCTATAAAAAAGCATTTGTATGCACCTTGCATGCCCGCTGTACCACCGTGTTACTACAAAATGCACTTATACATATGTAGTCCACATGGAAGGGCAGAGGATCTGTACAACATAAGCACATTTATCAAAGTCAATAGCTCTTTGAGCCTAGCAGCCTGGATTCACATACAGCATATTAAGCTAAAGCTTCCAATATTTGAAATTCTCATTCTTGCTCAGGCTGACCTTAGACCCGAGCCATCTTCCTGTAGATAATCAAAGGTCTAAGGCAAAAAATTTATTACCTGTATTTCACTCGGGTAGTGAAGGAGAATAAAAAGAAAGTGAAGAAAGGAGAAGGAGGAGAAGAAGAAGATAATGAAGAATGTTATTAAGTTATTGAATTGGGTATCATATTGTCTAAGGCAAAAGATGTATTAAGTGTATTTCATTAGGGTTGTGAAGTAGAAGAAAAGGAAGAAAAAGAAGAAGAAGATAATAAGGAATGTTATTCAGTTATTGAATTAGGTATCATATTGTCTAAGGCAAAAGATGTATTAAGTGTATATCATTAGGGTTGTGAAGTAGAAGAAAAATAAGAAGGAGAAGAAGAAGGAGGAGGAGAAGAAGATAATGAAGAATGGTATTAAGTTATTGAATTAGGTATCATATTGTCTAAGACAAAGGATGTATTAAGTGTATTTCATTAGGGTTGTGAAGTAGAAGAAAAGGAAGAAAAAGAAGGAGGTGAAGAAGAAGATAATGAAGAATGGTATTAAGTTAATGAATTAGGTATCATATTGTCTAACGCAAAAGGTGTATTAGGTGTATTTCATTAGGGTTGTGAAGGAGAAGAAAACAAAGAAAAAGAAGAAGAAGGAGGAGAAGAAAATGAAAATAAAGAATATTATTACATTATTGAATTAAGTATCATATTCCCAATGCAATTGCTATGGTTAAGGGGTTTCCTCTGAGGTTTTCCCTGTTGTATCATATCAGGGATGCACCAAATCCAGGATTCGCTTCTGAATTCGACCAAGATTCGTCCTTTATCATCAAGATTTGGATTCGAATGAATCCACACTCCTGGCTGAACCCGAATCCAAATCCTTATTAGGCATTTTGTCACATAAGCACGGAAGTTGAAAATGGTTCACTTAAACCCTTGATTGGCCTATTTTCCATATGCCAATTAGGATTGGGATTCAGTTGGGTATTCGGCCAAATCTTTCACAAAGGATTTGGGATTCGGATGAATCCCAGAATAGTGGATTCGGTGGTCCCTATATGATTTTTGTTTAAAACCCCCTCTCCATAACCAAGTGAGACAGCTCTGATGAGCGCTATAGAACGGCCAAAGAATAGGATCCCAGTTGTTTCGTTAAACCAGCAGACTTATGTATGCGCCGGAGCCAAAGTAGTAATTATGTACACAATGTATTGATTTAATCCCGTTTCCGTACCATCTGGGTAGCACGGCTGGATATAGGGAGTTTTACATAGACCGGCCTTTATAATGGGAGCTGCTTGTTGGGTATGAATAAGTGATTGCATTTCAAGCATTCTCATTGCATTTCATCTCACTGATCAGACCCGACAGGCTGCATATTTATAATGCTTTACATGAGAAGTCTGAGAGTCAGGATGTGTGTGTTTGTCTAGCGAGAATAAATAAAATGTGCACAATAAAAGATAATGTACATTCATTTGTGCTTGTATTTTCTGCAGTCCCCGTTCCCATAACCTATGTAGCAGAGCCAATGGAGCTTCTGCCCTCCAGGTGTTGTATGACAATTCCAAGTAACGGTCACCAGTGGGATGCTGGGAGTTGGAGTACAACAAGAACTCGAGGATAGTGATGAGCGAATCTGTCCCGGAAAAATCAGCAAAACGCATTTGTCGCACAATTGTATTTTTTGGCACCCATGCTTTTTGACGTGACCACACCCAATTTTCACGCGGTGCGCCCAAAGTCATTTTAACTTGTGGAACAGGAACGTCCGTAATGATCGGTATTTTGCGACTTTTTCGCGAATTTTTTGAGCACTCAATACAGAAAAGTCGCGACAATTCGCGAAAGTCGTAATGGCTATGCAAAAGTCGCGACAATTCACGAAAGTCATAATGGCTATGCAAAAGTCGCAACAATTCACGAAAGTCGTAACGGCTACGAAAAAGTCGCGACGGTGACGAAAAAATCACAAAAAATACGAAAAAGACACAAAATGTTCGTTTCCAATCCGATTTTTTCCCATTCGGGATTCGGATTCGTGAATTAGTAAATCAGCCCCTAGGTGTCTGATACAAGACAGTTGGGTTTCTCTGTATGTTCTGCTCCAATTTTGTTTCTAAAATTAACAAGTGATGGGACGGTTATTTCTCCCACTAAATGATCAAGGTCAGATTATGCTAAATACGGAAGACATAAAAGTAAATGTATGAAGCCCTTGAGCAGAGAAAGAGGTAAGGAACAACCCTATTATACTTCTTCCACATTTGGAACAAAGAGAATGAAAAATGGGGCATGACTACGAGTGACATCTGATCGGTAAAGGCAACTCTTCTTAATGGCAGTATCATGAAATATCCGATATTTCCGGCTGAATATTTCATAGAGGTCACCTGATCTCGCATTGACTGATGGAGCCAGAGATCTTCCAAAGTGAATCCCTGAAAGTGATCCCTGCAGCTCCTTCACATACAGTTGAATGGCTCATGTAACTTCAAAAGCCTTTTGGGATAAAAATGGGGTTATCTGCATTTATATAATTGTGCATTTTTGGGACACGGGTAGTGATGAGCGAATCTGTCCCGTTTCACCAGAAAATTCGCAAATCTTTCAAAAGATAGGCGAAAATGGCAAAAATGTTGCGCGTCAAAAAAACTGACGCCCGCAGCTATTCTTCTGTCGCCCGCGGCTATTCTTTTGTCACCCGCGGCTATTATTTTGTTGCCCACAACTATTCTTTTGTCACCCGCGGCTATTCTTTTGTCGCCCATGGCTATTCATTTGCGGCCCGCGGCTATTCTTTTGTCATGCGGTTATTCTTTTGTCGTGCGGCTATTCTTTTGTCGCCCACGGCTATTCTTTTGTCGTGCGGCTATTCTTTTGTCACCCGCGGCTATTCTTTTGCCGTCCGGCTATTCTTTTGTCACCTGCGGCTATTCTTTTGTCGCCCGCGGCTATTCTTTTGTCACCCGCAGCTATTCTTTTGTCGCCCGCAGCTATTCTTTTGTCACCCGCAGCTATTCTTTTGTCGCCCACGGCTATTCTTTTGTCGCACGACTATTCTTTAAACGCGCGGCAAATTTTTCCGGGGCAAATTTTTTCATCCGTTTCGCGAAACAATCCACCAATGACGAAATGCAGAAATTCGCCGCAAATCCATGCCTGGCGAGTCACTACACACAGGTTCTTAAAAGCCATTTAGCCATCAGCAGATCTAATTCACGCTTGGAAAAGTCGCCTTTCCAGTCGTCTCTTCCCAAATGTTGTTGACTTTAAACTCCATGTGAATCATTATCCTCCTCCCATCACTGATTTATACACATAATATAAACTTGTGAATATTATCCAGCAAAACTTCAACATAGATTTAATTTCCCTCTAGACTGCGATCGTTTACATCCAGGCCAGTAGCTGGTAATTGTGCTAATTATGCTCTCCTGTCTGGTCCATATTCCCCAGACGGTAATTTCAGTTCAGGTTCTCCGATATATGATGCCGCTTCAAAAATACACGTTTAATAATTACTTTTTTTATTTATTATTTCTTTTGTACTGGATTTGGTCTCTTTGCCATCAAATATTCACTTTAAAATTTAAGTCTATATTTTTATTCTTCTCCTGGGTTTCTTTGCTGTAACTTAAGCCTGGATTTAAAGGGAAGTTATTATTAGTGATGAGCGATTTTTTTTGCCAGGCATGGATTTGCAGCGATTTTCTGCCATAGGTGAGTTGTTTCGCGAACCTTCCGTGAAAATTTGCAGTGGAAAAATTCATCGCGTTTTTTTTGTTGCAAGTCAAACTGGGCACGGTCACCTAAAAAAAAGGGCGTGGTTGCATAAAAAAGGGTGCTTTAAAAAAAGGCACAATCGCAATATAAAAGGTGCGGTCACGTCAAAATCGGCCCAAAAAAAAAAATAGACGCAGACAACAAAAAAAATAGATGCGGGCGAAAAAATAAAGGCGCGTTTGCGTCAAATTTGGGCACGGGCGCATTAAAAAACTACAGATGACAAAAAAAATAGACACATAGATGCGCGCGACAAAAAAGATGCGTGCAGCAAAAAAAAAATTGTGCGGCAAATGAGTTTTGCAAATTTTACACCATTTAGTGAATTTTCTTGCCATTTCACGAATTTTATGGCAAGGCAAAATGGGACAGATTCGCCCCGAAAACTCACATTTTTCTAATTGCCGCACAAAAACCAGCGTTAAAAATCCAAAAATTAGAAAGATTTGAGGCAAAAGAAGGATCTTCCAGGAAAGGGAAGGGACATTGCCATTGGCTTCTACATGATCTCGGCAACTTTTAGCTGTCGGATTCGGATTTTTGTCAGATAGTAAATCTTAAAAAAGTCACAACTTTTTTTTTCTGGGGCTTTTAGAGCTAAAATTCTAAATTGGGGAAAAAAAATACAAAAAATTACGCCATTTAAAAGCTGTCAAGGTCATGTAGTCATTGGCAGGTTTCCTACAACTGGAAGATCTTTCTTTGCTCTTGGCTTTAGAGGTTTTCTTGGTTTTTTTGACACTTTCATTTATGTGACAATATGAAAAAGTTGCTTTTTTTTCTACTTATTTTTTTTTTTCCGTTTATGCTCTAAAAGACTGTATTAATTAGGGATGCACCGAATCCAGTATTTGGTTCGGTATTCTGCCTTTTTCAGCACGGTTTCGATTCAGCCGAATCCACGGGCCTGGCCAGAACGAATCCTAAGTACTGTAGCATAAATCAGTATATGCTGATTAGAATTTGGAAGGGTTAAATGTTAGGGGGGGATTTTTTTTTTACCCCTTCTGGATCCTAATTAGGATATGCTAATTAGAATTTGGATTCGGTTCGGTATTCGCCCCAATCCAGCGGGATGGATTCGGGGGTTCGGCCGAACCCAAAAGACAGGGTTAGGGGCATCCATAGTATTAATAAATCACTTGACATCCCCAACCAGTGGCTCAGGGGCAACATGCTAATCCCCAACCCCTTGGGTGTTGCTCCCAAACCAGGTAGTGATTTTTGAATTCCTGACTGAAGTTTCAGTTGTATAAAAACAGGTGTCCTGCCAAACAGAACCCCCGGTAGGATGTTGGTTTACATTGGGCAACATTTGGCTACTAAATATCCAATCAGCCTTTTTGAAAAAATAAAGCTGATAGGGTGCATAGAGGCTACCTAATATTAGCCCTTATTTGGCACGTCCATGAACTTTTCTGATACACGTATTGCACCCCAAGTCTTTTTACATCATCACGAGTAAAGGTGCCCATACATGTGAAGATTCCCTCGCTTGGCGAGTTAGGCTAATTCGATCATTTGGCACAGGAATTATATTGGCGGCAATGGGGAAGTCGGTCCGGGGACCGCATCAACGAGCCGATGCGGTCCCTGAACCGACTGAATCTTTTAACCTGCCCGATCAATATTTGGGCAATTTCAGCCAGATGTAGGTTATGGCCATCATTTCTGCTCCTACATGGGCTGATAAGCTGCTGAATCGGTCCAAGGAGCCGTTATCGGCAGCAACAATCGGCCCGTGGGGACCTTAAGAAAGGTTGGGGACCCCTGGTTTAAATTAATTTCGTTGAGGCTTCAAAAATCTCTGAAACTACGAAAAATAAGAACGTGGATAAATGGACCTCCCCGTGCCAAATCGGCACAGTAGGCTGAAGGGGAACATTGGCGCTCAATGTAAGTTGCGCAGGTTTATGCCTTTTTGATGCTGAATGTTCCCAAACAACCGCTGATCAGTTGCACTTGTTCTATTTATGAACCCTTGGAAGTTTCTCTCCAACTTGACGTTTTATCGAGCAGTTTTATCGTATCCGGTGCCTTTATGTGATTCTTTCCTTCATCTTATTTATGTTCTGCCAGTTGTTTCCCTTCCTCATATTTTTCAAATTCTATTTTAGTGATAATGCCCTTTTGCGGATTTTACTTCAAGCAAAGCGCCCGTCCTATCGGCCGAATATTTTTCACGCTCAACTTCTCTGTATTTTGTTTCTTCTGATATGAAAACCCACAGAAGTTTCATCTTGTTTTCCTATGATTCCTCCCCCCCACCACCCCCGTATGTTGTCGACGGAGAAGTAAATTTATGCAGCCGCTATTTGGAGAGGGCCCATTTCTCCGCTGTGTTTTTGCTTTGAAGATTTTTAGACCCGTTATTGTTTTCTAATGATGCTTTTAACAGCATGAAATCCACTTCTTTTAAAATTAAGTGCTGCAATGTGATCCCATATAACAATGTTTTTTATCATAAAATTCCACATGAAAGAGGTTTATGATCATTATTTCCCAGATGCTGCTTTCTTCTACGTGTGATAGTTTCTCAGTATTATTTTAGTCAAACCCCCCATAAATAAACAAGTACAAATATATTACCAACTCTACTTTTTGTTTCCTGCACATCAGAATCTTGCCCAGTGATATTGATTAGTAATGGGCAAAATGTTTCATGTTTCCAAAAATTGTTGACAAAAGATTAGCCGTGCGACAAAAGAATAGCCGCGGGCAACAAAAGAATAGCCGTGGGCGACAGAAGAATAGCCACCGGCGACAAAAGAATAGCTGCACAACAAAAGAATAGCCATGGGCAACAAAAGAATAGCCGTGCGACTAAAGAATAGCCGTGGGCGACAAAAGAATAGCCGTGGGCGACAAAAGAATAGCTGCGCGACAAAAGAATAGCCGCACGACAAAAGAATAGCCGCATAACAAAAGAATAGCCATGGGCGACAAAAGAATAGCAGCGGGACAAAAGAATAGCCACGGGCGACAAAAGAATAGCTGTGGGACAAAAGAATAGCTGCGGGACAAAAGAATAGCCGCGGACGACAAAAGAATATCTTTTGAAAGATTCGCAAATTTTTCGGCAAAGTGAAACTGGAAAGAATCGCTCATCACTAATATTGATATGAAAATGGCTAATAGGGCATTTCTCAGGCAAATGCCCTGGGCATTCTGGCAGCCATTGTATGTAACTCTGAACAATTACCAGCAACAATTACTGAGAAGCATAAAATTGCTAGAGGGCTGACATATGGCACCTACGTCCCACCTACAGTATATATATATATGGTCTAATTGTCAATAGGGTGGTGTATAACTGCGGGGGCTCTAATGCTCTGGGTGGTCTATACTAGTGATGAGCGAATCTGTCCCATTTCGCTTTGCCGAAAAATTTGCGATTCTTTCAAAAGATTTGTGAAATGGCGAAAAATTAGCGAAATGGTGAAAATGTTGCATCTAAAAAATTTTTACCGCCCGTAACTATTCTTTTGAAGCCCGCGACTAATTTTTTGACGAGCGACTATTATTTTGACGCCATGACTATTCTTTTGACGAGCGACTATTCTTTTGATGCCGCGACTATTCTTTAGACCAGATTGGTCTAGCCCTGTCAATGTCCCCAGGTTCTATTTACATAGAAGACAGTGGCTCCCAGGCATATTCACTTAAACTTCATAATTTCTCATGTTTTTTATTTTCAAATTCAACTGAATTCATTTTCCTGAACGTCTGATACTAAAAAAAAGTTCCAAAAAAATATAAACAACTTTTTCAAACTGTCGCCATGAAAATTCTGACTTTATTAAATTGTTGATGAGATAATTAAAAAAATTGTGATTTTTGGACGAAACCCAGTGAAATCTCGAAAGTTTTGAGAAAAGAAAGAACTTCTAGGAAAGGGAAGGAAGGGAACTCTGCCATTGGCTGCTACTCGAACTTGGCAAGTTTAATCTGGTGAATTGTCGAATTCGGATATTAGTAGTTTAGACGTATAGTAAATCGTGGAAAAGTCACAGGGTTTTTTTCTCTGCAACTTTTTTTGGAAAAAAACCCGTATTGAGTTTAAAATAAAAAAAATGATGGTTAGTAAATGAGCCCCCTAGATGCAGATTTATAAACAAAAATGTATCAGTAAAAAAATAGAGATATAGAAACTTTAGCATCTAAAAGCTGATCGGTTTCTATAGAGTTTTGTACACTAATTTGAGATCCTATTTTATTTAAAAAAGGAAAAACCTCAAAAATAGTGATTAGCGAATCTGTCCCATTTCGCTTCGCCAAAAAATTCGTGAAACGGTGAATAATCCGCAAAACGTGTTTGCCTGCAACTTTTTTGTCGCCCTCATCTTTTTTTTTGTTGCCCTCGTCTTTTTTGTCACCCGTGTCTTTTTTGCCGCGACCGTGCCCCTTTTGACGTGACCACGCCCATTTCGCCGCGACCAATGACTCCATTGGTCACAACTGAGCCTATTTTGACATGCACCAAATTTTTCCACGGTGCATTTTTGAAAAACAAGTTGCCAATGGCGAAATGGGAACATTTGTTGTGAATCCATGCCTGGCTAAAAAATTCACTCATCACTACTCAAAAATATTCCCACTTGATTTCTGGTAAATCTGCCTCCCCGTGTTCCAAGAAACATATTTCTGAGCAATATTTTTTATCCTTCTATTATTTTGCTTCCTTTTGTGACACGGTTTTCAAGATTGAGACGTAACTAAATGTACATATTCCATTGTGTCTCACAATAAGTCTCTCGTTATTTGTCTCTAAACACTTCCAAGCCGCTTTCTCAGAGGCAACATTATGTGCAAAAATACTTTATGTTCTTTTCATGTAAAAGAATCCTTTTGAATGTATATATACACCAGCTGAAGTGCTTCTGTGGGCCGGCACTTGAATGATAATGACTGCGTTATTTCGAAATACAGAATACGCAGTTCTTCAGACATTGAAGACACGAAAAGCCTTTATTTAAGGGGACAATGGTTTGGATGAGACTGAAGGAGAAGGGGCAGTAGGAGACTGTTCTAGTGATGGGGTTGGAAAAAAGGCCACAACTTTTTGGGGCTTAAGTTTTAATCCTAAACCCTTTGAGGTCAAGAATAGACAATGGCTGAGTTGAGTGGTGGATCCCTGTGGTTTGAACTCTTTTTAAAGCTCAGTCCCAGCCTAATGCCCTGATGACTGTGGTCTCCACCTCAAATTGTAGAAATCTACAGGAGAGCCTTTATTTAAGGGGACAATGGTTTGGATGAGACTGAAGGAGAAGGGGCAGTAGGAGACTGTTCTAGTGATGGGGTTGGGAAAAAGGCCACAACTTTTTGGGGCTTTAGTTTTAATCCTAAACCCATTGAGGTCAAGTATAAACAATGGTTGAGTTGTGTGGTGGATAGGGATGTAGCGAACCCGCGCAAAAATGTTCGCGAACCCGTTCGCGGACTTTCGCCAAAACTCGCGAATATTCGCGAACTTTGCGAACCCCATAGACTTCAATGGGAAGGCGAACTTTAAAACCTAGAAAAGCCATTTCTGGCCAGAAAAATGATTTTAAAGTTGTTTAAAGGGTGCCACGACCTGGACAGTGGCATGCAGGAGGGGGATCAAGGGCAAAAACTTCTCAGAAAAATACTTGTAAAAAAAACGCCAAAAAAAAGCGCCAAAAAAACGCAAAAAAATAACGCCAAAAAAAAAACGCAAGCTATTCCTATGTATATGCATAGGCGATAAAACACGGCGGAAAAACGCGGCGGGAAAACCAAGGCGAAAAAATGCGGCGCCAAAAAAAAACGCGGCGAACCCAAAGTGGCGAACATCGGCAAAAGTCCGCGAATTTTCGCGAACGCGAACACCCGATGTTCGCGCGAATTAGTTCGCCGGCGAACAGTTCGCTACATCTCTAGTGGTGGATCACTGTGGTTTGAACTCTTTTTAAAGCTCTGTCCAAGCCTAATGCCCCAATGACTGTATAACCATGGGCTCCACCTCAAATTGTAGAAATCTACAGAAGTTCTTTAGGTGGAATGGGGCATCCATGCAGAACCGTCCATGCAGAACCGTCCATGCAGAACCGTCCATGCAGAACCATGCTTCCCCAATGCTTCCTATATTTGGTTTCACTTATTTTTATGTAATTTGTTAAAAGGTCTAATCATTAGTGATGAGTGAATCTGGCCCGTTTCTCTTCGGTGAAAAAATCGCGAAACTACCTAAAAATTCTCGAAACTATTTTGAAGCAACGACGCCCATTTTGACGTGACCAGGCCTATTTGTTATGTGACCGTGCCCATTTTTGTCTATTTTGACGCAACCACAACATTTTTTTGTGACACGTGACAAATTTTTTCACGACAAATTTTCGTAGGCGTTTGGTTTAGTTTCGTTTGGCGAACTGTGGAGATTCGATGCCAATCCATGCCAGGCGAAAAAGTTCACTCATCACTTATAGTCATGAAAAACCTGTATTTATTGCTGGAACTCCAGACAACTTCTAATATGGAGTTTAAAGGGAATGTAGATATTCCACCCTGTTACAGGTTACATACTTCCCTGTTTGAAACATCCAATAAAAGTAACCAGTTTGTGTCCAACAGCATGCAAAAAATAGTGAAGGCTATCAGGGTCGGACTGGGGGATTCAGGGCCACCCCAGGGACCTCACACCCCCCAAGGTGCCCCATTAGCCGGGTTCCCCACACCCCCCGCCATGCCCCCCTATCTCCCCCCAGGGGCCCCTGCCACCCACCCGACATCCTCTCCTGAACACTTGTAAGTGGGAGGACACCGGTGGCCAGTAAAAGGGATTGGGTTTGGGCCGTTGGAACCCACCAAGACTATAACCACAGTTCAATACACACAGGCAGTCTACCCTACAGATTTTCTGTGCCTAACAGATGTGGGGTAATTCCCCTGTGTGTGGCAGGGAAAAGTGGGCTGGTAATGGAGCTGGGTCCCTTGTAGAGTAACTGTATAATGAGTCCTGTATACAGCAATGCATTGCTAAATATCTTCACAGACATAAAGTTGAACACAAAGCTGTGTCTTCTACTGGAGTAGTCAGGGCCCCGCATATTCTAACTGGTATATAAAAATAAAGAGAATCAATTACAGAAAAGCATTTGACCACTCTGACCTAAAAGACACCCCCATTCCCTTAGCTCAGTGGTTCTCAACCTCCCTAATGCCATGACCCTTTAATACAGTTCCTCATGTTGTGGTGACCCCCAACCATAAAAGACCATCGGAAATGTGCGTTTTCCGATGGTCTCAGACGACCCCTGTGAAAGGGTCGTTTGACCCCCAAAGGGGCCCCGACCCACAGGTTGAGAACCGCTGCCGTAGCTGATTATACAGTAATGCCAAAGGGCACATAGGGAAGGGGCAGTTCATGAAACCCAAGACCACAGGCAAAAAACCCCCTGAATTCTACATCCAAATTATTGTCCCAGCAAGGCAGGCCATTTGTGTGGGATTCAGCCCCAAACCATTTCAGTTTCTCAAACCTTTTGCAGGTCAACTGAAATACTCATAACGTCGGCTTAGCCAAATCCATTTATTATTCAGACACGGAATTAATTTACTTCTAAAGACCTCATACTCCGAAACCCACAGAAATGGATACAATATAAAGGTTTGTATGTGTTTATATTATGTACAGGTATGGGATCTGTTATCCAGAAACCCGTTACCCAGAAAGCTCCGAATTACGGAAGGCCTGACTCCCATAGACTCCATTTTAATCAAATAATTCAAATTTTTTTAAATTGATTTCCTTTTTTTCTGTAGAAATAAATCACTACCTTGTACTTGATCCAAACTGAGATATAATTACCCCTTATTGGGGCAGAACGGCCCTATTGGGTTTATTTAATGGTTAAATGATTCCCTTTTCTCTGTAATAATAAAACAGTACCTGTACTTGATCCCAACTAAGATATAATTACCCCTTATTGGGGGCAGAACAGTCCTATTGGGTTTATTTAATGGTTAAATGATTCCCTTTTCTCTGTAATAATAAAACAGTACCTGTACTTGATCCCAACTAAGATATAATTACCCCTTATTGGGGGCAGAACAGCCCTATTGGGTTTATTTAATGGTTAAATGATTCCCTTTTCTCTGTAATAATAAAACAGTACCTGTACTTGATCCCAACTAAGATATAATTACCCCTTATTGGGGGCAGAACAGCCCTATTGGGTTTATTTAATGGTTAAATGATTCCCTTTTCTCTGTAATAATAAAACAGTACCTGTACTTGATCCCAACTAAGATATAATTACCCCTTATTGGGGGCAAAACAGCCCTATTGGGTTTATTTCATGGTTAAATGATTCCCTTTTCTCTGTAATAATAAAACAGTACCTGTACTTGATCCCAACTAAGATATAATTACCCCTTATTGGGGGCAGAACAGCCCTATTGGGTTTATTTAATGGTTAAATGATTCCCTTTTCTCTGTAATAATAAAACAGTACCTGTACTTGATCCCAACTAAGATATAATTACCCCTTATTGGGGCAGAACAGCCCTATTGGGTTTATTTAATGGTTAAATGATTCCCTTTTCTCTGTAATAATAAAACAGTACCTGTACTTGATCCCAACTAAGATATAATTACCCCTTATTGGGGCAGAACAGCCCTATTGGGTTTATTTAATGGTTAAATGATTCCCTTTTCTCTGTAATAATAAAACAGTACCTGTACTTGATCCCAACTAAGATATAAATAATCCTTACTGGATGCAAAACAATCCTATTGGGTTTAATTAATGTTTTATTGTTTTTTTAGTAGACTTAAGGTATGAAGATCCAAATTATGGAAAGACCCCTTATCCGGAATACCCTTAATAAGAACTTCAGTATATATATATATATATATGGTATTTTTTTTTTACTACCTGTTTCCCCTGTTGAAAACGTAAAACAAACGTATGAATAAATAATGTTAAACAGCTGAGCCAGTCGATTTATGTGTACTAACCATAGAAGAAAGGTTTGTGCCGGAGGGGGGCAGAGAGAGTTGAGATGGGGGTAATGAGCCGGGGGAACATTACACAAACGTCTCTTTGTCTGGCAGCACCGACTGGATGTCACCCCGACTGTGAGCGATGTACAAAGCGGATTCCGCATTTATTATTTAACATGGGAAAACATAATACAAGGGGGATTTTGATGCAACATGTTACAGACATTATAATGGTTGGAAATAAACATTCCTGAAAGGCTAAGTAGCTGTGTGATGGAGGCAGTGACAGGGGCATGCTGGGAATTAGCAATGTGGGGAGCCTGGGGATCCCCCTCACTCTCACTGCATCTGTCTGGGAACCACAGGGCTCTGAAATAATAACATTGATTGGCGCCTCCTTCCTCCGGCACAGCGATAGGCAAGCCAGGCAGCATGGGAAATTACAACTTTGAATATTTTGCAGAAGATATAACAATTAAAAATGTTTGATGAAGAATTGTATACTATATACAGTATATTTAATATTACCCATATATTATAGATGTAGTCTGTTTTGTTTAATAACTGTTAAAAACATTTACCTTAGCTCCTGTAAGCGTCCATTGAAGTATTGTAGTCCCACCCACCCGTTACAGACTTCTTGCCCCTCCCACATAAGCTGCCATCAAATTGTATTAGTCCCACCCACTGCTTGAGTTACAGACTTCTTGCCCCTCCCGCATAAGCTGCCATCAAATTGTATTAGTCCCACCCACTGCATGAGTTACAGACTTCCTGATCCTTCCCCTATAAGCTTTCGTTAGCGTTCTAGCCACACCCACTGCTTAAGTTACAGACTTCTTGCCCCTCCCACATAAGCTACCATCAAATTGTATTAGTCCCACCCACTGCATGAGTTACAGACTTCCTGATCCTTCCCCTATAAGCTTTCGTTAGTGTTCTAGCCACACCCACTGCTTAAGTTACAGACTTCTTGCCCCTCCCACATAAGCTGCCATCAAATTGTATTAGTCCCACCCACTGCTTGAGTTACAGACTTCTTGCCCCTCCCGCATAAGCTGCCATCAAATTGTATTAGTCCCACCCACTGCATGAGTTACAGACTTCCTGATCCTTCCCCTATAAGCTTTCGTTAGCGTTCTAGCCACACCCACTGCTTAAGTTACAGACTTCTTGCCCCTCCCACATAAGCTACCATCAAATTGTATTAGTCCCACCCACTGCATGAGTTACAGACTTCCTGATCCTTCCCCTATAAGCTTTCGTTAGTGTTCTAGCCACACCCACTGCTTAAGTTACAGACTTCTTGCCCCTCCCACATAAGCTGCCATCAAATTGTATTAGTCCCACCCACTGCTTGAGTTACAGACTTCTTGCCCCTCCCGCATAAGCTGCCATCAAATTGTATTAGTCCCACCCACTGCATGAGTTACAGACTTCCTGATCCTTCCCCTATAAGCTTTCGTTAGCGTTCTAGCCACACCCACTGCTTAAGTTACAGACTTCTTGCCCCTCCCACATAAGCTACCATCAAATTGTATTAGTCCCACCCACTGCATGAGTTACAGACTTCCTGATCCTTCCCCTATAAGCTTTCGTTAGTGTTCTAGCCACACCCACTGCTTAAGTTACAGACTTCTTGCCCCTCCCACATAAGCTACCATCAAATTGTATTAGTCCCACCCACTGCTTGAGTTACAGACTTCTTGCCCCTCCCACATAAGCTACCATCAAATTGTATTAGTCCCACCCACTGCTTGAGTTACAGACTTCTTGCCCCTCCCACATAAGCTACCATCAAATTGTATTAGTCCCACCCACTGCATGAGTTATAGACTTCCTGTCCCTTCCCCTATAAGCATTCATTAGTGTTCTAGCCACACCCACTGCATGAGTGCTAGAGTGCAAAGACTTGCCAGCAAAGTCTGAAAATTCAAAAAAATTGTTGTGTGCATCCTAAAAATTATGTGCAAAATCTTTCGTCATGTGGTGAATTTGACCACGGTGAATTTTTACGCCCATTACACAAAACAATCTGCCAATGGTGAAAAGTGGAAATTTGCAGCAAACCTATGCCTGGTGAAACATTTTGCCTATCACTAATCGGGATATTTCTAAAGGGGTACTTTTACATTTAATAATATATGTCATTCTAAATACGCTGCCCTAAAACTATATACAGGTATGGGATCCCTTATCCGGAAACCTGATATCCAGAAAGCTCTGAATTACAGAAAGCCTGTCTCCCACAGACTCCATTTTAATCAAATAATTCAGATTTTTAAAATTGATTACCTTTTTCTCTGTAATAATAAAACAGTACCTGTACTTGATCCCAACTAAGATATAATTACCCCTTATTGGGGCAGAACAGCCCTATTGGGTTTATTTAATGGTTAAATGATTCCCTTTTCTCTGTAATAATAAAACAGTACCTGTACTTGATCCCAACTAAGATATAATTACCCCTTATTGGGGGCAGAACAGCCCTATTGGGTTTATTTCATGGTTAAATGATTCCCTTTTCTCTGTAATAATAAAACAGTACCTGTACTTGATCCCAACTAAGATATAATTACCCCTTATTGGGGCAGAACAGCCCTATTGGGTTTATTTAATGGTTAAATGATTCCCTTTTCTCTGTAATAATAAAACAGTACCTGTACTTGATCCCAACTAAGATATAATTACCCCTTATTGGGGGCAGAACAGCCCTATTGGGTTTATTTAATGGTTAAATGATTCCCTTTTCTCTGTAATAATAAAACAGTACCTGTACTTGATCCCAACTAAGATATAATTACCCCTTATTGGGGGCAGAACAGCCCTATTGGGTTTATTTAATGGTTAAATGATTCCCTTTTCTCTGTAATAATAAAACAGTACCTGTACTTGATCCCAACTAAGATATAATTACCCCTTATTGGGGCAGAACAGCCCTATTGGGTTTATTTAATGGTTAAATGATTCCCTTTCTCTGTAATAATAAAACAGTACCTGTACTTGATCCCAACTAAGATATAAATAATCCTTATTGGATGCAAAACAATCCTATTGGGTTTAATAAATGTTTTATTGATTCCTTAGTAGACTTAAGGTATGTAGATCCAAATTACGGAAAGATTCCTTATCCAGAATATTCTGGATAACAGGTCCTATACCTGTATATTTGTTAAGCCCAGGGTCTGGCACTAAAGGAACTGGCTCATCTCATCATTACGTCCTAAAAAAAATGTTAATATTTTATTTTAGTATCAAATACAGCAGGGTTTGTGCTTTTCTTTCTTATTTTATTTTGAACTATCAGGAGAAAGGAATAATCTGTTATGTCGGCCTGTGTAGAGAAGAGATGCATGATAGCAATGTGTCAGCCAGAAAGAAAATGATGTATAGGGATCCTTTGTGCGAAAATAAATAAATAACCAAAGTGATGACGAGCCGCGCAAATCAAAGTCTATCATGAAATCGCGCAGGACACAAAGCCGGAGATTCTGTCACATTCGGGAAAGGAGAAAACTTTAGAGCTATGAAAAAATACCTGTGAAATAGAAAATAATTGTATATAAATATATTCTTGCCTAAAAGAGGAAAGAAACGCCAGTCTGTATCCCATGTTAGGAGGATTTTTTACCCACAAGAAACTTTTTGGAAGTGAAAGTGCTGGTTAGATTATGCATTGATGCATTACCGTTATTGGCTGGAAAACTTATTATTACTTGCAAACACTATGGGGCACATTTAGTAAGCAGTTTTGAGAATGGGTTTTTGCCAGGACTCGATTTTCCTGATATTGTTTCCTGAAAAAATCACGTTTTTCGAAAATAACTACTATAATACGTAAATTATTAATGTTTAGAGTCCTATGGAGGCTAAGAATAGTAGAGGAGAAGTTAACCCTCTCATTATTTTCTATTTCACTCAGTTTCAAGGGGAAGTTAAGGGGGGGATTTGGGATGAGTGCTTATTTGTGCCCTGGGTATCCCTGGAACTATAGCGGGGTGACTGTTACCCCAATGTTTCTATATATCTGTAACCTTGTTATGGGCTAAGGGGGCCCAGCCTGAAGGCCAGTTAGGGGGGGATTTGGGGTGAGTGCTTATTTGTGCCCTGGGTACCCCTGGAACTATAGCGGGGTGGCTGTTACCCCAATGTTTCTATATATCTGTAACCTTGTTATGGGCTAAGGGGGCCCAGCCTGAAGGCCAGTTAGGGGGGGATTTGGGGTGAGTGCTTATTTGTGCCCTGGGTACCCCTGGAACTATAGCGGGGTGATTATTACCCCAATGTTTCTATATATCTGTAACCTTGTTATGGGCTAAGGGGGCCCAGCCTGAAGGCCAGTTAGGGGGGGATTTGGGGTGAGTGCTTATTTGTGCCCTGGGTACCCCTGGAACTATAGCGGGTTGACTGTTACCCCAATGTTTCTATATATCTGTAACCTTGTTATGAGCTAAGGGGGCCCAGCCTGAAGGCCAGTTAGGGGAGGATTTGGGGTGAGTGCTTATTTGTGCCCTGGGTACCCCTGGAACTATAGCGGGGTGATTATTACCCCAATGTTTCTATATATCTGTAACCTTGTTATGGGCTAAGGGGGCCCAGCCTGAAGGCCAGTTAGGGGAGGATTTGGGGTGAGTGCTTATTTGTGCCCTGGGTACCCCTGGAACTATAGCGGGGTGACTGTTACCCCAATGTTTCTATATATCTGTAACCTTGTTATGAGCTAAGGGGGCCCAGCCTGAAGGCCAGTTAGGGGAGGATTTGGGGTGAGTGCTTATTTGTGCCCTGGGCACCCCTGGAACTATAGCGGGGTGACTGTTACCCCAATGTTTCTATATATCTGTAACCTTGTTATGGGCTAAGGGGGCCCAGCCTGAAGGCCAGTTAGGGGGGGATTTGGGGTGAGTGCTTATTTGTGCCCTGGGTACCCCTGGAACTATAGCGGGGTGACTGTTACCCCAATGTTTCTATATATCTGTAACCTTGTTATGGGCTAAGGGGGCCCAGCCTGAAGGCCAGTTAGGGGGGGATTTGGGGTGAGTACTTATTTGTGCCCTGGGTACCCCTGGAACTATAGCAGGGTGACTGTTACCCCAATGTTTCTATATATCTGTAACCTTGTTATGGGCTAAGGGGGCCCAGCCTGAAGGCCAGTTAGGGGGGGATTTGGGGTGAGTGCTTATTTGTGCCCTGGGTACCCCTGGAACTATAGCGGGGTGACTGTTACCCCAATGTTTCTATATATCTGTAACCTTGTTATGGGCTAAGGGGGCCCAGCCTGAAGGCCAGTTAGGGGGGGGATTTGGGGTGAGTGCTTATTTGTGCCCTGGGTACCCCTGGAACTATAGCAGGGTGACTGTTACCCCAATGTTTCTATATATCTGTAACCTTGTTATGGGCTAAGGGGGCCCAGCCTGAAGGCCAGTTAGGGGGGGATTTGGGGTGAGTGCTTATTTGTGCCCTGGGTACCCCTGGAACTATAGCAGGGTGACTGTTACCCCAATGTTTCTATATATCTGTAACCTTGTTATGGGCTAAGGGGGCCCAGCCTTAAGGCCAGTTAGGGGGGGATTTGGGGTGAGTGCTTATTTGTGCCCTGGGTACCCCTGGAACTATAGCGGGGTGACTGTTACCCCAATGTTTCTATATATCTGTAACCTTGTTATGGGCTAAGGGGGCCCAGCCTGAAGGCCAGTTAGGGGGAGATTTGGGCTGAACATTGTTTGCTGCCTTAGATATTCCTGTAATTATAGAAGTCAGTTATGCAATAAGTAATAAAAAATATTCTCATCCATCTATAACCTTGTTATCAGGTAAAGAAGACCTGGAACAAATGTTGGACTACAAAGTGGGTCTTAAATCCAACAGTTTAGATTCTGTAATATTAATAACTGCAATGAGCATTATCCTGCTAACATAATAAACTATACAGTTTAAAAGAAAACATCAGACTTCTGTAGGTTACTCCAAACTTACTTTCTTTTCCTTTTGTGTTTCAAAGCAGCTGAATCACCTCAGGATTCTCCAATTTATTTCCAGGCATTAAGGGTCAGTGGTTCAAGTCTGAAGCCGACGGCATCTCTTCTCTGTAGTCGAGATTATCGTTACAGTGGATGGAGCCTTGAGAAGTCTAAATATAGGAATGCAGGGCTCGTGGATTCTTCAAGTGTCTGACTTAATGGAAGAAGAGTGGCTTCTCGGAGGAGAGATGTTGCTTTTGCAATGAAAGATCAATTGTTTCGGCAATGCGCGTGGTTCTCCAGGACCTCAAGATACAGAGCCTCTCAGAAATGCTCTGATGGAATGAACATTATTAATGAGAGGTTCAGTTGCCCACATCTCAGGGGCGTTTTGGTTTTTCATCAATTATCATTAATTATCATGTAAAGCCAAGTGATGGACATTCTCTTCCAAAAATAAAGGCTTCATAGTCATAAGGAAATGCCTTTGTTAATATTATTTGATGGTGTGGGATTGTGGTTTGAAATAATCCAGCTACTGTGGATCTCTGAAGGGTTTCTAGCCCTATGGCAGGACCTGCCTGTGCTCAAACTCTGGACTGTAAGTTAGGCGGGTTCTGCATTACCTTATTGAGCCACTCGAGACCTTGGGGAGCCAGTCCTACTCTGCTTTGTTCATGCTCACCTACTCCTCCCTTAGTAAGCCCAGGTGTTAGCAATCTGACAATTAATGGGCTTTATAAGATGGTTATAAGCAACTCCTGGTTGCCTGATCATTAAGCCTTATACCTTTGATCCAGTGCCCATATCTGCCTGATTCCTGCCCGTGCTCCTGCCTGGTTCCTCCTGGTTCCTGCCCGTGTTCCTGCCTGATTCCTGCCTGTTTTCCTGCCTGGTTCCTGCCCGTGTTCCTGCCCTGTTCCTGCCTGATTCCTGCCCGTGTTCCTGCCTGGTTCCTGCCCCTGTTCTTGCCTGGTTCCTGCCCATATTCCTGCCTGGTTCCTGCCCATGTTCCTGCCTGGTTCCTGCACATGTTCCTGCGTGGTTCCTGCCCGTGTTCCTGCTTGATTCCTGCCTGTGTTCCTGCCTGGTTCCTGCCCATGTTCCTGCCTATGTTCCTGCCCCTGATCCTGCCTGGTTCCTGCCCCTGTTCCTGCCTGATTCCTGCCCATGTTCTTGCCTGGTTCCTGCCCGTGTTCCTGCCTGATTCCTGCCTGTGTTGCTGCCCCTGATCCTGCCTGGTTCCTGCCCATGTCCCTGGCTGATTCCGTGTGCTATACCCTGTTCAGGTCCATCGCCCTTAATACATTTGGTATCATGTCTGCCAACCTTTTCTAACATACATACACCAAAACTCTTATATAATCTTCTACTTATTCTGTAAGTAACTCACAGGCGCCCTCTACTGACCAGGTGGGGAAAATGCAACATGCAATGGCCGAAAGGCCTACCAGGTATTATACTTGGTACAGAGATGTAGATCAATACAGTGTCCATTAAGTTAGTTATGAGGCATGAATCAATGAAATGTCTATTAAGTAAGGTATGAGGCATAGATCAATTGAATGTCCATTAAGTAAGGTATTGATCAATCCAGGGTCCATGAGTTAAGTATATTGTAATGCCTACTCATGTAGCCATGTCCCTCTTTTAATTCATCTTATCCATTTAATCAGTTTTCAGTGCAGCGACCCAATAACGTGATTGTAATTAGAACAGAGGGAAGAAGTTACTAGGAACATTTATGAGATGAACCTTGTTGATTCCCAAAGGATCCACATTATTCAGGGCCCAAACCTTGTTTTACACCCCGGTATTTCCACCATCTTTGCCTTTTGGTGCTTCATCTCATCTTAGAATAGACGGGTTTATGTTCTTCTTGAATTTTTTATGTTCTTCTTGAATGTTTCTCAGTAGCTTCCTGCTGCAGCTCTTCTTTATATGGTTCTGTACAGGATCTTCTTCTTCAAACCGGTCTGTAGTTGGGAATCTGATCAGCTATTATCCTGGTTTTTGCTTTAAAAACCCAGTGGGTGAGCTTTAGCCTATAGGATAAACCCGTGTAAATGGGATTTTTCTAAGAGCCTTAAGGAATTTATTCCCAGAATCCCTTTGGTCTATTTGCATACATATGAGACAGTCTCCTCAACCCTAATGATTTGCCCGTGAATCCCCACTCCTGGCTCTCCCTAAGCTGATCAGAAAACCCTACGCTACACTGATGAGCCCCAAGAAGGGCAAAATTGGTCTGTAATTGGGAATCTGATCAGCTATTATCCTGGTTTTTGCTTTAAAAACCCAGTGGGTGAGCTTTAGCCTATAGGATAAACCCATGTAAATGGAATTTTTCTAAGAGCCTTAAGGAATTTGTTCCCAGAATCCCTTTGACTTCTTCTTCTGAAATTCCCTTTCGACTGCCAGACTGGTTGGCGGAACTGACCAACAGGTGGCGCTGTGGTTTGTATTTCATTATAAAAAGCCAATAAAAACAGCTAATATCTTGAAATCTAGAAAGAAAAATTACTCAGAGTTCACTTTTCATTCATTTATTGTAAAGGGGTTTACATTTCGTTTAACTAAACGCTGCCGTAATGCTGTATAATGTATAATATCCGTACACAGCGCAAACGCTCAAACCCGAATAAATCAAATAGTCCATTCCGTGTGGCACATTGATCGTATAATTCTCCCTGTCATAATAAGAACATTAGAAAACGATGGTTTTGGTGTAGAGCTGTAACCCACAGCAATTCCCTCTATACTTCAGGAGATAAAGCTGTGACCAATGGACCGTGCTTTAATATCTTTATAATGATGCTCAGTTTACAAGGTTTTATGAGACATTTATCCGTGAGAAAAATGATGGCTATGTAAAGGGCATTGTAAGGTGATAAGTCTTCACCGGCCACACAGTGACTGGGATATCTCTCTATCAGCATCTATTTGTATTTGTGTCTATCTGTACATTATCTGCAAGTTCCTAATAGCTATCTACTTGTATCTATCTGTCTTTCTATATATCTAGATAAGAAAGGGAAAAAAGGACAATTTGAAAGTTAAGTTAAAATGCTATCTGTACAGGCTATGAGCAAACTTAGGGGGCTGTTCCTGCTGAATTGTGCTTAGTACAGGGGAATCCCTATGTGCCATAGTTTTATGGTATCTCTCTGTACAGGCTATGAGCAAACTTAGGTGGCTGTTCCTGCTGAATTGTGCTTAGTACAGGGGAATCCCTATGTGCCATAGTTTTATGATATCTCTCTGTACAGGCTATGAGCAAACTTAGGGGGCTGTTCCTGCTGAATTGTGCTTAGTACAGGGGAATCCCTATGTGCCATAGTTTTATGGTATCTCTCTGTACAGGCTATGAGCAAACTTAGGTGGCTGTTCCTGCTGAATTGTGCTTAGTACAGGGGAATCCCTATGTGCCATAGTTTTATGGTATATCTCTGTACAGGCTATGAGAAAACTTAGGGGGCTGTTCCTGCTGAATTGTGCTTAGTACAGGGGAATCCCTATGTGCCATAGTTTTATGGTATCTCTCTGTACAGGCTATGGGCAAACTTAGGGGGCTGTTCCTGCTGAATTGTGCTTAGTACAGGGGAATCCCTATGTGCCATAGTTTTATGGTATCTCTCTGTACAGGCTATGGGCAAACTTAGGGGGCTGTTCCTGCTGAATTGTGCTTAGTACAGGGGAATCCCTATGTGCCATAGTTTTATGGTATCTCTCTGTACAGGCTATGAGCAAACTTAGGGGGCTGTTCCTGCTGAATTGTGCTTAGTACAGGGGAATCCCTATGTGCCATAGTTTTATGGTATCTCTCTGTACAGGCTATGAGCAAACTTAGGGGGCTGTTCCTGCTGAATTGTGCTTAGTACAGGGGAATCCCTATGTGCCATAGTTTTATGGTATCTCTCTGTACAGGCTATGAGCAAAGAAAACCATGAACAATTAATAAATGTCTAATACACAAATAAACAGATGAATAATATGTTGGTGCATAAAGATGTAAATATGGGGCAATTATAAGGCAAAATGTGAAGATAATGAGACAACGAGCAAATGGGAGAAAAACTATGGATCCAATCCTGATTGCCTGATATATCAGAATGAGATTGATGAGCCGTATCTGTTATGGGGAAAAGGAGAGATTTATTGAGCTCATTCAGTTGATTTGGAAAAATAAAATTGGGTTAAGTGCATTCTCTCTAATTAATTATAATGTATTTTAGATTCATTTTAAATGGAAAAAATCAGAAATGGTAATTTAGTTTAATTCTGAATTTTCTTTGTGTGATTCTACAGGGGGGAGGGGCTTTTATCAACATTCTCATTTTATTGGTGATAGTGGGTTTTAAACTATGAAAAAACGAATTTTCTCTAAAACCAAGAATACCAGGTCATTTATTACTACAGCCTAATATAGAAAGCACGAAAGATAAAAAACGCAAAAAGAACCCAAAGAAGAAGACAAAAACCTCAAAATTAGTGATGAGCAGTGATGAGCAAATCTGTCCCGTTTCACTTCACCATCAAATTCGTGAAACGGCAAGAAAATTCGCAAAACATTTGGTGCGCTGCTATTTTTTTGTCGCCTGCATCTACTTTTTGTCTGCGCGGCTAATTTTTTGTCGGCCACGTCCATTTTGATGTGACCACACCCTTATTTTGATGCGACTGCGCCCAGTTTGACACGGAACAAATGTATTTTTTCGCAAATTTCCACATTTTGCCATTGGGGAGTTGTTTTGCGAAACTTCACAAAAAATTTGCAGCGGAAAAATTTGTTGTGCGCAAATTTTTTTGTCGTGCGTCAAATTTGTTTTTGTTGCGCATCAGATTGGGTGTGATTGTGTCAAAAAAAGGCGAAAGCCAAAAAAAGGACAAAAAAAACGCTGGCAACAAAAAAAATTGTGCAACAAAAGCGTTTCACGAATTTTCGTGCATTTTTTTATAATTTCAAAAACCTCTAAAAAAAGGCAGCGTCAAAATTGGGCGCATGAAATTTTTTTGTCGTGCATCAAATCGGGCACGGTCACAGCAAAAAAAAAATGCGTGCAAAAAACATAGACACGGGTGACAAAAAAAGGCGCAACAGATGCGTTTTGTGAATTTTCTTGCCAGTTCTCGAATTTTACGGCAAAGCGAAATGGGACAGATTTGCTCATCATTACTAAATTCTCTATATAAATCAAGAAGAAAGTTTTAGTTAAATAACTTACATTTTTTATCCATTTATACAGTAGCTCAGGGGTCCCCAACCACCGGGGCCAGGAACCGGTGCCGGGGACCAGTGCCGGTCCGTGGGCTGTGCTCAATCCGGCCACCTCTGGTCCCAATCACCTGTGATCTCAACTCTCTGAGGTCTTACACAGCCATGACACCAGCTATGGGAAGCCCAGGAAGCTTTCTACTGATGGCAGCAAGGACCAAAATACTTAAAGCTCTTTACATTATATATGCAATAATTAAATAATATTCTATGCACTATTTTTCCTTGGAAAAATTGTCTTGCTTGAACCCGGCCCTTGGTGCCAAAAAAGTTGGGGACCCCTGCAGTTTGTGTCGCATTCTCTCTCTCGTTGTTGAGTTCGTCTGTTGCTGAAATAATTGCGACAGTAAAAAAACAAGTATTTTTTTTGGATAAGAACGGGTGCAAATGGGCAGTTATGTAACTTTGGTCCCCAGCCGACATTGCTGATTTCTCCTGGGGCGGGGGACGGAGCCATTTATCGGGAAACGTTTACTTGTCAGCTCTCTTTCTTTGTTAGGGGACACACAATCCATTCATTTAGGATAATGATGATTAATTGAAGGTGGGAGCTCACATCAATCGAGCCCATTAAGCAGAGCCGGATAGGTATAATGAAATCTGCAGGCCATTTAATTACAGAATGCGCGGTTGCAATAAAGGGTAATCTCCCTTTGCTCGGAGTCGAGTTGGAACGAGGGAAACTTTCTGTTGCAGAATGTTGAGAGCCCGGCGCCCTTGGAACGCACGACCTATTTATAGCCATCTCACCAACAACTCACCTTATGTTTCACCTCTGCAACGAGACGGTAATTAAAAGAATCATGGATGCCCGCTCTGCAGAACTTCTCATATCCATTATTTATTTCCCATTGTAAAAAAGCTCAGTTGAGCTGACAGAGTAGCCTCGGATACGGGCTATGGGTCGAAGGGGAGGCTGAAGAGCACACAGGACCCACAGTGGCAGCTCCATGTCAAAAAAGGATGTATTTATTTGTACCGGAATAGATGTGAATGAGATTATGTGGGTCATTGTGAGTAAAAAGCACAACATCCAAAATTGCACTTGAACACAGGTTCTAAATGTGCCCTTGAAACTACCAGCAGGTCCAGGGTGGCAGAAGCTCCAGGGTGTTAGGGTCCCCCGGTGTCAGTAGGAATAGTCCTCTATAAAAAGGGGCTTGGATTCATAGAAGGACATGGTAATTCTCTAATTCTCCCCATTTACAAATTACTGGTAAGGCCCCATCTAGAATAAACACCATAGTTTTGGGCTCCAGTGCACAAAGGGGACATTAATGAATTGGATAAAGTACAGAGAATTATCAGAGAAGCTGACAAAGGGAATGAGCTCAGTTATGGGGAAAGGCTGGCCCAGTTGGGATTGGTTACACTGGGGAAGGGGCAGTTAAGGGGGGGTAGGATCACTATATATATATATATAAATATATAAGGGGGGGCAGTAATTAAATAGAGAAAGTACAGAGAAGAGCGACTAAGCTGAAAAGGGAATAAGCTCAGTTATGGGGAAAGGCTGGTCTATAATAAGGGGCAAAAGGGCATCCTTTGAGATTGCAAGGGGAATGGCTCCCTTTTCAGTTAAGGTATAGAACTACCCTTTATCTATCCTTTATTAAAAGTTTTCAATAGTTTGTGTTTCAATTTATTTCTTGCCCCAGTTCAATGCGACACAAAGAAACTTTTTGATTAGGCGACTGCATTTTTTCTTTTACTTTGTCTTGTCGCTTGGACTACAACATTCCTGCCACTTTAAGAACATATTGTTTGCAGTTTGTACACATAATAAAACCATCTGTAACCTACATATCAGTTATCCAGAATGTTGTCCCTATGAAGTAGACCTCCTAAAAGAGCCAAGCCAAGTGTTAGCAGAAGATTCACCAAGGCATTTCTGCTCGCTCGTGCATGGGGTTTACATTGTAGTGATCATCACCGGGGAATATTTCTTACTGTTTGTTTGGCTTATCTTGTTTTTGGTCTTTCTTTTGTAGCAAAATGCAGAGATTTCTGAAGTAGACATCTTGAGCAATAATCAGAGGAACACATTACCTTCACCTCGATGGTGGCAAAGAGAGAAAAAGATGATATCCCTAGGGAACGTGGCAAAGCCAACCTCATGCATCAAAGTGTTCCTTTTGAAGAACATTAGAACATTTGTGCTTTTTTTCCCCTGAAAAGGGCAATTTAAATATTGAAGAGGCAGGCTTTTTCCTTTATTTATATTGCCTTTTTCTTCTCCTGCTTTTCATTTGCTCTTGACTGTTTTGCTGACACGATAACGGTTTGTTTGCAACGGGGAGAGACTGCGGGACGAGGCCAAAAGCGACTCCGGCTCGAAAGAAAGAAATAAGACAAAATGAAACTACGATCTTGCAAAAGGCATAGAAATTCTCGTGCCCGGAGTGTGAAATGATCCATAAAGCTGGAAGATAAGCCTGGCTGGTTTTAAGAGCATCATGTTCTCAGTGTAAGATAAACTTATTTAAACTTATGGGAGGAAATAGGATTTTTATGAATTCATCTACTTATATCTTAAAATTACATTTATGCTAAATGCTGCCAATAAACTCTCCCCAGTTATTTCACATATTCTTGGTTTTTTTACAGGTTAAGAGAAGCTTTGATACTGTATCCTTATGGGCTTGTTTATCAATGTTCCAGTTTGTGAATTGGAAAGTGTTCTTTATAACTCTTATAAGCTTGGATTTTAAATATGAAATATGAAAAACTTGTTGCAATAAAAAAACTTGAATACCCACTCAGCTTTCTTATCATACCTTCAACTATCAAGCTACTGTAAACATAATCTCCACGCCAAACCTAAAAGCCTCATCAGGATCCCTACAAAAATTCACAAGAGCAGCTCTCCAGGGTGAAAAAAATTCATATTATTATGGATTATTAAATGATACCAGCGATTCTCCTATGGACTCGCATGTCCCAGCCTGGCAAAAAGACTTGAACCTCACAATTGATCCAATTGATTGGAATATAGCCTTTGCAATTATATCGGCTACTTCAAAATCAGTCAGGCTCATGGAAACCAGTATCAAACTCATGCTCAGATATAGTGATGAGCAAATCTGTTCCGTTTCACCGAAAAATTCGCAAATCTTCCAAAAGATTCACGAAATGGCAAAAAATTCACGAAACGGCAAAAAAAATTGCCGCCCGCGGCTATTCTTTTGTCGCGAGGCTATTCTTTTGTCGCCCATGGCTATTCTTTTGTCTCGCGAGGCTATTCTTTTGTCGCATGAGGCTATTATTTTGCCGTCTGCGGCTATTATTTTGTCGCCCGTGGCTATTCTTTTGTCGCCCGTGGCTATTCTTTTGTCGCAAGGTTATTCTTTTGTCGCAAGGCTATTCTTTTGTCGCCCGCGGCTATTCTTTTGTCGCCCGCGGCTATTCTTTTGTCACCCACAGCTATTCTTTTGTCGCCAACAGCTATTCTTTTGTTGCGAGGCTATTCTTTTGTCGTCCGCTGCAAATTTTTTCAGCCATCTCGCGAAACAATCCGCCAGTGGCGAAATGCGGAAATTCGCCGCGAATCCATGCCTGGCAAAACATTTTGCCCATCACTACTCAGATGGTATCTGGTACCCTCAAGGCTTTATAAGATTTACCCACAAACAGCCACTAAAATGTGCTGGAGAAAATGTGGAAAGGAAGGGACTCTTGTGCACACCTAGTGGAACTGCCCTAAAATACAAAAGTACTGGCAAGAAGTATTGGAGTTAACAAGCAGTGTAATTAAAGGAACAGTAACACCAAAAAATCAAAGTGTATAAAAGTAACTACAGTATAATGTACTGTTGCCCTGCACTGGTGCAACTGGTGTATTTGCTTTAGAAACATTAATATAGTTTAGTAAATGAAGCTGCTGTGTAGCCCTTCTGAATTTGGATTTGGACTTTCTGAAATTCTCTTTGTAGTACACATATTAGAAGCAGCAAGGCTTCTTTTAGCTCAAAAATGGAAAACCGATCTTATTCCCTCAGTGCTAGAACTAAAAAACTTTATCAGCCTCTCACAAACCCTTAAATATCACAACGCAAGGATTAAGAACTCTCTACATACCCACCAGAAGAAATGGGACTTCATCATTTTTTTTCTCTCCTTTCTCTTTCCCCTGTTCTCTTCCCTTCTCTTTCTTCCTACTTCACTTCCTTCTCTCTTTATGCTCTTTCTTCCTGTGATTCTATGTCTTAACACGTACAGACACATTCACTATTTGAAATACATGTCCAGTTAAACTTGTAAATGCAAAAAAACTGTCAATAAAAAAAAACAAAAAACTTGAATACCTTGAATTTGTGAGTTTACAAACTTTAAAAAATAAAAAAAACTCCCATTGACTCGCAAGGTTTTAGATTCCAGTGTTTTATATTCAAGTTTTTGGGGGCTTTTGCACCAAATTAATATTGGACATTTGAGTTTTAACCATCATTTGGATATTGAAAATATTAGCACAAAAAACTCAGATTGTGGAAAAGAATTCAGATACAAACACTGATAAATCACCCCTTAATGTTATTTTGTTAAAAATATCTGAATAAAGACCACGGATTTTTCATCAGTATAAATTACAGTAGACCAACCTTTGTTCTACTGAGATCCTTCATATCTTTTTTTAATTCAGTTACTCTTGTCTGGACTCTAGAAACTTGACCCATATGTCTTTATACTTATCAATAATTCTGGTCCTCTACGGACTGTTCAGCTGGAGACCTATTGGGCATATGTGGCCCTACAAGAAATGTTAATGGCCCCGGGGTGTTCAAGAGATAACTGACTTCTTTGATTACAACCTCATTTTGTTATAATATGGCACCCAAACATGTAATAAAGTCACTAACTAGCCTGCTATATGGAAAATGTTGGACAACACTGATGATGCTAGCCTCATCCATCTCTCCTTCCCACATTCCACTGCTATGACCAGATTTTTTTTTAACCTGTCCTCCACAGGATTTATTCCTGCTCTGTCCATGTCTGGTTAAAAACCTCCCACATTAAAATAACTACTCATTACAATGCACCCCATTCCTGTACAGCCTGTAGCTTACGAAACAAGCAATTCTCTAAAAACTCAAAGCCACACATTGATGTCCCTCAGCTCCTGCTGTCTCCCTAGCGTAGGGTTATTCCCAGAGAAGATTGTCCTCACCTTCAGAAGTTCTCACCTTCAGCTTCATTCTCTAAAATCCTTTTTGGGTGCTCCTACCTTCATCTAACTTTGTTGCTTGTACCAAGTACTACCATGACTGCTGTTTCTTTCCAGCTCCTCCCCCCAATAACCTTTCTGCTCTTTTCTTTACTCACTGAACCCTAGCACCAAACATCACACTGTTTCAGAAAACATCTGATTTTTAGTAAACCACATTTGGGTTTCATCTCTTCATCACCTTTGTTTTACTCACTTTCAATCAACAAGCTTTTTGTCCAAACAGGACACTTTTTCCAAACTGTTCAGTGTATAAGAAATGATATCTGGTGTAGCTCTGTGCTATTTTGTTTTATGAACATCCATAATTGGCCACAAAAATAACATCTGCTTTAGCTCTAAAACAGTCCTTGCCGCGGTTGCCGTCCTTGGAGCGACCCTTTGCAGAAGAACTCTCCTTTGCAACACCTGTAATTTATCTTTTTCAGTTTTTCCGATTCATAATCCTTTCTCTGTGTCCCCGTCATTACCATAAATAATATCTACTTGAGGCTGTCAGGGATGTGACTCTCTGGATTCTCACCGCAAATAGTAGGGAACCAAAAATAAGCTTTATGTTATATATTTATACGCAGACCGTGTTTCATTACCCAACAATCCAAAGCTGAAGTTAGAGCTGTATCTGCTAGTTTAAAAAAAAAAATTCTAAAAATTTCTATATATAAAGTCATTTAAATATAAACCGGAGAAAAATTTCAAAAACTCCAAGAATATGGATCTGACATTAAGATAACGCTTAGAAGGCTATAAAGAAAACAGACTGTTCTAGGAAGGTACATCTTCTACCACTGTCAGCCAACTTTCTGTTGTCTAACATATAGGGGCAGATTCATCAAAGTAAGAGTTCGAATCCCGAAATGGGTAAAATTCGGATTAGATACGATAATTTCTGATGAAAGGAAATGTCACAAAAATGCTTATGAACAAATCATAATACGATTTATATTGTATTGGCGATCCGAAAGTCACAACATTTTCGTATCCGATCGATCATAAATGTCGGGAAAACCTTTCTGACTTTGATCCTTCTATGTAAGTTTTTGGAAGCCTCCCATAGGGCTCAATGGCACTCTGCAGCTCCAACCCGGCCCAAGGAAAGTCTCCCATAGGGCTCAATGGCACTCTGCAGCTCCAACCTGGCCCAAGGAAAGCCTCCCATAGGGCTCAATGGCACTCTGCAGCTCCAACCCGGCCCAAGGAAAGTCTCCCATAGGGCTCAATGGCACTCTGCAGCTCCAACCCGGCCCAAGGAAAGTCTCCCATAGGGCTCAATGGCACTCTGCAGCTCCAACCCGGCCCAAGGAAAGTCTCCCATAGGGCTCAATGGCACTCTGCAGCTCCAACCCGGCCCAAGGAAAGTCTCCCATAGGGCTCAATGGCACTCTGCAGCTCCAACCCGGCCCAAGGAAAGTCTCCCATAGGGCTCAATGGCACTCTGCAGCTCCAACCCGGCCCAAGGAAAGCCTCCCATAGGGCTCAATGGCACTCTGCAGCTCCAACCCGGCCCAAGGAAAGCCTCCCATAGGGCTCAATGGCACTCTGCAGCTCCAACCCGGCCCAAGGAAAGCCTCCCATAGGGCTCAGTGGCACTCTGCAGCTCCAACCTGGCCCAAGGAAAGCCTCCCATAGGGCTCAGTGGCACTCTGCAGCTCCAACCTGGCCCAAGGGAAGTCTCCCATAGGTCTCAATGGCACTCTGCAGCTCCAACCCGGCCCAAGGAAAGTCTCCCATAGGGCTCAGTGGCACTCTGCATCTCCAACCCGGCCCAAGGAAAGTCTCCCATAGGTCTCAATGGCATTCTGCAGCTCCAACCTGGCCCAAGGAAAGCCTCCCATAGGGCTCAATGGCACTCTGCAGCTCCAACCTGGCCCAAGGAAAGTCTCCCATAGGGCTCAATGGCACTCTGAAGCTCCAACCCGGCCCAAGGAAAGTCTCCCATAGGGCTCAATGGCACTCTGCGGCTCCAACCCGGCCCAAGGAAAGTCTCCCATAGGGCTCAATGGCACTCTGCAGCTCCAACCCTGCCCAAGGAAAGTCTCCCATAGGGCTCAATGGCACTCTGCAGCTCCAACCCGGCCCAAGGACAGTCTGCCATAGGGAGACGGGTGATGTCGAAAAAGGGCATGACCACGTCAAATCGGGCGTGGTCACATCAGAAAAGGCATGGTCATGTAAAAATTGGGCACGGTTGCATCAAAAAAAATAGATGCGGGCGGCAAAAAATAGACGTGGGCGACAATAAAATCACGAAACGAATGCATTTTGTGAATTTTTTTCAATTTCGCAAATTTTCTTGCCATTTCTCTAATTTTATGGCGAAGCGAAATGGGACAGATTCACTCATCACTACTCTTTAAGCAAGCTGAACCATTTATTGAAGGAAAAACATGACTATAGGTAGATACAGTACATCCATAGGTGAATTCTTGGAGAGTCACAGAGGGTCGATAGGAGTTCCATATCTGACCTACCACTGAGCCAAAAAGAGAGCAGTTTCCGCAACATCCAAGTACCAAAATGTCCCGGCCTTGCTTGCACCCCATATGGAAACTCTCCATGAAGAAGTAATGAAAGTGATGACAACATTTATATTTTTATGACAGCCGGGTAAGACGTATCCGCTACAAGCTCCCGTGTGTTCTGAATTCATATTTAAAAGTAATATATTTTTATTATGCTTGGTACAGAAGTGCGTTGGTGTCCAGATGTTCAATTTAAATAGGGTTTTGCAAATCATTTGTGATCATCTGTTACTTCAGTCACTCAATACGCGGCGTTGTGAAGTAGAACCATGTGTCGAATCTATTTACTTTGCACAATAACTACATAATAAGAGGCAACGATGTATGCCAAGCTCATTGAGATCCGCTCGCCGTCGAGTGCCTGTTGAAGTGGATTGTATTTATTGCAGCGCCGATTTCCCTCATTATATTGAAAACCGTGCATTTCTCGTATGTTGGAGGTGTTTATCTCCTCCTGGTTAATTAGATGCATTCAAGGATTCATTACAGAATCACAATGGAACCACGTTCGGGTTTCATCTCTCGCCTTTGTTTTACTCACTTTGTGGATAGTTTCTGTTTAGCTTCGGGCTCAATTCATTCTCGCTGTTCTTTTACACCGGAAAAATATAAAAAAAAAGCAAGTTGTTCTATTTTTTAAAGCCACTAGAAAGGGAACACAAGGGTTGTTATGTTCACTTGGCTGCAAATGTTGCTCACATTTCTGTTCTGAGAAACTCACACACATCTTCAAATCTCAAAGATTTCTGGGAGTTTCGGTTGTGCCATTACTATTTCTGGGAGTTCCTTTTGTGCCATTATTATTTATGGGAGTTCCTTTTGTGCCATTATTATTTATGGGAGTTCCTTTTGTGCCATTATTATTTATGGGAGTTCCTTTTGTGCCATTATTATTTCTGGGAGTTACTGTTGTGCCATTATTATTTTTTCTGGGAGTTCCTGTTTTGCCATTATTATTATTTCTGGGAGTTCCTTTTGTGCCATTATTATTATTTCTGGGAGTTCCTTTTGTGCCATTATTATTTCTGGGAGTTTCTGTTGCGCCATTATTATTTCTGGGAGTTCCTTTTGTGCCATTATTATTTCTGGGAGTTCCTGTTGTGCCATTATTATTTCTGGGAGTTCCTGTTGTGCCATTATTATTATTTCTGGGAGTTCCTGTTGTGCCATTATTATTTCTGGGTGTTCCTTTTGTGCCATTATTATTTCTGGAAGTTCCTTTTGTGCCATTATTATTTCTGGGAGTTCCTGTTGTGCCATTATTATTATTTCTGGGAGTTTCTTTTGTGCCATTATTATTATTTCTTGGAGTTCCTGTTCTGCCATTATTATTATTTCTTGGAGTTCCTGTTGTGCCATTATTATTTCTGGGAGTTCCTTTTGTGCCATTATTTTTTCTGGGAGTTCCTGTTGTGCCATTATTATTATTTCTGGGAGTTTCTTTTGTGCCATTATTTTTTCTGGGAGTTCCTTTTGTGCCATTATTTTTTCTGGGAGTTCCTGTTGTGCCATTATTATTATTTCTGGGAGTTTCTTTTGTGCCATTATTATTTCTGGGAGTTCCTTTTGTGCCATTATTATTTCTGGGAGTTTCTGTTGCGCCATTATTATTTCTGGGAGTTCCTTTTGTGCCATTATTATTTCTGGGAGTTCCTGTTGTGCCATTATTATTTCTGGGAGTTCCTGTTGTGCCATTATTATTATTTCTGGGAGTTCCTGTTGTGCCATTATTATTTCTGGGTGTTCCTTTTGTGCCATTATTATTTCTGGAAGTTCCTTTTGTGCCATTATTATTTCTGGGAGTTCCTGTTGTGCCATTATTATTATTTCTGGGAGTTTCTTTTGTGCCATTATTATTATTTCTTGGAGTTCCTGTTCTGACATTATTATTATTTCTTGGAGTTCCTGTTGTGCCATTATTATTTCTGGGAGTTCCTTTTGTGCCATTATTTTTTCTGGGAGTTCCTGTTGTGCCATTATTATTTCTGGAAGTTCCTTTTGTGCCATTATTATTTCTGGGAGTTCCTGTTGTGCCATTATTATTATTTCTGGGAGTTTCTTTTGTGCCATTATTATTATTTCTTGGAGTTCCTGTTCTGACATTATTATTATTTCTTGGAGTTCCTGTTGTGCCATTATTATTTCTGGGAGTTCCTTTTGTGCCATTATTATTTCTGGGAGTTCCTTTTGTGCCATTATTTTTTCTGGGAGTTCCTTTTGTGCCATTATTATTTCTGGGAGTTCCTTTTGTGCCATTATTTTTTCTGGGAGTTCCTGTTGTGCCATTATTATTATTTCTGGGAGTTCCTTTCGTGCCATTATTATTTCTGGGAGTTCATTTTGTGCCATTATTTTTTCTGGGAGTTCCTTTTGTGCCATTATTATTTCTGGGAATTCCTTTTGTGCCATTATTATTTCTGGGAATTCCTTTTGTGTCATTATTATTTCTGGGAGTTCCTGTTGTGCCATTATTATTTCTGGGAGTTCCTGTTGTGCCATTATTATTTCTGGGAGTACCTGTTTTGCCATTATTATTTCTGGAAATTCCTTGTAGCCTTATTCTCCTGCCTTTTGCCAGATGTTGCCAATTATTCATTTTGTTCCCGCTAACAGGTCCCTCCCCCATTTGGTCCTGGCTGGATCATTTTGTTAATCTTATTCATTTGTTGGTTGTTCCTGAATTGGTTCCCTTGTTATGCCAATTGCTATTCCTGAGTTCTTGGTGATCCATGTTCCTATACCTTGAGTTTCTAGTAAGGTTCTGTGCTCAAGATTCTAGATCCTGTCTCCTGGTAACCTGCAACCTCAAATCTGCTTGATACCTGGCCATGGGGCTCCAAACTAATGGTCTGAACTTGGACCTCCATGACCTCCCTGACATATTTCCATGAAAAATACCTTACTGAAAAACTTTATCTAGGGGTAAATCCAGAGCCAACGGAACACTCTGATGAGACCACAGTGAAAGGGTGGGTTACCTAATATGGCAAAATAACTTCAGAGCTAGGGGGTAATGGGTGCTCAGCTGGCACTGGAGCACAATAAAAGCCCCAGTATCCATGGAATATCGATCCCACATAAACATATTCTGCAGTCCCAATTAAAAATACAAGAGTCGTTATTGAAGCAAGATTGAAAAATACATTCCAGCCCCACAAATTGCAGATTTATGTGTTTCATACCTACTTAGTCAATAGGCAGTCTTAGTTTACCTAATATGCAATGCTATTATCTTTCATGTCTCATGTTAAACATATGATGGCAGCCACACTATATCCCCCGCTTCACCATTTGGGGGGCACTATACAGCCCTCCCTGGCTGACACCAGGCTAAGTCTGCAAAAAATGGGTGGGTAACCTGTGGGTTGTGGGTAGGAGTTTCAGGTGTGGGTATAGATGTTGCAGGTCTGTTGGTCATAGGTTGGGTTGTGGGCCTTATCTATATTTCTTTTATTATATGTAGTCTATATTTTACTCTTTTTACTCTTCTTTATTTTTAATTTTTTTTTCTACCGCCACCCACATCTAATGATGTCATTTCCAGCTTGAGTAGTGGGTGCAAGTGGGTTAAAATGCAGGTTGCGAGTCCAGGTCACAGGTTGCTGGACACATTTCCGGGTTTAAAAAAATTTGTTCTATGCAGGACTCGACCCCCCAGAGTTAGCTACAACTGCATTGACCACTCTGTGTGATCTGCACGTTTGCACGTTTCACCTACCACAATTACAATGCCTGGCCTGAAGGATCCTGAACACATCAGTGCCCTTCATTAGTGATGAGTGAATCTGTCCCATTTTGCTTCGCCATAAAATTCGCGAAACGTCGAAAAATTTGCAAAACGCATTTTTCGTGGATTTTTTTTTTTTTGTCGCCCGTGTCTTTTTTTGTCACCCTAGTCATTTTTGGTCATCCGCGTCTTTTCTTTTTTGTCGCCCGCACATTTCTGCCGCAACCACGTCCATATTTTACGCAACCAGACCCTTTTCTTTACACGATGCACCCAATTTGACGAGCGACGAAAAATTTAAGCGCATCAAATTTTATGAATTTTACGAATTTTCGCTAAACAATTCGCCAATGGCAAAATGCAGAAATTCGCTGTGAATCCATGCCTGCCGAAAAAATTCCCTCATCACTACCCTTCATGATTTTAAATAACCAGAGGTAGCACTTAATCCCCATTTCCATCAATATGGCATATTTATCAAAGGTCGAAAAGTCAAACTTGCCACAAAACTTTCCCACAAAATCAATTTATATGACTTTTTGTCATATAAACACAGAAGTTGAAATTTTTTTGCATGGTTGTCTTTAACCCTTCCTTAGCCTCATTTGTATATACAAATCTGGATTCAGAATTCGGCAGAATCTTTTGCAAAGGATTCAGGGTTCGGCCGGATCCTAAAATAATGGATTCGATACTTCCTTAGTTTTTTCATTTCGAGATTTTCGATTCTCTTGAGTTTTTTCAGGTTTGTAAACTCACGAACTCAAGGTATTTGAGTTTTTTTGTTCGACTGAATTTTTCATATTCAGATTTTTTTAATAAATAAGCAAACATTTGAGGGTTTTTTTTAAATTTTGAGGTTTTTTTTTAATTAAAGTTTATTTGGGGTAGAAAAAACATTTACAAACTTGAAAGTAAACAGATAAGTAGTGATGAGCGAATCTGTCCCATTTTGCCTCACCATAAAATTTACGCAACGGCAAGAAAATTCACAACATGGTGAAAACTTTGCGAATCGCATTTGTCTCGAGTTTATTTTTGTCGCCTGTGTTTTCTTTTGTTGCCCTTGCCCAATGTTGACGTGACCGTGCCTTTTTTGACGCAACCCTGACTTTTTTTGTCGTGCAACAAATTTTTCCGCTGCAAATTTTCACAGAAGGCAATGGCGAAATGCGGAAATTCACAGTGAATCCATGCCTGGTGAAAAAATTCGCTCATCACTATAGATAAGCCTATATATTAATATGGAGCTAAAACATTACCCCAAAAAGGGTAAATTAAACAGATAAAACAATTGTGGCTGTAAACTAATGTGATTTTTGTATAAAAACACTAGATATATAGACTACATGATGGAATATAAATATTGCAGAGAAAATGATCAATAAAAATGCATAAATAAATACAACAGAGATGAATGTTAAATGATCAATAACAATAAATATACAAATACACAATAAAAAATACATAGAGTTAATTTGTAAGTGATATATAGGCATTGTACTATTGGGCAGATGGGAGATATAAATTCACAATAGGATCAATTAAGGCTGGATGGTAATAAACAAAGGGAATAATATCTCCTGCATTGCAATGGGTAAGTGACCCTCGGGGCAAGAGTTTGCATCTATGTATTTAATACGATTCTCATTGGTGTAGATTGCTCCCCAGTTCCTGCTTATTGCAGTTATCGGAGTCTGTAATATTCCATAAACCTTTCTAATAGTCTCCTTTTGGTTTGTTTTATAAATAGCAATGAGCAAATGATTTTCGCCAGGCGCGGATTCATAGCGAAATTCTGCATCTCGCCATTGTCAACATTATTCACGAAACGGGGGCAAAATGTTGTCGCGGAAAAAAAAAAAGTTGCAGTCTCGTCAAAAAAGTTGCAGTCTCTTAAAAAATAAAGCAGGTGTCAAAAAAAGTTGCATTTCGTGAATTTTTTGCCGTTTCACGGATTTTTCAGAAGTTTATCACTAATAGAGATGTGGCGAACTAATTCACGCGAACATCGGGTGTTCGCAAGTAGGGATGTAGCGAACCTCAAAAAAAAAGTTTGCGAACCTGTTCGCGAACTTCCGCCGAAAATTGCGAATATTCGCGAACTTTGCGAACCCCATAGACTTCAATGGGAAGGCGAACTTTAAAAAATAGAAAAGCCATTTCTGCCCAGAAAACTGATTTTAAAGTTGTTTAAAGGGTGCCACGACCTGGACAGGGGCATGCAGGAGGGGGATCAAGGGCAAAAACCTCTGAAAAATTGACACACGCCGTTTTTCGAAATGATCGGTAATTTTGCGACTTTTTCGTATTTTCCGGCGCTTTCGTAAAGTTATCGTAAGTTTTGCGACTTTTTCGGAGCTTTCGTAACGTTATCGTAAGTTTTGCGACTTTTTCGGAGCTTTCGTAACGTTATCGTAAGTTTTGCGACTTTTTCGGAGCTTTCGTAATGTTATCGTAAGTTTTGCGACTTTTTCGGATCATTCGTACCGTTATCGTAAGTTTTGCGACTTTTTCGGATCATTCGTACCGTTATCGTAAGTTTTGCGACTTTTTCGGATCATTCGTACCGTTATCGTAAGTTTTGCGACTTTTTCGGATCATTCGTAACGTTATCGTAAGTTTTGCGACTTTTTCGTACCGTTTTCGTAAGTTTTGCGTTTTTTTCGGAGAATTCGTACCATTATCGTAAGTTTTGCGATTTTTTCGGTGCCGGCGAACCCAAATTGCGAACATCCCGAAAAGTTCGCGAATTTGCGGACTTGCGAACACCCGATGTTCGCGCGAATTAGTTCGCCGGCGAACAGTTCGCTACATCTCTATTCGCAAGTTCGGAAGTTTGCGAACTTTTCGCATATGTTCGCAATTTGGGTTCGCCGCGTTTTTTTTTTCCACTGCATTTTTTCTCTGTGTTTTTTCTCAGCCTAAAAACGCCGCACAAGCCACACATGGCGTTTTTCAGCCTAGTACTGGTGTAAGCAAATCCCGTTTCCATGGTTTTACGCAACGCTGTGTCAACAACGTATTTTTCAGAGAAATTTTTGCCCTTGATCCCCCTCCTGCATGCCACTGTCCAGGTCGTGGCACCCTTTAAACAACTTTAAAATCAGTTTTCTGGCCAGAAATGGCTTTTCTAGGTCTTAAAGTTCGCCTTCCCATTGAAGTCTATGGGGTTCGCAAAGTTCGCGAATATTCACGCTTTTTGGCGTTCGCTACATCCCTAATCAACGATTCCTAGACAATAAAGATTGTACTGTACAACATATAGGGAAACATTTACAGAGCAACTTTGAAATAAAGTCAATTTTTTTCTTACTTCTAGATGATTTGAGATTTATGAATAGGTTTTCTGGGAACTCAAATTTTTTCATTATGGTTCCCAGAAAAATTTAAGTTTTTCGAAAATAATCACCAAAATTCATGATTTATTAATATTTAGTTCACTTTTTTTGTAAAAAAAAAAAAAAAAAAATTTGACAGGTTTGATGTGTCAAGTACCATTGAGTCCTACTGAGGCTTAGAAGAGTAGAGGAATAGACTAGTTAGTGACAGCCTATTCTTCAAGTAGAAGTTAATCCCCTCATTGTTTTCTGTTTCACCCAGTTTCAAGGAGAAGTTAATCCCATTATTGTTTTCTCTTTCACATATTTTCAAGGGGAAGTTAATCCCATCATTGTTTTCTGTGTCACCCAGTTTCAAGGGGAAGTTAATCCCCTCATTGTTTTCTGTGTCACCCGGTTTCAAGGGGAAGTTAATCCCCTCATTGTTTTCTGTGTCACCCAGTTTCAAGGGGAAGTTAATCCCCTCATTGTTTTCTGTTTCACTCAGTTTCAAGGAGAAGTTAATTACCTCATTGTTTTCTATTTCACCCAGTTTCAAGGAGAAGTTAATCCCCTCATTGTTTTCTGTGTCACCCAGTTTCAAGGTGAAGTTAATCCCCTCATTGTTTTCTGTGTCACCCAATTTCAAGGAGAAGTTAATCCCCTCATTGTTTTCTGTGTCACCCGGTTTCAAGGGGAAGTTAATCCCCTCATTGTTTTCTGTGTCACCCAGTTTCAAGGGGAAGTTAATCCCCTCATTGTTTTCTGTTTCACTCAGTTTCAAGGAGAAGTTAATTACCTCATTGTTTTCTATTTCACCCAGTTTCAAGGAGAAGTTAATCCCCTCATTGTTTTCTGTGTCACCCAGTTTCAAGGTGAAGTTAATCCCCTCATTGTTTTCTGTGTCACCCAATTTCAAGGAGAAGTTAATTCCCTCATTGTTTTCTGTGTCACCCAATTTCAAGGAGAAGTTAATCCCCTCATTGTTTTCTGTGTCACCCAGTTTCAAGGAGAAGTTAATCCCCTCATTGTTTTCTGTGTCACCCAGTTTCAAGGGGAAGTTAATCCCCTCATTGTTTTCTGTGTCACCCAGTTTCAAGGAGAAGTTAATCCCCTCATTGTTTTCTGTGTCACCCAGTTTCACCCAGTTTCAAGGAGAAGTTAATCCCCTCACTGTTTTTCTGTGTCACCCAGTTTCAAGGGGAAGTTAATCCCCTCATTGTTTTCTGTGTCACCCAGTTTCAAGGAGAAGTTAATCCCCTCATTGTTTTCTGTGTCACCCAGTTTCAAGGGGAAGTTAATCCCCTCATTGTTTTCTGTGTCACCCAGTTTCAAGGAGAAGTTAATCCCCTCATTGTTTTCTCTTTCACATCTTTTCAAGGGGAAGTTAAGGCCATCACTGTTTTCTCTTTCACATCTTTTCAAGGGGAAGTTAAGGCCATCACTGTTTTCTCTTTCACATCTTTTCAAGGGGAAGTTAAGGCCATCACTGTTTTCTATTTCACCCAGTTTCAAGTTTAAGTAAATGGACCCCTTAGAATTATAATTATTATGGTAATAGACACAAGGGGACTATGGTCTCACCATCAAGGTGGCTGTACCTCAAGGTTCTTACAATGGCTGCATCCAAGCACGCAAGGAAAATGCGCCAAAATAATAGGCATAGATCCTTTTGAAAGCAGCAGATGTTGTAAAAGTGTTAATTTTTTTTTATCGTTTTCATGTTGAATCTCATGCAATGGTATCAAATGCACCTCCCCCCTGTGGCTGCAATGAAATTATGGGGGGGAAAATGCTCATTGTTGGTCAATTGTAAATGGGGTCCAACCCAACTGACGATCCCTCCCCTTTGGCTGACAAAGTCACATTATTCCATGTTGAAGTCATGGATTGTGGGACTTTCGCGCCGAGTACGAAAGTTTAGGATTCATTCAAGCTTCAGTATGGTGACTTTTCTTGGGCCAGGTTGGAGCTGCAGAGTGCCATTGAGTCCTATGGGAGACTTTCCTTGGGTCGGGTTGGAGCTGCAGAGTGCCATTGAGCCCTATGGGAGACTTTCCTTGGGCCGGGTTGGAGCTGCAGAGTGCCATTGAGCCCTATGGGAGACTTTCCTTGGGCCAGGTTGGAGCTGCAGAGTGCCATTGAGTCCTATGGGAGACTTTCCTTGGGTCGGGTTGGAGCTGCAGAGTGCCATTGAGCCCTATGGGAGACTTTCCTTGGGCCGGGTTGGAGCTGCAGAGTGCCATTGAGCCCTATGGGAGACTTTCCTTGGGCCGGGTTGGAGCTGCAGAGTGCCATTGAGCCCTATGGGAGGCTTTCCTTGGGCCGGGTTGGAGCTGCAGAGTGCCATTGAGCCCTATGGGAGACTTTCCTTGGGCCGGGTTGGAGCTGCAGAGTGCCATTGAGCCCTATGGGAGACTTTCCTTGGGCCGGGTTGGAGCTGCAGAGTGCCATTGAGCCCTATGGGAGACTTTCCTTGGGCCGGGTTGGAGCTGCAGAGTGCCATTGAGCCCTATGGGAGGCTTTCCTTGGGCCGGGTTGGAGCTGCAGAGTGCCATTGAGCCCTATGGGAGACTTTCCTTGGGCCAGGTTGGAGCTGCAGAGTGCCATTGAGCCCTATGGGAGACTTTCCTTGGGCCGGGTTGGAGCTGCAGAGTGCCATTGAGCCCTATGGGAGACTTTCCTTGGGCCGGGTTGGAGCTGCAGAGTGCCATTGAGCCCTATGGGAGGCTTTCCTTGGGCCGGGTTGGAGCTGCAGAGTGCCATTGAGCCCTATGGGAGACTTTCCTTGGGCCGGGTTGGAGCTGCAGAGTGCCATTGAGCCCTATGGGAGACTTTCCTTGGGCCGGGTTGGAGCTGCAGAGTGCCATTGAGCCCTATGGGAGACTTTCCTTGGGCCGGGTTGGAGCTGCAGAGTGCCATTGAGCCCTATGGGAGACTTTCCTTGGGCCAGGTTGGAGCTGCAGAGTGCCATTGAGCCCTATGGGAGACTTTCCTTGGGCCGGGTTGGAGCTGCAGAGTGCCATTGAGCCCTATGGGAGACTTTCCTTGGGCCGGGTTGGAACTGCAGAGTACCATTGAGCCCTATGGGAGACTTTCCTTGGGCCGGGTTGGAGCTGCAGAGTGCCATTGAGCCCTATGGGAGACTTCCCTTGGGCCGGGTTGGAGCTGCAGAGTGCCATTGAGCCCTATGGGAGACTTCCCTTGGGCCGGGTTGGAGCTGCAGAGTGCCATTGAGCCCTATGGGAGACTTTCCTTGGGCCGGGTTGGAGCTGCAGAGTGCCATTGAGCCCTATGGGAGACTTTCCTTGGGCCGGGTTGGAGCTGCAGAGTGCCATTGAGCCCTATGGGAGACTTTCCTTGGGCCGGGTTGGAGCTGCAGAGTGCCATTGAGCCCTATGGGAGACTTTCCTTGGGTCGGGTTGGAGCTGCAGAGTGCCATTGAGCCCTATGGGAGGCTTCCGAAATCAAGTCTGAAAGTTTCGCCTGTCGCTTACGAGCGCTCAATACCAAAAAGTCGCGACAAGATACGAGCAAATCGTAACGGTTACGAAAAAGTCGCGACTAGTGATGAGCGAATCTGTTCCGTTTCGCTTCGCCGAAAAATTCGCGAATCTTTCAAAAGATCCGCGAAACGGCGAAAAATTCGCGAAACGGCGAAAATGTCGTGCTATTGTTTCGTCGCACGGCGATCGTTTCGTCGCACGCGGCTATTGTTTCGTCGCACGGCGATCGTTTCATCGCACGCGGCTATTGTTTCGTCGCACGGCGATCGTTTTCGTTGCACGCTGCTATTGTTTCGTCGAACGGCGATTGTTTCGCCGCACGCGGCTATTGTTTCATCGCACAGTGATTGTTTCGTCGCCCGCGGCTATTGTTTCGTCGCACGGCGATTGTTTCGACGCCCGCGGCTATTGTTTCGTCGCACGCGGCTATTATTTTGTCGCCCGCGACTATTCTTTTTTGACGCCGGCGACAATTTTTGGACGTGCGGCGAATTTTTCCGCGGCGAAATTTTTCATCAGTTTCGTGAAACAATCCGCCAACGGCGAAACGCGGAAGTTCGCCGCGAATCCATGCCTGGTGAAACTTTTCGCCCATCACTAGTCGCGACAATTTACGAAAAGTCGTAACGGCGACTAAAAAACCGCAAAAAATACGAAAAAGTCACAAAATGCTCGTTTTCCAATCGGAATTTTTCCAATTCGGATTCGAATTCGTGTCCTAAAAAATCAGCCCCTAACACTGTACATATAGAGCAGAATCTCTCTATAAATCTGTATAAGGGCCCATTTACTAAAGGTCTTCGAAAAAACAATTTTTTTGCGAAAAAAAATGAAATTTCTGTTTGCCATTTGTAATGCGACAAAACCGCAACAAATCCGGAAGTAAAAAAAAAAGCTCTTGAGGTCACGTAGAAGTGAATGGCAGCTGTCCTTTTTCAACTGGTTAATATTTATTTTAATATGTGTTTTTAGAAGTTTTTGGGGTTTTTTTTATACTTTCAATTGTGTGACAAAAATGAAAAGTTCGAGTTTCTCACATTTTTCTGCATTTTTTTTTTATTTTTGCTTTTTTTAAAGGCTGTTTTAATAAATCACTTGGCATTTGTGGTTTTATTCATGGTTTCAAAAACCTCTTAAACCACTAAAATGAGAATGTTGATAAATGGGCCTCATAGAGACTCTCAGGGGCCCATTCATAAACCATGAATTTTGTGTGGTTAAAATCCCCTATGGAGTGTGACCTTTTAATTACCAAAAAACTAAGTAATGATCCAAAATTCCTGGATCCAAAGCAAAGGTTCTGAACCCAGATGACAGATCTTATTTTACCCTGAGGAAATCTCTGCCCCCCTCGTGCTGATGGGCAACATATTTTCAATAATCACAATCATTTTCATCAGTAAATTTTTTGTTATAAATTCAATTGGTGGTTTTTGCATCTGATTCTGCTGCTATTTATTTCCCGGTAATTCGCAGTAATGTGAGTAAATGTAACCAGTATTTACTATGGACGGTAGTCTGGATATATACGTAGCTGAGACCTAAACTGCTATTCACTATCAATCAAATAAAATTGTAAATCATCTTCCTGGGTTCCGGATTAACCCCTAAACATCCATGGCACAACTTACCAATCTGATTTATCCCCGCTCCCTGCTTTATTATGGGCCCTGGCCATGCAAGCCTCCATCTGTATTCACCTTACTGCTCCCTTATCTGGGCTTCCTTCCAGCCTCTGTTTAGTGATTGTTTTATCATCATTTTGCCTGATTCTAGAGATCTGAACATGGGCAGTGATTAGAGCAGAAAATCTGCTTTTATTCCCAGTGACTTTATTTGTGCCCTGCTCTGAGCTAATGTTTAAATGCACAATGGACTGACTCCTATTAAGTAAGTGGGAACTGCTGGTTTTAATTTGCTCGTTGTCACCCAATGAATACTGAAAGGACCAAAGTGAGCCCATCTGGGTTCATCAATCAGCAAGATGGAATTCTGAAATAAGCACTCACCCCAAATCCCCCCCTAACTGGCCTTCAGGCTGGGCCCCCTTAGCCCATAACAAGGTTACAGATATATAGAAACATTGGGGTAACAGTCACCCTGCTATAGTTCCAGGGGTACCCAGGGCACAAATAAGCACTCACCCCAAATCCCCCCCTAACTGGCCTTCAGGCTGGGCCCCCTTAGCCCATAACAAGGTTACAGATATATAGAAACATTGGGGTAACAGTCACCCTGCTATAGTTCCAGGGGTACCCAGGGCACAAATAAGCACTCACCCCAAATCCCTCCTAACTGGCCTTCAGGCTGGGCCCCCTTAGCCCATAACAAGGTTACAGATATATAGAAACATTGGGGTAACAGTCACCCCGCTATAGTTCCAGGGGTACCCAGGGCACAAATAAGCACTCACCCCAAATCCCCCCCTAACTGGCCTTCAGGCTGGGCCCCCTTAGCCCATAACAAGGTTACAGATATATAGAAACATTGGGGTAACAGTCACCCCGCTATACTTCCAGGGGTACCCAGGGCACAAATAAGCACTCACCCCAAATCCCCCCCTAACTGGCCTTCAGGCTGGGCCCCCTTAGCCCATAACAAGGTTACAGATATATAGAAACATTGGGGTAACAGTCACCCCGCTATAGTTCCAGGGGTACCCAGGGCACAAATAAGCACTCACCCCATGTCACCCTAACCAGGGCCGTATTTATATATAGACACCCTAGGGCAGCATCTTTAGGGCCAATGGGTGCCTAGGAAAGCCCCGGACATTGCTTTGATGCTGAGTATAACAATCGTACTACTTATGTGTGTAAGAATCCAGACGTGTTGAGTTACAAGGTTATATCTAAGAATGAATTATCCATGATACACATTTGACTCACTGCACGATGATTATGCCTCTTGACATTGAATATCCGCAGACCCCCAAGCAGAGAGAAATAGGAAATAACCAGCACTTAATGATGAATCAGACAATGTATTTTATGTTAATGCTCATAGTTGTATAAAGCCTCTGGTTTTTTTGTAACCAACATGTATTTATGCCTCTTCTCCTTCTTTGTCTCCCGTAATTGCATCCTGTTTGTGCAATGGCACCCTATTTCCATTCCAGGTAGCATTTCTCTGTATCGTTGTTGATGGCGCTGGCCTTTCAGTGACACGTTAAAGGTCTACTTAACATTTTCAACAATCGCAACAGTATAATTCTCACCGAGAGAAACTCTGCGATCCTGTCTGGGAGCCGAATTGCTCAAAGGGAGGGAAGCAATAGTTGAACAAAGGCTTTGTATCCAGAATAGAAAGCAATTTACATGGACAATTAGGAAACACAGGTACCCAGGCTGGTCTTTCTCAGAATGATGCTATTCGGCGCTGGAGAGGGGGAAAATAATGTTCCTCACATAAATTCCAACACAATATGATCCAAAAACAGAAAGAAAAGATGAAGTGAAGCTTCTTTATTTCATGACATTCTCCTACTACTTTGTCCTTGGGTCGACGGCTGAACTGACTTTGATCCAGACAGAGCTCCTTGTGGAACCTTCATTCTACCAAAGTTGTAGCCTTTACATTGACTAAGGTTTCCTACCCTACTGGGTCATTTCAGGACTTTCTTTATTGCTGCACTGATCATCCATTGGTTTCTCCTGTCTCATATAAAGAGTTGTTTACAGTCATCTATTGACAATGAAGAACCCCAGAGCTACAGCCATGGTGGATGTGGTGGTAACTCCATTGGGTTGTGTCAATATCCACTGAAGACTTCTACTCAAAGAATCACAATTTTATCATGGATCACCGGAAGTGAAGAGAGTTTAATATTGGAACGAAAGAATGGAAGAGAGTGAATTGTAAGAAAGGAAGAGAGTGAATTGTAAGTGAAGGAAAATGTTTGGGGGGTTCTGTAATTAATGTTTTCTGGTTGACAGTGATAAGCGTATTTGTGAAACTTTTTGATGTGCCCATGGCTTTCTTGACTCGACTTCAACTTTTTTTGACTTGCCTGTAACATTTTTGACGTGCATCTGTGATGTTTCAGAGGCAAATGTGACTTATTTGACACAGCCGTGACTTTTTTGCCTTGACCGCGTCTTTCCTCTGTGAATTTCTGTTGCGATGCATTTTTCCGGGAGTTTAGCAAAGAAATTTTCTTTTTTCACTGCTAATTTCACTGCTAATTCATGGCTGCCGAAAAAATTTGCTCATCAATACTAGTGATGGCGAATTGTTTTGCAAAACTTCTGTAAAAATTTGCCACGGAAAAATTGGGCGTGGTCACGTAAAAAAAAATGCGAGCAAAAAAAAAAAAAACCGCGGGCGACAAAAAAATCGGGTGACAAAATTGTTTCGCAAATTTTACGACGTTTCACGAATTTTATTGCGAAGTGAAACGGGACAGATTTGCTCATCACTAATTACTGTTGGCAGGGTCGGACTGGGCCGCCGGGACACCAGGAAAAATCCCGGTGGGCCCCGGCCTTAGCGGGCCCCAGCGGCCCAGTCCGACCCTTGCCGGCGCTCCCCAACTGACTGTTCCTCCCCTGATGCGTTCAATTTATACGCGCTCGGGGAGGACGTTGGGTGGGGGCCCTGTGGGGGGGTTAGGGGGTCCCCTGGGGGGGTAGGGGACACAGCTGGCTGGGGCACCTGCAGGGCCCCTGGGGCGGGAGCCCCGGTGGGCCCTGCACCCCCCAGTCCGACCCTGACTGTTGGCCATCCTCAGCCCTAGTGGGACATTGTTGGGATCACCCAATGGTAGTACCCAGTATGTAGTACCCAGTATAAAAAGTGGCAGAAAATATACAGAAAGGGAAAATTAAAATTTAGGACATGAATCCCATTGGCTAATGGTCCTATAGACCAGCTTGGCTACATCTGTTATTGAGACCCTAAATGAAGACCACTTGAAATTATTGTATAGATTTCGTTCATCTATAACGGTGGTTCTCAACCTCCCTAATGCCGTGACCCTTTAATACAGTTCCTCATGTTGTGGTGACCCCCAACCATAAAATTATTCCTAAGACCATCGGAAATATGTGTTTTTCTATGGTCTTTGGCAGGGGTCCCCAACCTTTCTTACTCGTGAGCCACAGTCAAATGTGAAAAGACTTGGGGAGCAACACAAGCACCATAAAAGTTCATGGAGGAGCCAAATAAGGGCTGTGATTGGCTATTAGAAGCCTCTATGCACCCTATCAGCTTACAGGGGCTTTATTTGGTAGGAAATCTTGTTTTTATTCAACCAAAACTTGCCACCAAGTCAGGAATTAAAAAATAACTCCCTGGTTTGGGGGCGCTGAGAGCAACACCCAAGGGGTTGGGGAGCGACATGTTGCTCTCGAGCCACTGGTTGGGGATCACTCTTAGGCGACCCACAGGTTGAGAACCGCTGATCTAGAAAATGCTACAAATGTTGTTTCAAATATTTTCTTAAGCTTTACAGCAACGCCTTCCATTAACAGCAGGTTCTTATCGAGCTCTGTTTAATAATGTATTATATGTATTGTGGCAGGGAGACAAGTCTAAATCTTCCTTGAAGCTAATGGCTGCGCGGCACAATTGCAAAGTTTGCTCATCCTGATACCGGAACAGAAGGCAGGTGCCTGAAATCAAATCCCCTTGCGTTCCTGCTACAACGCAAAGCTCCGTCTGACTCACAGAATATTAGATCCCAGCAAAGTAGGAAGCAAAATAATTGTTTATCCTAACCCAATCTTTATTATGTGCTAAAAAGAAAAAAAAAAAAAAGAAAACTTCATTTTCCTTATTTCTTCTGAGATCTGAATGTGATGGGAAACCTGGTTCTATCTCTGAAGCCGAGTAGGAAACAAAACAATCTACATTTATTAAATTTAGCAAATACTAGTGGGACCTCCAGCATCTGTTCTTCTGCACTGAGCCTTCATGTCTTCTCACTCACAGGAACACAAGGTTTATTTTCTGTTACTGCTGGAGAAGAAAAAAAACTAGACTTTTTTTGGGGGGCTTGTTATCATTCAAATGTAACGGCATTGCGTCATATGTTGGGTCTCTTGGGGAACTATTTGATATGTTCATGAATCTGTTAGGTTCCCAGGTGTCGGAACTTTAGAGAAGACTCTCTATAGGGTCATAAGTCCTTGTACCTTGTACATAAATTGCCGCAGTTTGGGACACACGCTAAATATCATCTGACAAAATGTTGCCATGACAAAAATGTTGCAGACTACAGAGACAAAAAAATTGCCGCAAAAAAACACCCATTGACTTTAATGCTTTTGGAGTAAAAAAAAAAAAAAAGTTGCACGTAAAAATGACGCCCATGTAACAATGTATTGAACATACATAAAAATTGTTGCAATTTCTCGAATTTTTCAGCAGTTTTGCTAATTTTTCGGCAAAGCAAAATGGGACAGATTCACTCATCACTATTGGTTATGTCGCAGGGAAGGGTTGGCTGCGACACAGTGGGATGGAGAGGGTAAAACAGATATGAGAACAAGGGTCAGAGACAATCTACTATGTTTTAATTTCCGAAAAAGATAGGGATTGGTAGCACTAGGTACCTTATATAGAGGAACGCTTCTTTATTCAGAAACTGAGATAACACACATCACATTAGATAACTAACATGGTAAAACTAATCAGTATGCAATCCAGATATTGAGGCTATCCATATTAGAAGGTGATCCAACCATCATTAAAACCCACCCATCATAGGAGATCCATCTATCAAAGTCCTTTCCCCTGTCCATGACTGGTACCATCCCTCCCCATAAGAAAACCACACAGGGCTACACACAATCCAAAATCCTAGGTGGTATTTACAGATTGGAACATCATCCTGAGGTGGTGGTTGAGCCTTCTGTCAACTGAGCATTTATCTCTAGCTCTTTCTCACTCCATTATGTCTTGAAGTGAAAGGTTTTTTTCTTGTTTTATTGTGAAGGAAGAAGCAGTTGTTAAGTCACCTGTCGTGACAACCAGGATGGATGTGTAAAGGTATTTCTGAACCTCCTTTAGCAAGCTTTTCCTTCTGCCTCAGCCTGTGCCCCACTACTGAAACATCTAATAAAAGACATCTTCCTTCCTCTACCTCCACAAGACTATGCACCTTTACTCCCAAAAATCTTCTGGACAATTTTCTGCAGCAATGCCTTTCCCTTGTTGCTCTTTTAACATCTGCAGTGGTGGTCAGCCTGGTCTCCTGGATAAACATAACATCAGCGGAGGAATTTCCAAGAGACTGGAAGGCTTGCTACATCACTCTGGAGGCTTAATGCTTAAGACATTGGAGGAGATTATACTGAGAAAAATGATACATTTAGTGATTATTAGTATTTTGCCTCATCCTTCTGCTTCTACTTTTTTCCTGGATGTTTTCTCCCTCTTGATACCCAAATCTCTTGACCTGAGTACTTGATGGTATTAGGTCTTTATCTACTAAAGGAATCATTTTATCTGAATTATCTACATTGTCTTTCACATTCTGCTGAGATGTATATCCCTGTGACACAGAAAGTTATTTTCTCTTTCCATCTCAGATTCATTTTCTTTCCTTCTCCTACGTGACCTGCCTCCCATATCAATATCTGTGCCCATCACTGAACCCTCACTAGTTTCTGGTCCACCATCAAGAATCATTGGATTGCTTCTATGCTCTTTTGGTTTACTTTCTACCCAGTCTCTCCAACTCCTCTATTTCTACCATTGTATCAGCCCAAGGTTACCATAGGCTAGTGATGAGTGAATCTGTCCCGTTTCGCTTCTCCATAAAATTCGCAAAACGGCAAGAAAATTCGCGAAATGGCGAATAATTTGCGAAGCGCATTTGTTGCGTGATTTTTTTTTTGCCACCCACAGTCATTATTTTGTCGGCCACGCTTTTTGACGCGGCCTTTTTTATGCAACCGTGCCCTTTTTTAACGTGACCGTGCCCGGGTTTTTACATGACCGTGTCCTTTTTTACGCGACCACATCCTTTTTTTACATGGCCACGCCCTTTTTTGATGTGCCCGCGCCCAATTTGACGTGCAACAAAAAAAATTCAGAGCGACAAATTTTTCCACAATGAACTTTCATGGAAGTTTCGCAAAACAATTCACCAATGGCGAAATGCGGAAATTCGCTGCGAATCCATGCCTGGTGGAATAATTGGCTCATCAATACCATAGGCTAGAAGATTCTATTCTATTATTTACATTAATTTTCATTGATGGAATGATTTTATACTTTTCAGACTGTTTTCCCTTTTGTATTTATATTTTTTTTATTCACTCCTCCTTCCATAAGAATTCACTCCCCTTCCCAACTGTGCTGTATAATCTGAGCCACCAGCAGCTAGAGCTGCAGCAGAGAAGCTACTGAGACCAAGCTAAAATGGTAGCTGCTATCTTAAACAAACAGAGGGCGCTTCTAGGGCTGTTTACTCAGGCAGGTAAAGCTTTATGCAGAATATAATATAGTTTTCTAGCTTGCACTAATGTGCCTAATCTATTGGCAGTAAAATGCCAAAATACCTTTCCTTCTCCTTTAAAAAATCAGGCAGAAGCAATGACAAGAAACTTTGAAAAAACCCTTAATTGAGAGGAACGTCTGCGTAACGGGAAATGATGAATCCATCTTGCTGAGCCAGAGCCAGATGGCAGGTGAGAAGTCTGGAAGTCTCAGCTTTTCATATGAGCAGGATTTACAAAGCTTAGGTTATCAGTTTATACATGTCAGAGTCGCTGCCGTGTATATACATTATAAGTATGGCAGCTGCCAAAATGTTGCCGGAGTCTCGTATTAATGATAGCAGGGAGACGCACATCACGTATTCACGGTTTCAAAGCAGAGCTTCTATTTTTACATGCAACGGAACAGAGAGAACAACAGCGAAAATAACATTTTTAGGACTTGAAATGCACCGTGCCCTTTTGTTTATTGCTAGAAATGTACTTTTTGTTGACAGAGTTTGTTTTGTTTCCAAAAACATTTCATTTGGTAATAAAAAAATTACAACTTCATGGACATTTGTGTGCTGAATGGTGAGCAAACACTTCTATCCAAGGTGATATTGCCCGGTAGCAGGTAAAATCCAAAATGCAAACACAGTGCCAGGGCAAAGGATTCAGTTGAGATGCAGAATAGAGTTGTACTGGGCCACCATGGTACTGGGAGAAATGTGGGACGTCACGTTCATCCGCCCATTTGTCCATGTATCATGATAGCATGGCCATGACCTATTTACACTGTAGGGCCAGCAGGACACGGGGAACAAACCCGATGGACCCCAGCCCTTGTGGACCCCGACCACCCCACTGACCCAGACAGTGTCGGACTGGCCCACCAGGATATCAGGAAAATTCCCAGTGGGCCCAGGTCCCAACCATTTGCCTTGTATGCCTACTCCATGGCCATTACTCAATTCTATAGGAAAAGAAACTGAAGAAATGGAGGAAAGGATTGATAATAGTATGTAAAAAAAAAAAAGTAAATATGAGATTAAAGAAAGTGAGAAGGGGATACTGTGACTAAGTCTAAGGGTTTTTTGGTGGGCCCTCGGCACCCCAGTCTGACACTGGACCCAGACCTGATCCCCTCTCATCTTCCCTCCAGATCACTGCCGCATTGGGTGTTACAAGTTAGGCAAGATGGAGGGAGGGGGGTTGTGGCATTGTGTATTCTTTGGGAGGACTTGTTGGTGACCTCATGACTGTGGTGGAGGGTCCTGAGAAGTCTGGCCTGGTGGGACCTGGACCCCCCAGTATGCCTATTTCTTTATGAAAACGAAAAAGAAAAATGTAGAGGAATATATGAGTATGTAAAAAGAAAAAGATAAGGAAATTAAGAATGTGGGTAAAGAGAAGAAGGGTGTGGACCTGTGGTCTACAGTGATCTGGTGAGCCCCTGGCACCCCTGCCCAACATTGATGTATGTAGGGACCCCAAGATTTGGGCCCCTTTGCCTGGGTTCCCCTATAGACAGGCATACCAGTGGGTGGCCTGGTTGGGATATGGACACCTAAGGGTGGTCCAAATAGTGTGTGTACTATAATTATTCTTTCCAGGTTAAAAAGAGAGTTTTCCCTGCAATTCAGCAGTGAACACTAGGTGGTGGTGTTCTGCAATATAAAAGGGGATGACTCACAAACCATGAGGTCTTTTCTCCTGGGACTGCAGCTCTCTAAGAGGTAGCTACTGGAGCCAGTTAGAAAGTTCAGTTAGATGTTTTATAGGCACTCTAGGAGTGAGAGGATAGATAGTGGTATTTAGTTGGGCAGCTTGAGGCCCCTCCGAGGAGATCAGTGAGGTTATTACCTCCCGGCATTACTGGCCATAGTTCAGGTACATTTGGTGGCTAGTTCAGGTCACAGCATATTCCCAAAAATGGGAGATTATCTGGAGAAAGAGAAGCTCCTGGTTTGGATATTGGGGACAGATACCTGAACCTGCATATAATACTACGGAATGCTGTTTGGATTAAATAAAGAAGTTCATTTGGTTAATCAGCAATCTCAAGTCTCCTGGTCATTCCGCTCCCAGGCGGATCACCAGCAACCGGGTAAGCACTCACCCAAGGGGCAGCAAGGTCCTGGGAGTTGTAGGGAGTTTGCTGAATTGAGGACTACACAACCCAACCCAACTCAAATAGCACACATGCTCAAAGATACTTATAACCAACACTCACGGGTGTGCTACCTGTAGAATGATCCCTAGGCGGGGCAAGTTTGGAAGGGGAAAAAACATTTTTTACTAGATTGTGGATCATTTTCTTTGCTACTGATGGAATTCATTATCAAGCACAGAAGACAGAGAATCTTCCAAAAATCCCAGAAGAGTTTAAAAACAAGCGATCAGGGTATTAAGATTTAGCAAAAAGTGATAAGGAGAATTATGAAGTATGATAATGAGACAGTGTATAGGCCAGCGTACATACGCATACCCAATGCTTCCCAGCTTCGATGCGGTCTACCAGAAATCCACCAGGAATGGGCTGGAAGTTTGCAGTTGTCATAATAACAAGAGAAGGGGTGCCCATAAGAACAGAACATGTCATTCTGATGCTCTGTTAGCACAATTGGGATCTGTTTGTATTGGTGGAGGTAGAAGGAAGGGGCATTATGGGCAATGACTTCTTAGCAATTTTACAGAATCCCCTTAAGGCTGATGGCCCATGGATAGAGTTAGTCGCCCATGATAGATGTCTGCTACTGGGGGCAACTAACCACTCCGAAGCGCCTTTCCACTGGCAACAATAGGAGTTGCCGGTGGAAAGGCCTACGCATCACTTTGGCTTTCCAAAGTCACCTTCTGTCAGGAACTATAGGGATTCGAACCCTGGACTTTGTGCGGAACTCCGGGTGCACGTGCTTACTGAGCCACAGGGGGCTCTTTGAGCTGCATGGAATCGGTTGCTCTAATGTCCTTTCTGCCTTTCCACCAGTTTCACTGTCTACAATTGGTCATCACATGTGTGGCTGCTTTGGTAATCACCAGACTATATAAACCCTCTCCGGGCTAGACACAGTGCTGGATCATCGTTCCCGCTGAGCCTGGTCTTGCCACCTCCGATTCCTGATTCCTGTGTTCCCTGCCTTGTTCCTGTTTGGTTTTTGCGATATTGACTTCTGCCTGACATTCTGGATTGCTTGAACTCTGCCTGGACTGACCCCTGCCTGACTAACGGATCTTGCTAGAACTCTGCCTGAATCGACCCTTGCCTGATTAATGGACTTGCTAGAACTCTGCCTGGACTGACCCCTGCCTGCCTTTGGATTCACCTGTTACCGGACTCTGTATTTATCACAGGCCTGTACTTTACTTTTATTTCCATTCTGTTTGTATTCATTAAAACTCCTTTGTTCTTCTAACTTGGCTGTCTGGCCTTTTAAGGGAGTTCTGGGTTATCTGCACATAGGCTCCTACCTGCCAGCCACTCACCTGTGGTTGCACCTGACAGTATGATCGAGCCATACAATAACGAGCCTGCTGGTAACCCCTCATTAGCACATGAACAGAATGAACCACAACTCTCTGCTCAGTGGCTTTCTTCTGTTATAAAGTATGAAGGGGAAGAAGGGACTTTTTCCGACTTTCTGCTCACCTGTAAAGAGTTTGCTACAGTTCCCTTTGTCAAGCAAGCCCCTGATTATATGAAGAGTCGGCTCATCATTTTGTTTCTGTTGGGAGGCAAAGCTCAAGAATGGGCAGAGATTTGCATTGATGAAGAGGCTCACTTTTTGGAGGATCCCTGTACTTTTCTTTATATTCTGAAAGCAACCTTCACCGGGGATTTATGGCCAATCCCTTCTGACATTTTTCCTTCCTCTGCAGTTAAACCCGCTACAGACTCTCTATGTACCCCTCCAGTTATAAGTGGTTCTCAATGTGTGGGGCCCCTAGGCACCTCCCAGCCTGCTGTTCCATCAGGCATTCCGAATGAAGAAGAGCAATTCTGTTGTGAAGATGAGACTGACTGTGTAGATATATTTGATGATGAGTGGGAAGATATGGATTCGGAGGATGAAATACCCACAGATCAGTCCCCTGATCCAGTTCCTGCTCATCTGCCTATTTTTCTGGTACCTGCGCTCAGGCGGCTTGGTCCTTTGCCAGCTTTCCCACGGATTGGGCCTATACCAGCCCTCCAGCAGTCCGGCTCTAAACCTTCATCCGCTCCTGTGCCAGACTCCGCTCCTGTGCCAGACTCCGCTCCTGTGCCAGACTCCGCTCCTGTGCCAGACTCCGCTCCTGTGCCGGCTCCCCGAAAGCTGTCCGCTCCTGTGCCGGCTTCCCGAAAGCTGTTGCTGCCTGCTCTAGCACCTGCTATTAGCCTTTCGGTTCCTGTACCCGCAGTCCAGTCTCCGGTTCCTGTACCCGCAGTCCAGTCTCCGGTTCCTGTACCCGCAGTCCAGTCTCCGGTTCCTGTACCCGCAGTCCAGTCTCCGGTTCCTGTACCCGCAGTCCAGTCTCCGGTTCCTGTACCCGCAGTCCAGTCTCCGGTTCCTGTACCCGCAGTCCAGTCTCCGGTTCCTGTACCCGCAGTCCAGTCTCCGGTTCCTGTACCTGCTCCGGTGTCTGCTACCCAGCCAGTGCCTGCTCCGGTGTCTGCTACCCAGCCAGTGCCTGCTCCGGTGTCTGCTACCCAGCCAGTGCCTGCTCCGGTGTCTGCTACCCAGCCAGTGCCTGCTCCGGTGTCTGCTACCCAGCCAGTGCCTGCTCCGGTGTCTGCTACCCAGCCAGTGCCTGCTCCCCGACGGCTGCCTCCTCCTGTGCCTGCACCCCGACGGCTGCCTCCTTCTGTGCCAGCAGTCATGTCTGCATCAATTCCTGCCTCTGTGCCAGTTCTCCAGCCATCAGTTCCTGCCTCTGTGCCAGTTCTCCAGCCATCAGTTCCTGCCTCTGTGCCAGTTCTCCAGCCATCAGTTCCTGCCTCTGTGCCAGTTCTCCAGCCATCAGTTCCTGCCTCTGTGCCAGTTCTCCAGCCATCAGTTCCTGCCTCTGTGCCAGTTCTCCAGCCATCAGTTCCTGCCTCTGTGCCAGTTCTCCAGCCATCAGTTCCTGCCTCTGTGCCAGTTCTCCAGCCATCAGTTCCTGCCTCCGTGCCAGCGGTCCTGCCCGTGATGGCTCCCGTGCCAGCAATCCTGCCCGTGCCAGCGGTCCTGCCCGTGATGGCTCCCGTGCCAGCAATCCTGCCCGTGCCAGCGGTCCTGCTAGCTCCAGTGCCAATGCTTCTACCACCAGCCTCTGAGGACAAAATTGCTTCCGGGCCTACCTTCCCTGCTACTAGGTCTGGTAGTTCTGTTGTCGCAGACTCTGCCAGTCCAATTGCAGTGAGTGGTGGTCTTGTTGCTTCCCTGGGCATCTCCCTACCACCTGCAGTGGGTATGTATGATGGTGCTCCACCTGTAATGGGTGTCTATGTTGGTCCTCCACCTGTAATGGGTGTTTTGTGTGGTGTCTCATCCGCTGTGGCTCCTGACCCTGGCGTCTCATCCGCTGTGGCTCCCGATTCTGGCAACCCCACTGTTCTAAATCCTGATCCTGGTGGCCTACCTTGTGTTAATGATCCTAGTGACTTTCTGGCATCTGTTCCTGACTCTGGCGGTCCTCCTGTCCTGGCTTTGGCTCCTGACTCTGGCGGCACTCCTGTCCTGGATTTGGCTGCTGACTGTGGCGGCACTGCTGTCCTGGCTTTGGCTTCCGATCCGGACGACCCTCTGGCTCCTGCTTCCGATCCTGACGACCCTCTGGCTCCGGCTTCCGATCCTGACGACCCTCTGGCTCCGGCTTCCGATCCTGACGACCCTCTGGCTCCGGCTTCCGATCCTGACGACCCTCTGGCTCCGGCTTCTGATCCTGACGACCCTCTGGCTCCGGCTTCCGATCCTGACGACCCTCTGGCTCCGGCTTCCGATCCTGATGACCCTCTGGCTCCGGCTTCCGATTCTGACGACCCTCTGGCTCCGGCTTCCGATCCTGACGACCCTCTGGCTCCGGCTTCCGATTCTGACGACCCTCTGGCTTCCGATCCTGATGACCCTTTGGCTCCGGCTTCCGATCCTGACAACCCTCTTGTCCTGGCTCCAGACCCTAGCAATTCTTTCCCTGCTGATGATCCTATCTCTAATGGTTCACTCTCGGCTGATGGTCTCGAGCCTTGCAGTATACTCGCTTGCATAACCAGTCCCTGCAGCATCTTTAATGACTTGATTCTAATGCATAAATGTTTTTTGTTTAAAATGTTGTTGTCCGACTGGGAGATCGCCCGGAGGATGATCTTTAAAGGGGGGGTAATGTCAGGAACTATAGGGATTCGAACCCTGGACTTTGTGCGGAACTCCGGGTGCACATGCTTACTGAGCCACAGGGGGCTCTTTGAGCTGCATGGAATCGGTTGCTCTAATGTCCTTTCTGCCTTTCCACCAGTTTCACTGTCTACAATTGGTCATCACATGTGTGGCTGCTTTGGTAATCACCAGACTATATAAACCCTCTCCGGGCTAGACACAGTGCTGGATCATCGTTCCCGCTGAGCCTGGTCTTGCCACCTCTGATTCCTGTGTTCCCTGCCTTGTTCCTGTTTGGTTTTTGCGATATTGACTTCTGCCTGACTTTCTGGATTGCTTGAACTCTGCCTGGACTGACCCCTGCCTGACTAACGGATCTTGCTAGAACTCTGCCTGAATCGACCCTTGCCTGATTAATGGACTTGCTAGAACTCTGCCTGGACTGACCCCTGCCTGCCTTTGGATTCACCTGTTACCGGACTCTGTATTTATCACAGGCCTGTACTTTACTTTTATTTCCATTCTGTTTGTATTCATTAAAACTCCTTTGTTCTTCTAACTTGGCTGTCTGGCCTTTTAAGGGAGTTCTGGGTTACCTGCACATAGGCTCCTACCTGCCAGCCACTCACCTGTGGTTGCACCTGACACCTTCACACAACTTCGGAAAGCCGAAGGGATACGTAGGCCTTTCCACCGGCGACTCCTATTGTTGCCAGTGGAAAGGCTTTTCGGAGTGGTTAGTTGCCCCCAGTAGCGGAGATCTATCGCGGGCAACTACCTCAATCCGTGGGCCACATTTATATCCAGAAGGTTTTTAGAAGGTTATGAAACATGAACAAGAAGGCCATCTCCCATAGAGTCCATTTTAATCGCTTTTAAAGCCTTTAAAGGATAAAGAAAGGCTAAACACAATAAAGGGTCCATGGAAAGGCTTCATACTGTGATAAATCTCTGCTACTGGGGGCAACTAACCACTCTGAAACGCCTTTCCACTGGCAACAATAGGAGTCACGGCTGGAAAGGCCTACGCATCGATTCTGTATTCCGAAGTCATGCAAAGTTGCCTTCGAACAATTTGGGAAAACCGAAGGGATACGTAGGCCTTCCGTAGGCCACCGGTGACTCCTATTGTTGCCAGTGGAAAGGCTTTAAGAGTGGTTAGTTGCCCCCAGTAGCAGAGATCTATCACGGGCGACTATCTCAATCCGTGGGCCACGGAAGAAGGTTATGAAACACGAACAAGAAGGCCATCTCCCAAAGAGTCCATTTTAAATGCTTTTAAAGTCTATAAAGGACAAGGAAAGGCTAAACACACACATGGAAAGGCTTCATACTGTCAACTCCTTAGTCATTCATTAGATTCCAACCCTTACTTTCCCCAAAACAACTTAGTAAAGAAAAGAAAAACCCCACAATGCAACGTCCTATTACCAAAAACAAAATGGTGGCTGCAAAAGAAGAAAGCGAAGGAAAATTCTTAAGGCAATTCTTTATATAAACATAGCAATTCAGGAGAGGAAGGGCTGGCAAATCATATAGTGAGCTATAGAAACAAAAGGTTTAGTTGTCCTTTATGTGTGGTGATCCAAAGACCTCTTATTTGGAAATGGTCAGGTCTCAAACTGAACAGCAGACCCCATAGCTGTGATCTATTCCCATCTATTCTATTTAAGTTCATACTTTTAGTTGGATTCCCGTCAGAGCGGTTCCAGGAACAAACAGCGTTTCCAGTTTCTGCCCCCTGGGCTTTATTTTAGTGCATTTGTTATTTATTTTATGGAATGGGGTCAATATTATGCTTTTAGGGAAGTTGGCAAGAATTGCATTAAAGAAATTAAACTTTTGGTGTCTATCATAAGATTGGCTTTACATGCTATTTATAATTGTGCCTTAAAAGTATTTGCCCGATGCTTTTACATTTCCTATCTCATCCCCCATGTTCCTCTATGAGGGGGCGGCCATATTTGTGCAGCAGGAGTCCGTTATATACTGGATGTCCTTATATATTAGGTACCTTCCTAGTGCTACCAACCCCTATTTCTGTAGGGAAATGAGAGCAGGGCAGGCAGTAACCCTTCCAACACTTTCCCCTGTCTCTGTCCCTATATATTAGGTACCTACCTAGTGCTACCAACCCCTATTTCTGTAGGGAAATGAGAGCAGGGCAGGCAGTAACCCTTCCAACACTTTCCCCTGTCTCTGTCCCTATATATTAGGTACCTACCTAGTGCTACCAACCCCTATTTCTGTAGGGAAATGAGAGCAGGGCAGGCAGTAACCCTCCCAACACTTTCCCCTGTCTCTGTCCCTATATATTAGGTACCTACCTAGTGCTACCAACCCCTATTTCTGTAGGGAAATGAGAGCAGGGCAGGCAGTAACCCTCCCAACACTTTCCCCTGTCTCTGCCCCTATATATTAGGTACCTACCTAGTGCTACCAACCCCTATTTCTGTAGGGAAATGAGAGCAGGGCAGGCAGTAACCCTTCCAACACTTTCCCCTGTCTCTCCCTATATATTAGGTACCTACCTAGTGCTACCAACCCCTATTTCTGTAGGGAAATGAGAGCAGGGCAGGCAGTAACCCTTCCAACACTTTCCCCTGTCTCTGCCCCTATATATTAGGTACCTACCTAGTGCTACCAACCCCTATTTCTGTAGGGAAATGAGAGCAGAGCAGGCAGTAACCCTTCCAACACTTTCCCCTGTCTCTGCCCCTATATATTAGGTACCTACCTAGTGCTACCAACCCCTATTTCTGTAGGGAAATGAGAGCAGGGCAGGCAGTAACCCTTCCAACACTTTCCCCTGTCTTTGCCCCTATATATTAGGTACCTACCTAGTGCTACCAACCCCTATTTCTGTAGGGAAATGAGAGCAGGGCAGGCAGTAACCCTTCCAACACTTTCCCCTGTCTCTGCCCCTATATATTAGGTACCTACCTAGTGCTACCAACCCCTATTTCTGTAGGGAAATGAGAGCAGGGCAGGCAGTAACCCTTCCAACACTTTCCCCTGTCTTTGCCCCTATATATTAGGTACCTACCTAGTGCTACCAACCCCTATTTCTGTAGGGAAATGAGAGCAGGGCAGGCAGTAACCCTTCCAACACTTTCCCCTGTCTCTGCCCCTATATATTAGGTACCTACCTAGTGCTACCAACCCCTATTTCTGTAGGGAAATGAGAGCAGGGCAGGCAGTAACCCTTCCAACACTTTCCCCTGTCTCTGCCCCTACAGTATATATTAGGTACCTACCTAGTGCTACCAACCCCTATTTCTGTAGGGAAATGAGAGCAGGGCAGGCAGTAACCCTTCCAACACTTTCCCCTGTCTCTGCCCCTATATATTAGGTACCTACCTAGTGCTACCAACCCCTATTTCTGTAGGGAAATGAGAGCAGGGCAGGCAGTAACCCTTCAAACACTTTCCCCTGTCTCTCCCCTATATATTAGGTACCTACCTAGTGCTACCAACCCCTATTTCTGTAGGGAAATGAGAGCAGGGCAGGCAGTAACCCTTCCAACACTTTCCCCTGTCCCTGCCCCTATATATTTGGTACCTACCTAGTGCTACCAACCCCTATTTCTGTAGGGAAATGAGAGCAGGGCAGGCAGTAACCCTTCCAACACTTTCCCCTGTCTCTGCCCCTATATATTAGGTACCTACCTAGTGCTACCAACCCCTATTTCTGTAGGGAAATGAGAGCAGGGCAGGCAGTAACCCTTCCAACACTTTCCCCTGTCTCTGCCCCTATATATTAGGTACCTACCTAGTGCTACCAACCCCTATTTCTGTAGGGAAATGAGAGCAGGGCAGGCAGTAACCCTTCAAACACTTTCCCCTGTCTCTCCCCTATATATTAGGTACCTACCTAGTGCTACCAACCCCTATTTCTGTAGGGAAATGAGAGCAGGGCAGGCAGTAACCCTTCCAACACTTTCCCCTGTCCCTGCCCCTATATATTTGGTACCTACCTAGTGCTACCAACCCCTATTTCTGTAGGGAAATGAGAGCAGGGCAGGCAGTAACCCTTCCAACACTTTCCCCTGTCTCTGCCCCTATATATTAGGTACCTACCTAGTGCTACCAACCCCTATTTCTGTAGGGAAATGAGAGCAGGGCAGGCAGTAACCCTTCCAACACTTTCCCCTGTCTCTGTCCCTATATATTAGGTACCTACCTAGTGCTACCAACCCCTATTTCTGTAGGGAAATGAGAGCAGGGCAGGCAGTAACCCTTCCAACACTTTCCCCTGTCTCTGTCCCTATATATTAGGTACCTACCTAGTGCTACCAACCCCTATTTCTGTAGGGAAATGAGAGCAGGGCAGGCAGTAACCCTTCCAACACTTTCCCCTGTCTCTGCCCCTATATATTAGGTACCTACCTAGTGCTACCGACCCCTATTTCTGTAGGGAAATGAGAGCAGGGCAGGCAGTAACCCTTCCAACACTTTCCCCTGTCTCTGCCCCTATATATTAGGTACCTACCTAGTGCTACCAACCCCTATTTCTGTAGGGAAATGAGAGCAGGGCAGGCAGTAACCCTTCCAACACTTTCCCCTGTCTCTGCCCCTATATATTAGGTACCTACCTAGTGCTACCAACCCCTATTTCTGTAGGGAAATGAGAGCAGGGCAGGCAGTAACCCTTCCAACACTTTCCCCTGTCTCTGCCCCTATATTAGGTACCTACCTAGTGCTACCAACCCCTATTTCTGTAGGGAAATGAGAGCAGAGCAGGCAGTAACCCTTCCAACACTTTCCCCTGTCTCTGCCCCTATATATTAGGTACCTACCTAGTGCTACCAACCCCTATTTCTGTAGGGAAATGAGAGCAGGGCAGGCAGTAACCCTTCCAACACTTTCCCCTGTCTCTGCCCCTATATATTAGGTACCTACCTAGTGCTACCTTTTTTTTACATATTAAATTATTTATTTTCATGCTCCATTGCTCACTATATATAAAACGATACCCTAATATATAATTAATAGCTTTCTTATTTTTATAATTAGTCATTTCTTGCAGACAATGATTTCACTCTGCCCTAAAGCATCATTAGCACATAGACAGAATACGTATAAAAGGGTTTTATTTTATTTACACATATTTTTAGATTTAGTGGTATTGCACTATTGAGTTTGGAGATATTACATCACTTCCTGTTGGGGGTTATCAGGTTCAGCTCCTGTTCAAACTCAAAATCCCTAGAATATATACAAATCTTCCAGACTAATACATATTTAACATAATATGATTTATTATTTATTTCCTGGTATAAATGTTCCTCACACTGTAGCTTATTATATAAATGTCGCCATGTCAAGGAAACATCTATTTCTCTAGTTCAAAATAATTTGAAAGTGAATATTTGATTATGTCCTTTTTATATTTCTACATTTCTTTATAGCAACATATTCAGAGTCATATAATTCTTCTTTTAAACCTTGGACTATGAATCTGCTTTGGATGCAAGTGATGAAAACAGGATGATAATAGAGACTATTAGAAATATTGTGAATTAAAGTACAGGTATAGGACCCATTATCCATAATACTCGGGACCAAGGGTTTTCCAGATAAGGAGTTTTTCCGTAATTTGGATCTCCATACATTAAGTCTATTAAAAAATCAATAAAGCATTAATTAACCCCAATAGGGCTGTTCTGCCCCCAATAAGGGGTAATTATATCTTAGTTGGGATCAAGTACAGGTACTGTTTTATTATTACAGAGAAAAGGGAATCATTTAACCATGAAATAAACCCAATAGGGCTGTTCTGCCCCCAATAAGGGGTAATTATATCTTAGTTGGGATCAAGTACAGGTACTGTTTTATTATTACAGAGAAAAGGGAATCATTTAACCATTAAATAAACCCAATAGGGCTGTTCTGCCCCAATAAGGGGTAATTATATCTTAGTTGGGATCAAGTACAGGTACTGTTTTATTATTACAGAGAAAAGGGAATCATTTAACCATTAAATAAACCCAATAGGGCTGTTCTGCCCCAATAAGGGGTAATTATATCTTAGTTGGGATCAAGTACAGGTACTGTTTTATTATTACAGAGAAAAGGGAATCATTTAACCATTAAATAAACCCAATAGGGCTGTTCTGCCCCAATAAGGGGTAATTATATCTTAGTTGGGATCAAGTACAGGTACTGTTTTATTATTACAGAGAAAAGGGAATCATTTAACCATTAAATAAACCCAATAGGGCTGTTCTGCCCCCAATAAGGGGTAATTATATCTTAGTTGGGATCAAGTACAGGTACTGTTTTATTATTACAGAGAAAAGGGAATCATTTAACCATTAAATAAACCCAATAGGGCTGTTCTGCCCCAATAAGGGGTAATTATATCTTAGTTGGGATCAAGTACAGGTACTGTTTTATTATTACAGAGAAAAGGGAATCATTTAACCATTAAATAAACCCAATAGGGCTGTTCTGCCCCCAATAAGGGGTAATTATATCTTAGTTGGGATCAAGTACAGGTACTGTTTTATTATTACAGAGAAAAGGGAATCATTTAACCATTAAATAAACCCAATAGGGCTGTTCTGCCCCAATAAGGGGTAATTATATCTTAGTTGGGATCAAGTACAGGTACTGTTTTATTATTACAGAGAAAAGGGAATCATTTAACCATTAAATAAACCCAATAGGGCTGTTCTGCCCCAATAAGGGGTAATTATATCTTAGTTGGGATCAAGTACAGGTACTGTTTTATTACAGAGAAAAGGGAATCATTTAACCATTAAATAAACCCAATAGGGCTGTTCTGCCCCAATAAGGGGTAATTATATCTTAGTTGGGATCAAGTACAGGTACTGTTTTATTATTACAGAGAAAAGGGAATCATTTAACCATTAAATAAACCCAATAGGGCTGTTCTGCCCCAATAAGGGGTAATTATATCTTAGTTGGGATCAAGTACAGGTACTGTTTTATTATTACAGAGAAAAGGGAATCATTTAACCATTAAATAAACCCAATAGGGCTGTTCTGCCCCAATAAGGGGTAATTATATCTTAGTTGGGATCAAGTACAGGTACTGTTTTATTATTACAGAGAAAAGGGAATCATTTAACCATGAAATAAACCCAATAGGGCTGTTCTGCCCCCAAAAAGGAAATCAGTTTTAAAATTCTGAATTATTTCATTAAAATGAAGTGTATGGGAGATGGCCTTTCTGTAATTCGGAGCTTTCTGGATAATGAGTTTCCGGATAAGGGATCCCATACCTGTATTTAGTTTCTGTCTGTGGCTTTTTATGTTCAGATTTAGAAATATGCTTAAGCAATAGGGATGAGCGTATCTGTCCCGTTTTGCTTCGCAGAAAAATTTGTGAATCTTTCAAAAGATTCGCGAAATGGTGAAAATGTTGTGCGTCAAAAAAAATGTCGCCTGCAGCTATTCTTTAGTCGCCCGCGGCTATTCTTTTGCCGCCCGCGGCTATTAATTTGTCGCCCGGGGAAGTTTTCCACTGCAAATCAGTTTCGCGAAACAATCCGCCAATGGCGAAATGCGCAAATTTGCCGCGAATCCATGCCTGGCAAAATATTTCGCCCATCACTAGTGATGAGCGAATCTGTCCTGTTTTGCTTTGTCAAAAAAGTTGAGAAACGATTAGTGATGAGCGGATGTGTCCCATTTTGCTTGGCCATAAAATTCGCGTAACGGCAAGAAAATTTGGGAAACGGCAAAAAAATTTGCAAAATGCATTTGTTGTATGATTTATTTTGTCGCCCGCGTCAATTTTTTGTCTCCCGCGCACTTTTGATGCGACTGCGCCCAATTTTGACACAACCGTGCCTTTTTTGACATGACTGCTCCCTTTTTTGATGTGACCAATTTGACATGACGTGCGACTAAAAAAATTCTGCTCAATAAATTTGTCCACGTTGAATTTTCACAGAAGTTTCGCAAAACAATTCGCCAGTGGCGACGTGCAGAAATTCACTGCAAAATGATGCCTGGTTAAAAAATTTGCTCATCACTAGAAATTATAGGATAATTTACGAAACTGACGAAATTCCGTGGAACGCATTTGGCGCGCATCTTTTTTTTGTCGCTCGCATCCTTTATTCCGTGTCACACAACCTATTTTGCTGAGACTGTGCCTACAGTATTTTGCAGAGACTTTGCCTATTTTGCCGAGACTTTGCCTATTTTGCTGAGACTTTGCCTATTTTGCCGAGACTTTGCCTATTTTGCCGAGAATGTGCTTATTTTTCAGAGAATGTGCCTTTTTTGCAGAGACGGTGCCTATTTTGCCGAGACTGTGCCTATTTTGCCGAAACTGTGCCTATTTTGCCGAGACTGTGCTTATTTTTCAGAGAATGTGCCTATTTTGCAGAGACTGTGCCTATTTTGCCGAAACTGTGCCTATTTTGCCGAGACTGTGCCTATTGTGCCGAAACTGTGCCTATTTTGCCGAGACTGTGCTTATTTTGCAGAGACGGTGCCTATTTTGCCGAGACTGTGCCTATTTTGCCGAAACTGTGCCTATTGTGCCGAGACTGTGCCTATTTTGCCGAAACTGTGCCTATTTTGCCGAGACTGTGCCTATTTTGCCGAAACTGTGCCTATTTTGCCGAGACGGTGCCTATTTTGCAGTGACTGTGCCTATTTTGCCGAGAACGCGCCCATTTTTACGCTACAGCACCCAATATGATGTGACCGTGACATTTTTTGATTCGTAACTAATTTTTCTGCTGCCAATTTTTTGCAAAGGATCCCGCCAATGGCGAAATGCAGTAAATTCGCTGCGAATCCATGCCTGCCAAAAAATTTGCTCATCATTTTGTATTTAAAAAAAGACCCGTTTTCTTTATTTTATTTTTTTTACCCATTTTTTAAAGATGTTCCGTAGCCCAAATCCCCGTGAAGCCTGAGAGAGAAGCCTGCGGCGGCCTGGGAATACGACGGAGCAGCGTTTGATTAAGGCTATTTAAGGTGGAAGCAATTTCCCTTTATTTCCCCCCAGCACCGAGGCCTCGCCGTACTTTCTCTTACAGAACATACAAGGCTGCTTCCTGAATTAAATTTAATTACCTTCAATAGAGGAGAAGATATTTTGGGAGATGAGTCGATCAGCTGCTCGGAGATTCAGTGTAAATATTGTGCTTTGCTTTAACATCGGGAGAAATAAAACATGAATAAATATGTGTTTAAAGCATGGGGCTCGTTTATCCAGACATTTAACTGCCTTTAGTTTGTTTACTGGAAGTCTGGCCCTGAGGTTAAAGTAGATGTTACCAACATGAAAAAGAGCATTTTTGGAAATTAGTACGTAGGCGACTTGCTGAATGCAGCCGGCGGCGATGGCCAATTACCTCAGACAAAAAGTAGTGACATCACGTACCAAGTCGCTGGGCTACCCGCTTTCATCCCATTCATTTTATCAAAGTCAAATATTATTATTTAAGAAAGGATTTGAATATAAAATTCTTGTCAGACAGAACATCAGGATATGAATTGAAGCCAACACGCAAACGTGGTCTCCTAAGGCCTTAGATTTATTAAGTTAGAAAGTCTTCTTGCAGAATTACATACTTTTTGCCGTAATACAGATTTTCTTTCTTGTTAAATCCACAGTGTTCAGCAATAGTGATGAGCAATTTTTTTCACCAGGCATGGATTCGCAGCAAATTTTGGAATTTCATGATTGGCAAATTGGTTTGCGAAACTTCGGTGAAAATTTGCTGTGAAAAAATTAGTTGCGGTCTTGGTCGCGTCAAAATAGGCATGGTTGGTCAAAATAGGCACAGTTGCGTCAAAATAGGCACGGTTGCGTCAAAATAGGCACGGTTGGTCAAAATAGGCACGGTTGGTCAAAATAGGCACGGTTGGTCAAAATGGATATGGTTGCGTCAAAATAGGCTCGGTTGGTCAAAATAGGCACTGTTGGTCAAAATAGGCACGGTTGGTCAAAATAGGCATGGTTGGTCAAAATAGGCAAGGTTGGTCAATTAGGCACAGTTGCGTCAAAATAGGCTCGGTTGGTCAAAATAGGCACGGTTGGTCAAAATAGGCATGGTTGCGGCAAAATAGGCACAGCTGGTCATAATAGGCACGGTTGGTCAAAATAGGCATGGTTGTGGCAAAATAGGTACGGTTGGTCAAAATAGGCACTGTTGGTCAAAATAGGCATGGTTGCGGCAAAATAGGCACAGCTGGTCATAATAGGCATGGTTGTGGCAAAATAGCCATGGTTGGTCAAAATAGGCATGGCTGTGGCAAAATAGGTACGGTTGGTCAAAATAGGCACGGTTGGTCAAAATAGGCACGATTGCGGCAAAATAGGCACGATTGCGGCAAAATAGGCATGGTCATATCAAACGGGGTGTAGCCGCATCAAATTTGATGTGGTTGCATCAAAATAGGCACCGTCACGTCAAAGTGGGCGTGGTTGCATCAAAATGGCTGCGGTCATGTAAAAAAAAGGTGCAACAAGAAAGCAGCATGACAAACGTGTTTTGTGAATTTTCTGCAGTTTCATTTATTTTCCTGTCATTTAGTGGATTTTTCGAGGAAACAAAACAGGACAGATTCGCTCATCACTATTCAGCAATATAGGAAGATATATATATATATAGTACTCAAAAAATATATATATATAGTACTCAAAAAATATATATATAGTACTCAAATATAGGAAAATATTTAAGAAACTGTTATCATAGTAGATCATATAAGAATGTCCTAAAGAGGGCTTCCGACACTAGTGATGAGCAAATTTTTTCGCCAGATTCACAGCGAAATTCTGAATTTCACCATTGGCAATTTTTTTTTTTTTTTGCAAAACGGCGGCAAAATTCTGCAGAAAATTCACAATCTTGTCGAAAAACGTTGCAGGCGTGCCAATACATGTTCTGGTCACGTGAAAAAAGTTGCACGCATAAAAGAAAATCACATTTCGCAAACTTTTAGCCATTTTGATAATTTTTCAGAAATTTTACACATTTTTTGGCGAAGCAAAACGGAACAAATTCGCTAATCACTGTCCAACACTAGCGATGAGCAAATCTGTCTCGTTTCTCTTCACCCAAAAATTGGCAAAACGACAGCAAAATCTGGTAAACGGTGGAAAATTTGCTAAACGCGGGTGTTGCATGACTTTTTTGTCGCACATATTTTTTGCTTTTTTTCGCGTCCACGCCCATTTTGTTATGACAACGCCCATTTTTATGTAGCCACGCCCATTTTTAACACAACCACAACTTTTATGGAGGTGCAACACATTTTCTTGCTGTGAATTTTAACAGAAGTTTCACAAAACAATTTGACAATGGTGAAATTTGCTCCGAATCCATGCCTGCCGAAAAAATCCCTGTCCAACACATCTGGAATACAAATTTTTTTGAAAAATTGTCCAATATATATGGTTTCCTGAGGCATCATAGTTATAAAGCCTTTGAGAACTACATACTTTACGCCATAATACAACGTTTTTGTCCCTTCAGTGTTAACTCCACAGTATTCAGCGTTATTAATTATAAGACTAACTATTTTGTTTTTTCGTTATTTTTCGGTATTAATTACAGCAGTGGCCGATATTTATCATGCTAAACGCTCAGTACCAGGGCGCGTATTCATCATGCGCAGATTTAATCACGGTATTTGACAAACCAACTTTCCATCCGTCTTGCGCCCCATAACAAATGCAGGTGGAGAGTTTCTTAATTACACGGTGGCTCTTTATCAATGTGACGCAGCGTGAAAAATGTTGGTGTCGCCGCGTACGGGAACGTTGTGCCTTGTTTGCTAACAGATAAATATTAGTATGCGCCAATATTTTTGACTTTATGAAAATCAGGTGCTCAGGGGGAAAAAGGTACGAGGCAAAGAGAAGCACTTGACCACCAGTGATCTGCTGTTTCGCTCAACCACCATAACAACGGTAATCATTTTGCCCCCCACTCTCCTCAGGGATGGCAACTCCTGGGACACCCCTTCTACTACATTTCCCTAAACTTCCTTTATGGGGGTAACTCATTACTGACTGACTTCAGATATCTCTGAGGGTTTCTATTCTGACCTTGGACCCAGGATTTCCCATGTATTAGGAACTGTTCCAAAAATACACATATCATTCTATCAATACCTAGAGCTTAGACACACATTCAGCACACAATTCTCCAAAAATCCAAACTATAGTACCCCTTGCCCATGCCCTTAAGGTGGCCATACATGGAGGTCCCCAAGTTCCCCAAGATATAAAATCAAAATATCTTGGGGACCTTACCTTGGACTTAGGATTTCCCATATATTAGGAACTGTTCCAAAAATCAATACCTAGAACTTAGACACACATTCAGCACACAATTCTCCAAAATTCCAAACTATAGTACCCCTTGCCATACACGGCCAATTTTAGCTGCTGATATTGGTTCGTTAAGATGGCCATACACGCACCAATATTATCGCATGAAACCTCATTTCGTATGATATTTGGTGCGTGTATGTTGGCTCGAAGAGTCAACCAACTTTGCAGAAGGCTGCAGATATCGGTCGACTCGTCGATCAGCTAGGTTAAAAGATTTTGCTCGGGCGAGATTGAAAGCGCCCAAGCAAAATATACATTCAGGGCCGAATCAACAGAAGGAATCGACAGAAGGAGGTAGAATTTCTATTGTTTCTACCTCCATATCTGACGATTGAGCCCTGAACATCAGTGGAGGAATTGCTACTAGTGATGAGCTAATCTGTTCCGTTTCGCTTCGCCGAAAAATTTGCGAATCTTTGAAAAGATCCGCGAAACGGCGAAAAATTCGCGAAACGGCGAAAAATTCGCAAAACGCCGAAAATGTCGTGCGACAAAAAAAATTGTCGCCCGCGGCTATTATTTTGTCGCGCGGCTATTGTTTCGTCTCCCGCGGCTATTGTTTTGTCGCGCGGCTATTATTTCGTCGCGCGCGGCTCTTGTTTCGTCGCCCGCGGCTCTTGTTTCGTCGCCCACGGCTCTTGTTTTGTCGCGCGGCTCTTGTTTCGTCGCCCGCGGCTATTGTTTTGTCGCGCGGCTCTTGTTTCGTCGCACGCGGCTCTTGTTTCGTCGCCCGCGGCTATTATTTAGTTGCGCGTGGCTCTTGTTTCGTCGCCCGCGGCTCTTGTTTCGTCGCGCGGCTCTTGTTTCGTCGCCCGCGGCTCTTGTTTTGTCGCGCAGCTATTATTTTGTCGCACGGCTATTGTTTCGTCGCGCGCGGCTCTTGTTTCGTCGCGCGCGGCTCTTGTTTCGTCGCGCGCGGCTCTTGTTTCGTCGCGCGCGGCTCTTGTTTCGTCGCGCGGCTCTTGTTTCGTCGGCCGCGGCTATTATTTTGTCGCCTGCGACTATTCTTTTTTGACGCCGGCGACAATTTTTGGACGTGCGGCGGTAATTTTTCATCCATTTCGCAAAACAATTCGCCAATGGCGAAACGCGGAAATTCGCCGCGAATCCATGCCTGGCAAAACTTTTCGCCCATCACTAATTGCTACGTGTACGGCCACCTTTAGACCAATTTGGCAGCTTATCTGCTCATATATAGGCATGAACGATGGGCTTCCCTGACCGACATCTGGCCTGAAATCGGGCAGATTTTTCCATCAGATCAGGGACTGCTTATTGAAATGGGGAGAGAATTGGATAATTCCTGCTCTGGTGTGGACTAACAAATGCAGACTTCTTCCATAGTTATGGCCTTGTCCACCAACAGTCAACTTTTAGCATTATATAAGGAATATTCTGGCAAGCAATCTAGCTTTCCCACACCCAGTAACATCCGAAATCTGCCTTCTGGGCATACAAGGTGATATAATTGCCGCCAACTATGCTCCTTACCAGTACTGGTCCCTGCTGCTGGATGGGCGCAACTCTATGGAATATTCCCTCAGGGCAATAGCTAGTCAGCCAAGTGATACCACTTGGATACCACTTGGATACCACTTACTACACAGGCCAGGGTACTCAAACTAAATCTGAGTGCATCTGGAACCCTGGGTCTAGGCTGGGTCTAGGGTTGTAACACTGATAAGATACCTTCCAGCAGCATGTCCTTCCTTCCTGGCTGGCATAGTGCTAGTAAGCAGCATTCTTACTGGTTAATTACTTTGCATATATAATTAAGCTGTTAGCTAGCAGCATTCTCATTGATTCATTTTCTCGAATCTGTAATTAAGTTTTTTAATCACCTTTTTAAGTGAACTAGGGGAAACAGTGGGACAGTTTTATGGAGGGTTTAGATCCCTTCATCTTTTCCAGACTTTCTAAAAAAAATTAAACAAAAGGAATTTTGGGAATGATTGTTTACTTTCATCTGTATCAGGAAGTCTCCTCAACCTTAATGATTTGTTTGTAAAAAAAACCCAGTAACTTTCAGACAGAATTGTTAACATTTGAACAACTTTGTTTATTCATGAAAGCATTCCCTACAGTGGAATTGTTAGCGTTGTGCATTTTTGCAAGCCTGCAGAATATTGAACGGTGCATTTTGTGGCACTGAGGCTCCGTGAAAAAGCAGATTTTCTGAGGTATTTAGACTTTAATTTGTTTGTTGGGTATGATGTGTAAAAAGCGCATTGTGGAAACCCTGCTGTGGATAAAATATAGGCACTTACCTACTTGAAAATGACATTTGGGGGCACATTTACTAATCCACGAACGTCCGAAAAGTGTCCGAATGCGTTTTTTTAGTAATGATTGGTATTTTGTGATTTTTTTGGAAATTGTCGCGCTTTTTCGTAGCCGTTGCGACTTTTTCGCAAAATGTCGTGACTTTTTCGTAGCGTTATGACTTGCGCGAATTGTCGCCACTTTTTCGTAGCCTTCGCGCCGAGTACGAAAGTTTCGGATTCATTCGAGCTTCAGTATCGTCACTTTTCTAGGGCCAGGTTGGAGCTGCAGAGTGCCATTGAGCCCTATGGGAGACTTTCCTTGGGCCGGGTTGGAGCTGCAGAGTGCCATTGAGCCCTATGGGAGACTTTCCTTGGGCCAGGTTGGAGCTGCAGAGTGCCATTGAGCCCTATGGGAGACTTTCCTTGGGCCGGGTTGGAGCTGCAGAGTGCCATTGAGCCCTATGGGAGACTTTCCTTGGGCCGGGTTGGAGCTGCAGAGTGCCACTGAGCCCTATGGAAGACTTTCCTTGGGCCGGGTTGGAGCTGCAGAGTGCCATTGAGCCCTGTGGGAGACTTTTCTTAGGCCGGGTTGGAGCTGCAGAGTGCTATTGAGCCCTATGGGAGGCTTTCCTTGGGCCGGGTTGGAGCTGCAGAGTGCCACTGAGCCCTATGGGAGACTTTCCTTGGGCTGGGTTGGAGCTGCAGAGTGCCACTGAGCCCTATGGGAGACTTTCCTTGGGCCGGGTTGGAGCTGCAGAGTGCAATTGAGCCCTATGGGAGACTTTCCTTGGGCAGGGCTGGAGCTGCAGAGTGCCATTGAGCCCTATGGCAGGCTTTCCTTGGGCCGGGCTGGAGCTGCAGAGTGCCATTGAGCCCTATGGGAGACTTTCCTTGGGCCGGGTTGGAGCTGCAGAGTGCCATTGAGCCCTATGGGAGACTTTCCTTGGGCCAGGTTGGAGCTGCAGAGTGCCATTGAGCCCTATGGGAGACTTTCCTTGGGCCGGGTTGGAGCTGCAGAGTGCCATTGAGCCCTATGGGAGACTTTCCTTGGGCCGGGTTGGAGCTGCAGAGTGCCATTGAGCCCTATGGGAGACTTTCCTTGGGCCGGGTTGGAGCCGCAGAGTGCCACTGAGCCCTATGGGAGACTTTCCTTGGGCCGGGTTGGAGCCGCAGAGTGCCATTGAGCCCTATGGGAGGCTTTCCTTGGGCCGGGTTGGAGCTGCAGAGTGCCATTGAGCCCTATGGGAGGCTTTCCTTGGGCCGGGTTGGAGCTGCAGAGTGCCACTGAGCCCTATGGGAGACTTTCCTTGGGCCGGGTTTGAGCTGCAGAGTGCCACTGAGCCCTATGGGAGGCTTTCCTTGGGCCGGGTTTGAGCTGCAGAGTGCCACTGAGCCCTATGGGAGACTTTCCTTGGGCCGGGTTGGAGCTGCAGAGTGCCATTGAGCCCTATGGGAGGCTTTCCTTGGGCCGGGTTGGAGCTGCAGAGTGCTATTGAGCCCTATGGGAGACTTTCCTTTTGGCCGGGTTGGAGCTGCAGAGTGCCATTGAGCCCTATGGGAGGCTTTCCTTGGGCCGGGTTGGAGCTGCAGAGTGCCATTGAGCCCTATGGGAGGCTTCCCTTGGGCCGGGTTGGAGCTGCAGAGTGTTATTGAGCCCTATGGGAGGCTTTCCTTGGGCCGGGTTGGAGCTGCAGAGTGCCACTGAGCCCTATGGGAGACTTTCCTTGGGCCGGGTTTGAGCTGCAGAGTGCCACTGAGCCCTATGGGAGGCTTTCCTTGGGCCGGGTTTGAGCTGCAGAGTGCCATTGAGCCCTATGGGAGGCTTTCCTTGGGCCGGGTTGGAGCTGCAGAGTGCCACTGAGCCCTATGGGAGACTTTCCTTGGGCCGGGTTGGAGCTGCAGAGTGCCATTGAGCCCTATGGGAGGCTTTCCTTGGGCCGGGTTGGAGCTGCAGAGTGCCACTGAGCCCTATGGGAGACTTTCCTTGGGCCGGGTTTGAGCTGCAGAGTGCCACTGAGCCCTATGGGAGGCTTTCCTTGGGCCGGGTTTGAGCTGCAGAGTGCCACTGAGCCCTATGGGAGACTTTCCTTGGGCCGGGTTGGAGCTGCAGAGTGCCATTGAGCCCTATGGGAGGCTTTCCTTGGGCCGGGTTGGAGCTGCAGAGTGCTATTGAGCCCTATGGGAGACTTTCCTTTTGGCCGGGTTGGAGCTGCAGAGTGCCATTGAGCCCTATGGGAGGCTTTCCTTGGGCCGGGTTGGAGCTGCAGAGTGCCATTGAGCCCTATGGGAGGCTTCCCTTGGGCCGGGTTGGAGCTGCAGAGTGTTATTGAGCCCTATGGGAGGCTTTCCTTGGGCCGGGTTGGAGCTGCAGAGTGCCACTGAGCCCTATGGGAGACTTTCCTTGGGCCGGGTTTGAGCTGCAGAGTGCCACTGAGCCCTATGGGAGGCTTTCCTTGGGCCGGGTTTGAGCTGCAGAGTGCCACTGAGCCCTATGGGAGACTTTCCTTGGGCCGGGTTGGAGCTGCAGAGTGCCATTGAGCCCTATGGGAGGCTTTCCTTGGGCCGGGTTGGAGCTGCAGAGTGCTATTGAGCCCTATGGGAGACTTTCCTTTTGGCCGGGTTGGAGCTGCAGAGTGCCATTGAGCCCTATGGGAGGCTTTCCTTGGGCCGGGTTGGAGCTGCAGAGTGTTATTGAGCCCTATGGGAGGCTTCCCTTGGGCCGGGTTGGAGCTGCAGAGTGTTATTGAGCCCTATGGGAGGCTTCCCTTGGGCCGGGTTGGAGCTGCAGAGTGCCATTGAGCCCTATGGGAGGCTTCCCTTGGGCCAGGTGGGAGCTGCAGAGTGCCATTGAGCCCTATGGGAGGCTTTCCTTGGGCCGGGTTGGAGCTGCAGAGTGCCATTGAGCCCTATGGGAGGCTTTCCTTGGGCCGGGTTGGAGCTGCAGAGTGCCATTGAGCCCTATGGAGACTTTCCTTGGGCCGGGTTGGAGCTGCAGAGTGCCATTGAGCCCTATGGGAGGCTTTCCTTGGGCCGGGTTGGAGCTGCAGAGTGCCATTGAGCCCTATGGGAGGCTTTCCTTGGGCCGGGTTGGAGCTGCAGAGTGCCATTGAGCCCTATGGGAGGCTTTCCTTGGGCCGGGTTGGAGCTGCAGAGTGCCATTGAGCCCTATGGGAGGCTTTCCTTGGGCCGGGTTGGAGCTGCAGAGTGCCATTGAGCCCTATGGGATGCTTTCCTTGGGCCGGGTTGGAGCTGCAGAGTGCCATTGAGTCCTATGGGAGGCTTCCAAAATCATGCTAAGTCTGAAAGTTTTGCCCGCAGTTTACGAGTGCTCAATACGAAAAAGTCGCGACAAGATACGAGCAAATCGTAATGGCTACGAAAAAATCGCGACAATTCGTGCAAGTCGTAATGGTTACGAAAAAGTCGCGACAATTTACGAAAAAGTCGTAACGGTTACGAAAAAATCGCAAAAATACTAAAAAGTCACAAAATGTTCGTTTTCCAATCGAAATTTTTCTCATTCGGATTCGTGGATTAGTAAATCAGCCCCTTGGTGTACCTATCTCTTCCTGTGGGGAAGGTATTGCCACGTCTGCCATTTGAGTGAATTCCCCCAATTTGTAAAAATTAACAAAGTAGTGTTTTACTAAGGGTAAAACTCCTAAATATTTTTTGGACACCCAGGGGGCGCCTGATTAAAGTTGGGTTGATCTTTGAAAATCATAGTTGCAAGGACAGTTTTGCTCGCCAGTTAACAATTTTTGCATTATAAATTGGGGATGGAATGAGACAGAGCTGTCACCGTCTGATATTTCTGACACTCTCTTAGATTATGGGGCACATTTATCAAAGTACGACAGGTCCAAAATACAAAAAAACCATGACCACACCCCTTTTTTTACACAACCATGCCTTTTTGATGCAACCACATTGTTTTTTGCACCTTTTTTTCTACCCAATAATAATAAATAATTAAATAAATAATTTGTCAAACTGCAGAATTTTGCTGTGAATTCATGCCTGGTGAAAAAAATTCACTCATCTCTAGTTGAGTATTGTCTTTCTTTATTTGAGGCCTGAAGCTTAACAATTTCATCCCACTGTGTAAGGTTCTTATGTGGTTGAGATGGAAATAAAGATCTGAACTGAATTAAATGGAGTGTGGTCGGGTTGTAACTATAAGCTATACCTTAGTACTGTTCTGTCTAGTGATGAGGGAAATTTTTTGTCAGTGAAATTGCACGTTTTGCCATTGGCAAATTTTCTGGTAAAATTTGTCCCAACATAAAAAATTTGCTGAGCAAGAAGATGCAGTCAAGCTGTTTTGAAAATGTTTCCATAGTTTTACAAACTGCAAAGCGAAACAGGACAGATTCACTCATCACTAACACTGTGTACTCAAGCAATATGGCACCTTAGTACTGTACTGTCTACTCAAACACTATGGCACCTTAGTACTGTATTGTCTACTCAAACAATATGGCACCTTAGTACTGTACTGTCTACTCAACCAATATGGCACCTTAGTACTGTACTGTCTACTCAAACACTATGGCACCTTAGTACTGTACTGTCTACTCAAACACTATGGCACCTTAGTACTGTACTGTCTACTCAAACACTATGGCACCTTAGTACTGTATTGTCTACTCAAACACTATGGCACCTTAGTACTGTATTGTCTACTCAACCAATATGGCACCTTAGTACTGTACTGTCTACTCAAACACTATGGCACCTTAGTACTGTACTGTCTACTCAAACACTATGGCACCTTAGTACTGTACTGTCTACTCAACCAATATGGCACCTTAGTACTGTACTGTCTACTCAAACACTATGGCACCTTAGTACTGTACTGTCTACTCAAACACTATGGCACCTTAGTACTGTACTGTCTACTCAACCAATATGGCACCTTAGTACTGTACTGTCTACTCAACCAATATGGCACCTTAGTACTGTACTGTCTACTCAACCAATATGGCACCTTAGTACTGTACTGTCTACTCAACCAATATGGCACCTTAGTACTGTACTGTCTACTCAACCAGTATGGCACCTTAGTACTGCACTGGCTACTCAACCAATATGGCATCTTAGTACTGTACTGTCTACTCAACCAATATGGCACCTTAGTACTGTACTGTCTACTCAAACACTATGGCACCTTAGTACTGTACTGTCTACTCAAACACTATGGCACCTTAGTACTGTACTGTCTACTCAAGCAATATGGCATCTTTCACCCACATTTGCTTTAATAATACAGATATACAGAGATGGACGGCTCCGTAAATGAAATAACCTGAACTTTCGCTGCACTGTCTGTGAAGGCAAAAATACTTTATTATTCCAATTTATAAATGGTACATATTTTTCTCTTACAGTATATAAGCAGCCTAGATACGTACAACATTCTCTCAGCCAATTTACATGTAAATAGGCAGCCATTAGCGAAGGTAAGGAAATAACATTCACATATTTCCTCAACTTTTGGAATCTTGGAGTGATTCTATTAGCCAAGGGCCGATCGGCATGGAGCAATATTTCCCTTCGCGCACAACCAGGCTCTTCATTTTTCTTTCATAAAGGCGGAAGAAAGGTCACGGAGAGAGAGAATCAAGGTAGAGTTGTTGTAGAGTTACTGAATGTGACGATCAAATATGAATCTGGTAATACACACACATAGCCGGGCATATTAATGTCAAGTGTTCATTAAATCAGCAGAATAAATTCTAAAGGGAGAAAAGACTTCCTTCCATTTAATTGGGCAAATATCATTAATATAGTAGGATAGTATCAGCAGATGTTCTCAAGGAGGAACTGAAAAAGAAAATCTGAAAATGTAATTTGTTCTTAGAAAAACAAAATTCTTGAAAATCTCCAGGACAGAAGTAAAATTGCAACTAAAATTGTTCGGGTTTCTCATTTCTTTGCTCTTTAGATGGTTTTGACTAGTGATGGACGAAATGTTTCGCCAGGCATGGATTCGCCGCGGAAAAATTCGCCGCAAGACAAAATTATAGCCGCGGGTTACAAAATAATAGCCTTGGGCGACAAAATAATAGCCGTGCGACAAAAGAATAGCCACGCGATGAAAGAATAGCCGCGGGCGACAGGTTTTTTTTTACGTGTAGCATTTTCGCCGTTTCGTGAATTTTCCGAATTTTTCGGCGAAGCTAAACGGGACAGATTCGCTCATCACTAGTTTTGAGTAGTGATGAGCAAATTTTTTTGCCAGGCATGGCGAATTCCCACATTTCGCCATTGGCGAATTGTTTCACGAAACTTCTGTTAAAATTCGCCACGGAAAAATTGGAGGCACGGAAATGTTTTTTGTTGTGCGTCAAATTAAGTGCGTCTGAGAAACTTCCATGAAAATTTGCCACGGAAAAATTTGTTTGAAAAAAAGTCGTGGTTGCATAAAAAAAAGCATTGGCATACGTGTCAAATTGGGTGCTGTCACGGCAAAATAGGTGCAGTTGCGTCAAAAAAAGTTGTGTGGTCGTGCGATATCCACATTTTGTGAATTTTTCTTCAGTTTTGTGAATTTTTCGGCGAAACAAAACTGGACAGATTCACTCATCACTACTTTTGACATAGTAAGTCTCAAACTTTGAGGTTTTTTTAGCGCTAATTCACGAATAAGTCAAACGGGTTGAGGAGACTGCCTCATATGTATGCAAATAGACCAAAGGGATTCTGGGAACAAATTCCTTAAGGCTCCTAAAAAAATCTTTTGCTTCAAAAACCCAGTGGGTGAGCTTTAGCCTATAGGATAAACCCATGTACATGGGAATTTTTTTAGGAGCCTTAAGAAATTTGTTCCCAGAATCCCTTTGGTCTAATTTTTTAGCGGAAAAAAATCCAGATGGTTAGTAAATGGGCCCCTAAGTTTAAGAGATAATTGATATGGAGAAAGATATTGAAAGATGCTCTTACCATAAGGCATTTTGTGATCCCAGCACTTAAATGGGTTGTAGCAGCCTTTTCCCTCTGATTAAAGTGATGGGTCTGTTTGGATTGGATTCCCTCGGCGCCACAAAGCTAAAATGACAACACATCTGTTCAAATATTAGTTTCACGGTGACACAAACCTTTTTTAATATAAAATGCAAAAAAAATGCACTTTATACACGTGACTTTATAAATCACAAATAAATACCCATTTCCTTGTACGGTTCGAGAATATATATTAAAAAAAAGTCACTGCATTTCTGGGAACTTGTTTCACTAAAATATAACGTTTTTATTTGTTCTAGAATAGACACACTTCGACTAAATTGCATAGAAATATCCATATTTATGGAGGCCCGGAACAGCTGGAGCGGTCAGCCAACAGAACCGCGATGTTTGCTTTATTGAGTAAACAGAGTCGTTTTCACACCAGGAAACGTGTAAGAGATGCAATAAAGAGTTTGCATTCCATCCCTCAGTGATAACACAGGGAAGAGACTCGCGCCTCAAAGGCCATCTCAGTGGTAGCTCGTATTCTAGCCGATACCCAAACGGATCCAGTCTGGGGGCTGATCATCGCACCGGAACTTACTTATCTAACAGAAGATTTAGTTGCACATTGGGCGGCAGGACTGGAAAGTAAAATATTTCCCTCGGAAACGACGAGAAGTTTATTCTCTCAGACTCAGTAGCAGCCTGCGGGGAATCAGAAGGGAACGGACAGTTTTACTGGCCAACTGGAGTTTTACAGGCCAACTGTGGAATAGGTGTTAACTAGTGATGAGCGAATCTGTGCTGTTTCGGCAAAAAATTCTTCTGAAAGATTGCCGAAATGGTGAAAAATTTGTGAAAAGGCAAAAATGACGAGCGGCAAAAAAACTGTCACCCACAACAGTTCTTTTGACGCACAACTATTCTTTTGATGCCCGCAACTATTCTTTTGATGCCCGCAACTATTCTTTTGACGCCGCGACAATTCTTTTGACGCACAACAATTCTTTTGATGCCCGTGACAATTCTTTTGACACCTGTGACAATTCTTTTGATGCGCGACTATTCTTTTGACGCCCGTGACAATTCTTTTGCCACCCGCGACTATTCTTTTGACGCCCACAACTATTCTTGTGACAACTTTTGGACGCATGGCAAATTTTTTCATCGTTTCGTTAAACAATCCACCAACGGCACAATCCGCCGCAAATCCATGCCTGGCAAAACATTTCGCCCATCACTAGTATTAACCAATGAAAGCATAGGACATTACTGGGCCACATTTACTAAACAATTATGAGTAGTTATGAGCAAATCTGTCCCGTTTCACTTTGCCATAAAATTCGCGAAACAGCAAGAAAATTTGCGATACGGCAAAAAATTTGTGAAATACATTTGTCACACAATTTTTTTCGCAATGTCTTTTTTGTCACCCGTGTTTTTATAATGCAACCACACCCTTTTGTTGACACGACCGTGCCCAATTTTGACGCAACCACACCCAATTTGATGCAACCGCACCCTTTTTGACGCGACCGAACCCGATTTGACGCACGCCAAATTTTTCAGCATGGAATTTTCACGGAAATTTCACAAAACAGTTCACCAATGACGTAATGCAGAAATTCGCTGCGAATCTATGCCTGGTGAAAAAATTCGCTCATCACTAATTATGAGACAAAATTGGATTTTTTCTTACTTCTAGATAATTTTGAGATTTCCAAGTGGGTTTTCAGCAGAACTCGATTTTTTTGTTCTAATTCTCAGAAAAATGTGAGTTTTTCGAAAATCCCCCCTATCATTTGTGATTTATTCATGTTTATTTAACTTTTTTTTGAAAAATGAAAATTCAACAGGTTTGATCTGCCAAGTACCATTGAGCCCTATGGAGGCTTATAATAGTAGAGGAATAGAATAGTCAGTGACAGCCTGTCCTTCAAGGACAAGTTAATCCTCTCATTGTTTCCCGTTTCACACCTTTCAACTGGAGTTAATCCCCTCATTGTTTTCAGTTTCACACTTTTCAAGGGGAACTTAATCCCATCATTGTTTTCAGTTTAACACTTTTCAAGGGGAACTTAATCCCATCATTGTTTTCAGTTTCACCCAATTTAAAGTAAAACTTGAATTTATACATATGTCGAGTTTATACGACAAGGCCAGAAAAAAAACAAATTTTACTAAATGTGCCCCTAGATGCCCTGCAAATCCAAATAACCTTTTTTTTAAGCCACAGTGACTAGTATATTGTATATTTAAAATAAACAGATTCGCAGTGAATTTCAGCATTTCACCATTGGCAAATTGTATTGCAAAACTGCAGCAAAAATTCAGTGCGGAAAAATTTGTCGGGCATCAAAAAAAGTTGCGGCCGTGTCAAAATAGGTGAGGTCAAACTTCCCCTTGTAACTGAGTGAAACAGAAAACGATGACGAGATTAACTTCACCTTGAAGATGTGTGAAATAACTAAACATTAATAAATCACAAATGATGGGAGTTATTTTCGTGAAACTCGAATTTCGAAAAAATCGAGTACTGGCAAAAACCCATTCGTAAATCTCAAAAATATCTAAAAGTATAAAAATCTCCTTAGTGAATGTGCCCCTTGATTTCTTTTTTTCCCATTCTCTAACAGAACATACCAAAGGTAGAATTATTTGGCCTTTGGGAGAACAAGAATTATTTTCATTGGACCTTGGGAGAACAAGAATTATTTTCATTGGCCTTTGGGAGAACAAGAATTATTTTCATTGGCCCTTGGGAGAACAAGAATTATTTTCATTGGCCCTTGGGAGAACAAGAATTATTTTCATTGGCCCTTGGGAGAACAAGAATTATTTTCATTGGCCCTTGGGAGAACAAGAATTATTTTCATTGGCCTTTGGGAGAACAAGAATTATTTTCATTGGCCTTTGGGAGAACAAGAATTATTTTCATTGGCCCTTGGGAGGACAAAAATTATTTTCATTATTTTCAAATGGACCATTCCAACTGCACATGTACCAAACAGCTCTGTTTATCGGTAATGGATGGAAGATGATCTGAAGATCAATAAGATGGCTCCTATGAACTCTACTGGGCTCCTCTGCATTTATAGGGCTGCTTTCCAAACAGGCACGCTTTTGCATCTAATAGACTCTGGGAGGGGGGAGGGGTGGCCATTGAGTGCAGTCTATTTGGGCTTTTGTATGTGTGGTGGGGTTAGTTCTCCTTTAAGCTGTATTTCTGTTTTTTTTTCCAGTTCAGCACAAGTTAACAGTTATAGCACAAAACAACAAATGCCCCAAGTATCTGCAAATGTTAAGCTGGAAAAATGTATTAACATTTGGCCGAGATGTAATCCAAAATCCCATTTTTTTGATTGCCAAGAAATATCAAATCTAAATTTATTGTCCATAAATGCAGCCTACCTGGTTTTATACATCACAATTGGGTCCAACAGTCTTTCCTTGTATAACCCGTTCAATTCAGTACAGGCCCCTTTGTTGTCAAATTGAAATCCTTTATTCTAGCAGAGCCAAGTCACCTCACGTTAATGTTAATAAAAGAAACTTAACAGAACACAGCCTCGTGCAAACCGAAATCCTGTAGAGCAAATTAGACATCATCTGAGGCACAACGAGCAATGCCAGGAAAATTACAGCCCGCCACAAAGGCAAAAGCTTATTTCTAATAAGATTTGGAAAGTCGGCGTATGTTTAAAAGGCATTGAAGTTCTTGTGAACAATACGGAACGTGGAGTTATCCAAGCTGTTCCCTTGGGGGAGAAAGTATCAAATCCAAGTTGCCATTAGCATGGTTTTTTAGATTTTATTTTGGATTTTAATTATACCAACACAGAGGGGAAACAGCACCTTTAATAGAAGGTTAGGAAGAGAAGGGAAGGGAAGAGAAGGGACGGGAAGGGAAGAGAAGAGAAGTGAAGGGAACAGAAGGGAAGGCAAGAGAAGGGGAGGGAAGGGAAGAGAAGAGACGGGAAGGGGAGGGAAGAGAAGAGAAGAGAAGGGGAGGCAAGGGAAGAGAAGGGGAGGGAAGGGAAGAGAAGAGAAGGGAAGGGAAGGAAAGGGGAGGGGAGGGAGGAGAAGAGAAGGGAAGGGGAGGGAAGGGAAGGGAAGAGAAGAGAAGAAAAGGGAAGAGAAGGGAAGGGAAGAGAAGAGAAGGGAAGGGAAGGGAAGAGAAGGGAAGGGAAGAGAAGGGAGGAGAAGGAAAAAGAAGAAGACACTAAAGAAGAGCTGGGGGAGAAGACACCAAGGTTAGGGGCATTACATACTGTAAGTACTTCTACTTTAACAGCAAATTGTTCCCATACTATTGATTGAAGCCAATTAAGATGGTACATTTGCCTTCAGCCATGATGCCCAGATGGCCTCATATTCATTAGGACATCCAAGGGCTTGGTATACAAGTTTCTGTTTGGGTAAAGAGTCATTTATAAGATTTTTCCAAAAGTTCAGGACAGGTGGCCCTGAAGACTTCCACTGTAACAATATTGCCTTTTTGGTATAATACAAAAATCGCAAGTAACACACGGTTTCCATAATACCCAGAAGACATTGGCTGGGAGTGATAAGGCGGTTGAGCACCTCTAGCCAAAATTCCTTTATTGTTGAGCATTCCCAGAAGACGTGGAAGAAGGTACCCACTGCATCGAGACAGTTGGGGGCATTGGTCAGAAGCCCCGGGGTATATTGCCATCAGCATTTGCATGAAAAAATGGGGACCCAAGAAATCAGACAAGCTGTTATATGGCAAATAATTCACACAAACTGATTAAGTGAAAACAATGCATACATTAAATATTACAATATCATTGTCCATATCCTACTGAAGAGCCCATCTACAGAAAAGGGCAACTTTCTAACTTACATTGTTTTTTAGGTGTCTATCATTTTAAAGAACTATGGCAAGGCCTTCTTATGATTAGAATTTACTATTTAAGCCACCCCCATCAGTGCTGACATAGATGCAATGCAATACAATGACATACCTCATACCTCCTACATTGTGGAACAGATTAGAGAAGCTCCTTGACAGTTTCAGCACAATATTGCCCCCAAATACAAAGCCAGGTTGTACAGAATGGGTGTGTTGAAATGGGAGTGTTAATGCTCAGAGCAGTGACCTCGACCCAATTGAACCTCTGTGGACTGAACTGGAATTTCAGGATATTGGTTTGGGAATGAGATGTTGGACAGGTTGTTGGATAGGGTGGTGTTCCCATACTTTTACCACATAGCATATACACAGTACAAAGTCATTTAATATCTGACAGAAGATCTGGCTTTGGAAACAAGCTTTGGAGACAATCTCATTGTTCTTAATGATAAATCAGCCTAAAATGTAGTAAAAGCCAACTATCCACCCAGAACTGCTGGATTGCTATAACAGATACAACCCAAACATTGAGAGCCAAAAATTAGACAGATATAAGTTCTCAAAAATTATGTGGTTTCTGAGGGTAAGGACTCATAGAGAAAACCTAAAGGATACGGTGACAAGACATGAATATCTTCTGTTATTAGAAGGCTTATAATGGATTTATTCCACAGCGCAATGGCTTTTTGGCTTCTTCTTCTTCGTTTTTCCCATCTTCCCCAAACTTTTCTGGTTCCCCATTTAGATAACCTGCTTTAATCTATTCCAGTTGGCTCTCAAAATGTTTAGAAGTAGAATTTTGAAAGAAGAAGTTCTGAAAGATTTAAGGATGGCAGATAAGGAGCTGACAAAGAGCTTGGTCTAGTTTCAGGATAGGTCTAACTAAGGGTTCTACTGTCACGAGGCAAGTTGACAATATTCTCATTGCCAGGAGTAAGTAATTTCTGGTAATGTTTCTGATCATTTTAAAAAAGCCAAAACTGTGTTATTAAATCTCGGTTCTTCTATTGCAGTGGTTCTCAACCTTCCTAATGCCGCAACCCTTTAATACAGTTCCTCATGTTGTGGTGACCCCCAACCATAAAATTATTCCTAAGACCATCGGAAATATGTGTTTTCCGATGGTCTTAGGCGACCCCTGTGAAAGGGTCGTTCAACCCCCAAAGGGGCCCCGACCCACAGGTTGAGAACCGCTGGTCTATTGCATAGAGAGCAGTTGCAATTGAATGAGCAATGAAGCATCAGAAAGACCACCTCAGGGCACCACACAAAAACTAGAATCACCTCTAAAATCAACTCTATCTAAAGCAAAATGAAATTTCTGAAGATATAAAATAGGATTAAATATTATGTGTCCCGGTCTCTTACTTCTAAGCCAATGGCTTATTCAGTTATTTGGTAGCTAAATCCACAATTCTTTGTTTTTGGTACAGGTATAGGACCCATTATCCAAAATGTTTGGGACCAAGGGTTTTCTGGATAAGGGGTCTTTCCGTAATTTGGATCTCCTACCTTAAGTCTACTAAAAAATCAATAAAACATTAATTAAACCCTATGGGATTGTTTTGTATCCAATAATGATTATTTATATCTTGGTTGGGATCAAGTACAGGTACTGTTTTATTATTACAGAGAAAAGGGAATCATTTAACCATTAAATAAACCCAATAGGGCTGTTCTGCCCCAATAAGGGGTAATTATATCTTAGTTGGGATCAAGTACAGGTACTGTTTTATTATTACAGAGAAAAGGGAATCATTTAACCATTAAATAAACCCAATAGGGCTGTTCTGCCCCCAATAAGGGGTAATTATATCTTAGTTGGGATCAAGTACAGGTACTGTTTTATTATTACAGATAAAAGGAAATCGGTTTAAAAATTCTGAATTATTTCATTAAAATGGAGTCTATGGGAGACGGGCTTTCCATAATTCGGAGCTTTCTGGATAACGGGTTTCCGGATAAGGGATTCCATATCTGTATTTGATGTTTCATATAGCTCAAACAGAGAGAAGAGGGCATAGAAATGCGTGGAAAAGGCGTGGTCGCATCAAAACAAACCGCGCAGGTCAAAAAAGATGCGCTGTACCTGCATTTCGTGAATAGTTCGCCATTTTGCAAATTTTTTAGCCGTTTCATTAATTTTTTGGCGTAATGACAGATTCGCTCATTGCTATAATCTAAAATAACTAAGTTGCACTCACAATTACGCCATCTTCAAGCGCTTTGAACATTCGCAATGTAATAAATGTTTGGGGATCAGTATCCCATTGCGAGCAGCGCTAAGCTTCCACCATTTTACACAGTGCTTGCCATTTATATTACACTCCCCCAATATTATTTTACCCAGAGCAAATACAATCTAGTTCAATATTCCTGCCTTCCGCTGAATGTTCGGAACAGAAAGTCTGTCCTTGAAGAGCATTAGATTTAATATGAGAAGTAAATACAAAAGAATCGTTTTCTACCCAAATAGTGGAAATATTGCATTGTGCCGAATAACCTTAACTTTTCAGTTTAAATATCACAAGTTTAGAGAAAAATAAAGTTTTTTCTCTGCTACATGGGTGACATTAGACCCCTGTTTATCAGCATTTGAAGCCTAAAAGCATTGGGTTATATACAGTGTATGTTATATTTGCAATGCATCGTGGGTAGTGTCTGTGCCCTCTGCTAAATAGTTTATTTTTACAGTTTTATTAACTAGAAAATTCACAGAGAAGACGCTGAATATCTGGTCTTGATGGTGCCCCCCTACCCATCCCCTGTACTTGCCTTCTACTCTATAGGAGGTAGTAGGGACAGGGTTGTGCACCCACGAGCACTGCACATTGTCAGAGGTACCACTCTGGGTGCAGAGCACAACAGACCCTTGACTTAGGTGCTAATAGGCAATAGGGGTGCATTGGCATTGGCACTAGTGATGGGCGAAAAGTTTCGCCAGGCATGGATTCGCGACGAATTTCCGCGTTTCGGCATTGGCGGATTGTTTAGCGAAACGGATGAAAAATTTCGCCGCGGAAAAATTCGCCGCACGTCCAAAAATTGTCGCCGGCGTCAAAAAAGAATAGTCGCGGGCGACGAAACAAGAGCCGCGGGCGACGAAACAAGAGCCGCGGGCGACGAAACAATAGCCGCGCGCGACGAAACAATAGCCGTGCGACAAAATAATAGCTGCGGGAGACGAAATAATAGCCGCGCGACAAAACAAGAGCCGCAGGCGACGAAACAAGAGCCGCGGGCGACGAAATAATAGCCGCGCGACAAAACAATAGCCGCGCGAGACTAAACAATAGCCGCGCGACAAAATAATAGCCGCGGGCGACAATTTTTTTTGTCGCACAACATTTTCGCCGTTTCGCGAATTTTTCGCTGTTTCGCGGATCTTTTCAAAGATTCGCGAATTTTTCGGCGAAGCGAAATGGAACAGATTCGCTCATCACTAATTGGCACCCCTTAGTGATCTACCACTTGCAGAAACACACTTGCAGGAACCAAGAACCCATTGCTTACTATGCAGATTGCTTTACCTCTCTTTGAGCCGACTGCAGGGTTCTTGGTTCCCTTTAATAATATCTTTAGTTTCCTAGACAGTAATGAGGGCTATGCAGTGTTTTCTGGCCCACCAGAAAACCTTAGAACAGGGATACCCAACCTGTTATACCCATGAGCCACATTCAAATGGAAAATGTTTTGGAGAGCAACACAGGCATGAAAAAAGTTCCTGGAGGTGCTAGTGAGAGCTACAGTTGCTTATTTGATAGCCCCTATGGGGACTGGCAGCCTACAGAAAGCTCTGTTTGGCAATTACACTAGGTGTTTATACAACCAAAACTTGCCTTCTAACCAGAAATTCAAAAAAAGCCCCTGCTTTGAGGCCACTGGGAGCAACATCCAAGGGGGTTGGGGAGCAACATGTTGCCCCAGAGCCACTGGTTGGGGATCACTGCCTTAGACCATAGCCCCACTCTCCAAACTATTTTTCTTCCTTTCCTCACCCAACCTCTTTATTCTCCTATTCTCTTTTATTTACAGTATGTGCTAGCATCTCTTCTTCCATCTATTTCTCCTTTGTTCCCATTAAAAAATAGTGAATGACCATGAAATAGGCCAAATGGTTAGAGGCAGGAGGGCCCACTGACACCTGGGTCCATCGGGAGTTTTCCTGGTATCCTGGTGGACCTGTCCAACACTTGGGCTATGGGGGTCTCTATTTACCCACCCCTGTTCTAACTCCATCCTATAAATATCAAGCCTATAAATCCCACCTCTCAGTTCCTTCCACCCCCGTTACTGATCTAGCTGCATTGCTCCTGGGAGCACTCTTGGTCTCTATGTCTGGTTCTGACCCAGCCCTGCCTGTATTTTGACTTCCATTGAACTCTACCTGGACTGACCCCCTTTGCCTGCTTGACTTCTCTTCCAGAACTCGACTTTGTACTGTGCTGCTTTCTGCTGTTCTGGTTTGGACCCGGCCTCCCAGATTCTGGTTCTTATAAGCTGCCTCAGTCCGCTTCCTTTGATCCGGTTCCCTTACTCGCTCAGAACCTTTTCCGGCGGCACCCGAGTAGCGGAGGTCTCCACCCGAAGTCAATGGTGTTTGTTTAGGCATTAGGACCTGGACCTTAGCAATTGTCCTGGGTTTTGGGGTACTGATCATGATTTAATAAATCAATATTTAAGAAAAAAGTTGGGGAGCAATGCAAGCATTAAAAAAGTTCCTAGGGGGTGAATAAAAAAAGGCTGTGATTGGTTATTTAGTAGCCCAATATAGACCAACATCCTACAGGAGGTTCTGTTTTTGAGGCAACAGCCAAGGGGTTGGGGAGCAGCATGTTGCCCCTGAGCCACTGGTTGGGGATCATTGTCATAGAGCTTGTAACCTAAATGATATGATAACACCATTCCTCCAGTCATGAGTAGAGATGTAGCGAACTGTTCGCCGGCGAACTAATTCGTGCGAACATCGGGTGTTCGTGTTCGCGCAAATTCGCGGACTTTTGCCGATGTTCGCCACTTTGGGTTCGCCGCGGTTTTTTTTGGCGCCGCGTTTTTTTGCCTTGGTTTTTCCGCTGCGTTTTTTCGCTTCGTTTTATCGCCTATGCATATACATAGGAATAGCTTGCGGTTTTTTTTTTGGCGTTATTTTTTGGCGTTTTTTTTTTGGCGCTTTTTTTTTGGCGTTTTTTTTACAAGTATTTTTCAGAGAAGTTTTTGCCCTTGATCCCCCTCCTGCATGTCACTGTCCAGGTCGTGGCACCCTTTAAACAACTTTAAAATCAGTTTTCTGGCCAGAAATGGCTTTTCTAGGTTTTAAAGTTCGCCTTCCCATTGAAGTCTATGGGGTTCGCAAAGTTCGCGAATATTTGCGAGTTTTGGCGAAAGTCCGCGAACGGGTTCACGAACATTTTTGCGCGGGTTCGCTACATCCCTAGTCATGAGCAGTTTCTTATTAGTTCTTAGTAATTGTCCACAAGGGATAGTATGACTCCATCTGCCATTATATCCAATCCAGACACTGAAGGGACCGACTCCGTGAGGCCCACACAACACGACAAACGAAACCATTTTTAAAAATGTGAATTATTTGATTACAATGGAGTCTGTGGGAGATGGCCTTTCCGTAATTTGGGATAATGGGTTTCCGGATAAGGGGACCTGTATTGGAATAGCAGGAAAAAGTCTTACGCACTTGATATAAATCCACACAAGCAAATCTAACTATATTTTTATCTTTTTTCATTTTGTTTTTTTCCAACACTGAAGATTCTGAGCAAGAACTGAAACTAGGACGCGTAAGGGGAAAAAAAAAAAAAGAATAATTGTGTGAAAATGCTGTCAGTCTCCTAGAAACTGTCTCGGGTCTCATTTTATTCTTTAATTTTCACACCATTAATGTAATTTCCTCTGGCTATTGCTTCTCCCGCAGCTGTTCCATAACAAGGCACCGGCCTCATAGACATCTTTCATCAAAACAAAATGAAAGAAAAAAAAAAAGGAAAAAAGAAAAAACGACTATGGTTAGTTTAGGAAAAGAATCAGCCGTACCATCTGCAAGCTGTGGAACCATCCGGAAAGGTTCAATATATTAGTTTGCAAAAAGAAAAAAAAAATGAAAAAGTGCCAATAATTCCTTTAGTTACTAATGAGCATAAATGTAATGGTTGAGCTGTATTTGGGAACGATCCACCCGGGACCGGCAACCTGTGCTTGTACAGCTGTTCCTGAGCCGCAACTCCCAACCGTTATTGGCCTAGGGATGCTGGGAATTGTAGTCGATCAAACAGCTGCGAGAAGCCTCATATTAATGTTTGGAAGGGAATTCATTTGTGCCACCACAAGTTGTAAGTGCCAGTTTTGGCTTTCAGAGATAATGTCATCTTTATGGAAGAGCTCACCCTTCTGCAGGCTTGGATTCCGTTGACATAAGTCAAATAAAGTGAGAAATGCAGGAGGTTTCCAACTCTACACCAGGGTGACCTCCATGGCGACCTTAAAACAATGTGTTTTAAAGGGTATTTCTATATAAAAAGCTTTAAAAGTTATTAGTACAGGCATGGGATCCAATATAATTACCCCTTATTGGGGGCAGAACAGCCCTATTGGGTTTATTTCATGGTTAAATGATTCCCTTTTCTCTGTAATAATAAAACAGCACCTGTACTTGATCCCAACTAAGATATAATTGCCCCTTATTGGGGCAGAATAGCCCTATTGGGTTTATATAATGGTTAAATGATTCCCTTTTCTCTGTAATAATAAAACAGCACCTGTACTTGATCCCAACTAAGATATAATTACCCCTTATTGGGGCAGAACAGCCCTATTGGGTTTATTTAATGGTTAAATGATTCCCTTTTCTCTGTAATAATAAAACAGTACCTGTACTTGATCCCAACTAAGATATAATTACCCCTTATTGGGGGCAGAACAGCCCTATTGGGTTTATTTAATGGTTAAATGATTCCCTTTTCTCTGTAATAATAAAACAGCACCTGTACTTGATCCCAACTAAGATATAATTACCCCTTATTGGGGCAGAACAGCCCTATTGGGTTTATTTAATGGTTAAATGATTCCCTTTTCTCTGTAATAATAAAACAGTACCTGTACTTGATCCCAACTAAGATATAATTACCCCTTATTGGGGCAGAACAGCCCTATCGGGTTTATTTCATGGTTAAATGATTCCCTTTTCTCTGTAATAATAAAACAGTACCTGTACTTGATCCCAACTAAGATATAATTACCCCTTATTGGGGCAGAACAGCCCTATTGGGTTTATTTAATGGTTAAATGATTCCCTTTTCTCTGTAATAATAAAACAGTACCTGTACTTGATCCCAACTAAGATAAAATTAATCCTTATTGGTGGCAAGACAATCCTATTGGGTTTAATTACTGTTTTAATAATGTTTTTAGCAGACTTTAGGTAGGAGATCCGAATTATGGAAAGACCCCTTATCTGGAAAACCCCAGGTCCCAAGCATTCTGGATAATGGGTCCCATACCTGTACTAGGGGGAACCCTTTGAAACCGAATATTCCCACCAAAAATGTTTTTCTTCTACCAATTTCCCTCATCCATAGAACTGTAAGCCAGGTATGCTTCTCTTCACAGCTGGAAGGTGCCATCACCCTGGACCTTCATCAAGGGAGAAGAGGGGGTACAGTTGTGCCGGACCCCGTGAAATCTTATGTAAGGGGGCCCTGTTGCAATGCAAAAGTTACGCATAAAGTTGCACCAAAACTTGCACAATTTACAAGACGCAAAAGACACTGCAGAGAAGCTTTACAGGGACAAACTCCACTGACCCCCAATTAATTAAATTAAGGATTGCTATATGCAGAAATCTTAGTCTTGGAGAATGGGGACAGAGCCGACAAGGGGAGGTGTCTGTAGCAATGGAACTGATTGGAGGTTCCTACAATCTTATTAAAAAAGAAGGTCATTATCTCTTTCATGATTCAAAAACATTGAAATAAAAAAATGTCATCTTCATGTTCTTCATATTTATTACTCTCTTGGTGAAGGGGGATATACCGCCCCTTTAATAGAAGACCAGTAAATGCCACGTAACGAATCCTTTCCAGGTCTTTAAAATGATATAAGAGCAACAAGACTTTTATTATTCCAATGAACTTTCCATTTCAGTATCAACAACTATTTCCCTGTTGCTCCAGTTGAGGAGACGTTCCTCGTTCCGCGGTTCCTCGAGTCCTAGATCTCGTTATTTCTGTAATTATAGATTTTACCATGATGACATTTCTGGTTTGGGCTCATCACTGAGAACACAGATCTGATTCCGTCCGTATTTCCATTGAAGGCTTCCCATCCAGCACGTTCCCTCAGATAAGAAGGTAGAACTGACTTGATTAGAACAGTTTCCCACTAATAGGCCGGCTCGGCTCAGAGATGGATTAAACTGGAGAACATGACACTGTTCTGTAGCAAAGCTGACAGACGTACAGATACTTAAATCTGTTCTTAGAAGCTTTGTCTGCGGATTTTGGTAGGGGAACGTCAAGCAAATCTGTTTATTTGTGCGGCACAGAAATAAACATTTAGATTCAGTCTTGTGGCTCAGAGACTAATGGAAAAGACTAAAAATGGCAGTTGTGGAATGTGATAGAACCATCCAGAACCAAAGAGCTTGTAAAATATGTGACGGAATTAAGGAATCTCTCATGTCTAAGTGAGGAATCATGGGGTGCAACAGAAGGCCCATTATACTCAGTGTGTAAGTGTCAGTAGGGGGCACCTTAAACCTCAGGGGCAGCCTTGAAGCTGCAGTTTCACGAGTGGGTGTCAAACTTAGTAACAGTTAGCACCAATAAATTATTTACAATATATTATACTGTATATGCACCATACCACGTGGTGTGCAACTGAAAAATTCTATCTGTGGGTTAATTTTTAACTTTAATTAAGAAATGTTTGTACCAGGGAGTTGGAGCTAGAACTAGGGTCAGACTGGGGGGTGAAGGGCCCACCGGGGCTCTCGCTCCAGGGGCCCTGCAGGTGCCCATGCTGGCCGCTTCCCCTAACCCCCCCCCAGGGGCCCCCCTAAAACCCCCCTCGAAGGGCCCCCCACCCGACCGTCTCCCCGAGTGCGTAAATTTACCACGTCAGGGCAGGAGTGTTTGGGCAGGGGGAGCTCCGGCAAGGGTCAGGTCTGGGTCTTTTCCCAGTGTCCCGGCGGCCCAGTCCGACCCTGGCTAGAACAGAACTTGGCGACTTGATGGAAATGGGCAAACTAGGAATGCAGACAGGGAATAGAGCTCACTGTTCAGGATATTTTAACATCAGACTCAAGAAAAAACACAACAGAAGCCCCTTTCTTTGGGGCACAGGATATAAGACTCAGGACGCAGAGCGAGGCACAAGCCCAATGGGGTACAGGATACAAGACTACAAAGCAAGGCAGAGGCCCATTGTGGCACAGGAACCGAGATTCCGGATACAAAGCAGAACAGAAGCCCCTTGGGGCACAGGATCCAATACTACAAAGCAGAACAGAAGCCCCTTGGGGCACAGGATCCAATACTACAAAGCAAAACAGAAGCCCCTTGGGGCACAGGATCCAATACTACAAAGCAAAACAGAAGCCCCTTGGGGCACAGGATCCAATACTACAAAGCAAAACAGAAGCCCCTTGGGGCACAGGATCCAATACTACAAAGCAAAACAGAAGCCCATTCCTTGGGGCACACAAACAGAGATTCTGGATACAAAGCAAGGCAGGGGCCCCTTTCCTTGGGGCACAGGATATAAGACTCAGGATGCAGAGCAAGGCAGTTGCCCCATAGGGGAAAAGGATCCAAGACTACAAAGCAAGGCAGAAGCCCACTGGGGCACAGGATCCGAGAAACCAGATATAAAGCAAGGAGCCCCTTTCCTTGGGGCACAGGAACCGAGATTCCTAATACAAAGCAAGGAAGAAGCCCCTATCCTTGGGGCACAGGATTCAAGGCTCAGGATACAAAGCAAGGCAGATGCCTCTTGGGGCACAGGATACAAGACTCAGGATATAAAACAAGGCAAATACCCATTTACTTGGGGCAAAGTATACAAAACTGAGGATACAAAGCAAGGCAGAAAACCACAGAACTATCCCCCATATGCAATAAAAGGCACTAAGTTGGCCCAGGAGCAGTAACCCATAGCAACCAATTCGATGCTTGCATTCAAACAGATGCCCCAGTACATTTTACCTGCTGATTAGTTGCTATGGGATACTGCACCTGGGCAATCTAAGTGCCTCTTAATACATAACATCTTTTATCTTACAGTGGGAACTGCTTGGGAAAAATGACAAATAACAAGCGGTAATAACAAGAGGGGTAACTACACTGCGTTAGAAGGTCAGAACCTCAGATGGTCCTATGAGACTCCACAGAGCCAACCGACTAATATATTAAATTGGCGAGCCGGTTATTCCTGGACATTGCAATGGATAACAAGTAGTGATGAGCGAATCTGTTCCGTTTTGCTTCACAAAAAATTTTGCGAAACAGCGAAAATGGCGTGCGACAAAAAAAAATTGTCGCTCGCGGCTATTATTTTGTCGCACGGCTATTGTTTCGTCGACCGCAGCTATTATTTTGTCGCCCGCGGCTATTATTTTGTCGCTCGGCTATTATTTTGTCACGTGGCTATTGTTTCGTTGCCCGCGGCTATTATTTTGTTGCGTGGCTATTGCTTCGTCGCCCGCGGCTATTATTTTGTCGCGCGGCTATTGTTTCGTCGCTCGCGGCTATTATTTTGTCACGCGGCTATTGTTTCGTCGCCCGCGGCTATTGTTTCGTCGCCCGCGGCTATTATTTTGTCGCGCGGCTATTGTTTTGTCGCCCGTGGCTATTATTTTGTCGCCCGCGACTATTATTTTGTCGCCCGTGGCTATTATTTTGTCGCCCGCGACTATTATTTTGTCGTGCGGCTATTATTTTGTTGCCCGCGACTATTATTTTGTCGTGCAGCTATTATTTTGTCATGCGGCTATTATTTTGTCGCCCGGGGGTATTATTTTGTCGTGCGGCTATTATTTTGTCGTCCGCGACTATTATTTTTTGACGCCGGTGACAATTTTTGGACGTGCGACGAATTTTTCCGCGGCGAATTTTTTCGTCCGTTTAGCGAAACAATCCACCAATGGCGAAATGCAGAAATTCGCCGCGAATCCATGCCTGGCAAAACTTTTCGCCCATCACTAATAACAAGCACTTAATACTGCCGACAACATCCGATATCATTCATGATTATTGCCTACAATAACACTATCCATCGTATCCACAGATCTCATATATTCCTCAATCCTAATGTAAATACCAATTCCAACATATAAGTATAAATGCTGAGAGAAAGCCGCTTATCCCATTAATATAACCTATACACCGAGTGCCGCTCAGGGTCCGACTCTACATTTATTTTCGCCGGAGATTAGATCAACAATCTATTTTGACTCCCATTCAGGCGTTATGGTTCCGTTCGCCGAGCCTCGAAAAATCATTAAATCCCCTTTCCTGAAACTCTCTTTCTGCTTCAGCTGATATTTTGTTTAAATCCAAAAACCTATTTAAAAACCTGTCGCCAGAAGACGACTCTTAATTAATCTTCCGCGGGATTTTTTTTTTTGTTACAGTAGCGCACCTCGCTCGGCTTGAACCCGGGACACTTTATCAATCACGGCGCCGTGGCGACGCGGGGCTCGAAGACAGAAAGATGAATGGGTTCCCCGATTCGGCATTTTGATAAGTAAGTTCATTTTAAGTAGAGTAAATAAGTAAATTGCCGAATTGCGTCCCGTCTGGAAAAGCAGTCGTACTCGCTGGCAGTCGGTAATTAATTTGCAAAAGGAAAAAAAACGTTGATGGGGTCGGGGTCCATTATAGTTGGTTTTTAGAGGGGAAAATTGAGAAAGAAACTTTCTGTCATTGCGACAAACGTATTATTTAACTGCAGCACTGATTAGTATTGAGCAACACAAGACACTTTTGTAGATTTATCGCTAATAGGGGGGCCGCCATTAGAGCACAGACCCCTTATACCCAGTATACACACCCCCTACGCACATTTGTAGGATCATATACTACAGGTATAGGACCCATTATCCAGAATGCTCGGGACCAAGGGTATTCCGGATAGGGGGTCTTTCTGTGAATCTTCATACCTTAAGTCTAATAAAAAATCAATAAAACATTCATTAAACCCAATAAGATTGTTTTGCATCCAATAAGGGGTAATTATATCTTAGTTGGGATCAAGGACAGGTACTGTTTTATTATTACAGAGAAAAGGGAATCATTTAACCATTAAATAAACCCAATAGGGCTGTTCTGCCCCAATAAGGGGTAATTATATCTTAGTTGGGATCAAGTACAGGTACTGTTTTATTATTACAGAGAAAAGGGAATCATTTAACCATTAAATAAACCCAATAGGACTGTTCTGCCCCAATAAGGGGTAATTATATCTTAGTTGGGATCAAGTGCAGGTACTGTTTTATTATTACAGAGAAAAGGGAATCATTTAACCATGAAATAAACCCAATAGGGCTGTTCTGCCCCAATAAGGGGTTATTATATCTTAGTTGGGATCAAGTACAGGTACTGTTTTATTATTGCAGAGAAAAGGGAATCATTTAACCATTAAATAAACCCAATAGGGCTGTTCTGCCCCAATAAGGGGTAATTATATCTTAGTTGGGATCAAGTACAGGTACTGTTTTATTATTACAGAGAAAAGGGAATCATTTAACCATGAAATAAACCCAATAGGGCTGTTCTGCCCCAATAAGGGGTAATTATATCTTAGTTGGGATCAAGTACAGGTACTGTTTTATTATTACAGAGAAAAGGGAATCATTTAACCATGAAATAAACCCAATAGGGCTGTTCTGCCCCAATAAGGGGTAATTATATCTTAGTTGGGATCAAGTACAGGTACTGTTTTATTATTACAGAGAAAAGGGAATCATTTAACTATTAAATAAATTGTGGGGGGCAGTTATACACTATTAATAAAAGGTGTATAACTGGCAGTGCCTTTTAATAAAAATAAATAAGAAAGAACCTCTGAGTCTCAGTAATATCCTTCCACCAGGGAGAAAGTCGGGATACATTAAGGCTTAATAATATTCAGCGCAGCGCTGTACTTTATCGTTATTTTTATAATCTCTTCAACAGTTCATTGGCTTCTCCCCAGTGTAAATATCTCCTTCCTTACACTATCTCCTGCTTTTCCGCAGATAAATGCCGAGCACCTTGGAGACGTGTTCATTTAATTAGCACGAAAGCTGCGGCGTAAGGGGCCTTGGTTTGTTGGTTCCCAAGGCAGTTCTGTGAATGTTAATGTTCTCATTAGTTTCGTCCATCATTTGTGCAAATGGAGTGAAGGTTAATACCGCGGGACAATGGTTCCAATTGTCTAGAACAAATTTGTGAACTTCAAAAACTCAACAAAGTCTTCTCCGGGCCTCGGATTGGCGAAGCCTTTAGCAAAGGAGATGTTATCGGGTAACAAACGGCAGGTATCTAACGAGACTACGGGACGGAAACGTCAATGGAAACCAATCCGAAGATGTTATCCTTCTAACGGGTGGGCGTCTTGCCGGAGATATTTCTGCCTCTTATCTGGGAAATGGTTTTGGCAATTGGTAAACGTGTATGGAGGGTTTTATATAGAAGTATTTGTGGGGCGTATAAAATAGTAAAGAGGGAAATCAATATAAAGGCAGTTTGTAAATCTTCTGACTATTATAATGTAACATGGGAGAGTATTATTACAAAAATACCTAGATTTTTGCTGCTTTTTGTTAACCAGCTATGGGTTTGCTTGGCTTTTTTAAGGTCAAATTGAAGAAGACTGAACTTAGCAACGTATGCCCTGGGGCAGGGGGTGTATGGGGCCCAACAATTCTGAATGGAAACATAGACAACAAGAGCCCCTCTGCACTCCCCCATTATCAATATATATAGGGAATTTAACCATTTTACACTAGGCCCAGCATTCTTTTTTTATTTTTTTTATTTTATCATTCTTTATTTTTCATTTTTTCCAAAAAAAAAGGGGGGATACAGAAGAGAAAGGGAAGAGGGGAGGCAAGAATTTCCATTTGGAAGATGCAGACATTATTTCTGTTGGTAAGTGGTATACAAACAAGTGATAAAAACATATATACAGGCAATATGTGCATAATAACAGTTCAAATATGTCTTATAACATAGGGATAAGAACCTTGGGATTGATCTTGAGGGGTTAAGGGTGTCGCTTATGCTGGGGGGGGGGTGAAATACTCTGGGTGTTCAATGGGTTTGGGATGGGAAAGTTGTTTTCGATACTCCAGGGCTTTTTGTTAGGTGAATGTTCCAGGGGGGGGCCAGCATTCTTAAAGAAGCTTTTCATGAGGTAAGAGAATGAGAATGGGGGCTGTAGTCCAACAACATGAGGAGATGAATTTTGAAACAGGACTGATGATATGTAGTGATGGGCGAAAAGTTTCGCCAGGCATGGATTCGCGGCGAACTGCCGCGTTTCGCCATTGGCGGATTGTTTCGCGAAACAGATGAAAAATTTCGCCGCGGAAAAATTCGCCGCACGTCCAAAAATTGTCGCCAGCGTCAAAAAAGAATAGTCGCGGGCGACAAAATAATAGCCGCGGGCGACGAAACAAGAGCCGCGGGCGACGAAACAAGAGCGCGCGCGACGAAACAATAGCCGTGCGACAAAATAATAGCTGCGGGCGACGAAATAATAGCCGCGCGACAAAACAATAGCCGCGGGCGACGAAACAAGAGCCGTGCGCGACGAAATAATAGCCGCGCGACAAAATAATAGCCGCGGGCGACAATTTTTTTTGTCGCACGACATTTTCGCCGTTTCGCGGATCTTTTCAAAGATTCGCGAATTTTTCGGCGAAGCGAAACGGAACAGATTCGCTCATCACTAATGATATGTTTTTCGTCAACTCCCCAAGTCTACTGACCCAATGAATGCAAGTAGAACAACTCTCTGTGATTTGTTCATAGAATCATTACTTGGGGGCAGTTGTTCGTTTTTTTGTTTTATTTTTTTTGTTTTTTGTCTACCACCAAACACCTGAAGACCTATGGGCCTGCCTTTCTGATGTTTAACTAAAGGTTGAAAAATTGCACGGTCTCCCTATGTTAGATAGGATGGTGTTGGTAGGGAAGATTCCCAGTGGACGATTCTCTTGCATATCTAATTAAGTCTGAGTCGCATCATTTGAAGAGCTGATGAGTGCAATGGGAGAGTTTTTATGGGAGGTTTATTTAACTGGCCTTCAGGCTGAGCCCCCTTAGCCCATAACAAGGTTACAGATATATAGAAACATTGGGGTAACAGTCACCCTGCTATAGTTCCAGGGGTACCCAGGGCACAAATAAGCACTCACCCCAAATCCCCCCCTAACTGGCCTTCAGGCTGGGCCCCCTTAGCCCATAACAAGGTTACAGATATATAGAAACATTGGGGTAACAGTCACCCCGCTATAGTTCCAGGGGTACCCAGGGCACAAATAAGAACTCACCCCAAATCCCCCCCTAACTGGCCTTCAGGCTGGGCCCCCTTAGCCCATAACAAGGTTACAGATATATAGAAACATTGGGGTAACAGTCACCCCGCTATAGTTCCAGGGGTACCCAGGGCACAAATAAGCACTCACCCCAAATCCCCCCCTAACTGGCCTTCAGGCTGGGCCCCCTTAGCCCATAACAAGGTTACAGATATATAGAAACATTGGGGTAACAGTCACCCCGCTATAGTTCCAGGGGTACCCAGGGCACAAATAAGCACTCACCCCAAATCCCCCCCTAACTGGCCTTCAGGCTGGGCCCCCTTAGCCCATAACAAGGTTACAGATATATAGAAACATTGGGGTAACAGTCACCCCGCTATAGTTCCAGGGGTACCCAGGGCACAAGCACTCACCCCAAATCCCCCCTAACTGGCCTTCAGGCTGGGCCCCCTTAGCCCATAACAAGGTTACAGATATATAGAAACATTGGGGTAACAGTCACCCTGCTATAGTTCCAGGGGTACCCAGGGCACAAATAAGCACTAACCCCTCACCCATTTGAATAGCTGCTGAGTGCAATGGGAGAGTTTTTATGGGCGGTTCATTTAACCCTTAGGTCTCAGAAAGTCGTCGGTGGTTCTACTACTATATCTATGAACCTTATCACCAAATATAACATCTAAAAGCCATTTTGTAGTTGAGCATCTGTGATGGATGGGCCGGCAGAGTTGTAATTCAATAACAGCTGAAGGGGCCACAGATCTGACATCTTTGGTTTAAAGAAAGGACAGAACCGTTGGCGATGGCCGTTACGTTCCCCGTATGATGTATTTGGAAAGAGAAGCCCCGGCAAGATTACATGGAACTATAATACGGATATTTTTCTTTGTCAGCACTAAAGCCTCGGTTTTCTGTTCTGCTGAAATTCCCAGATTATGTGTCTGTTTTCTGTTTATATATACCACTTACTCGGCTAATAGCTGTCATAAAACCCCTATCGTCATCCATAAAGGGTTCTCCCCCATGAACAAAGTTCTGCGGTAAATGAATACCTACCATTACGCTTTACTGTCTCTATATCTATAATGAGAGTTTAATTGTGTTATCGCTCACTTGTGGAGCCGAGAAAGGAGCCGGAGATCTGTAGTTCGGCAGTTTGCTGTCACCTGGGGACTGAGAGTTGAAACGGCATCTTATCGGTAATTTCATTTTTTTTTTAATGCAATTATACCTTGCGTCGCTTTTTGCATTTAAATTTCTAGAATATAATCTATCCAACACAGAAGTAATGCTATGGGCAGCCTATTTCCCTCCCAGTTATCTCTTAAGGCTACAGTCCAGACTACTTTTATACTTTTATTTCTTCCCAGAGCTCTTTAACCTTGAAGCGACAAATATGCATTGGTATTTACAGGGTTACAGATATATAGAAACATTGGGGTAACAGTCACCCTGCTATAGTTCCAGGGGTACCCAGGGCACAAATATGCACTCACCCCAAATCCCCCCCTAACTGGCCTTCAGGCTGGGCCCCCTTAGCCCATAACAAGGTTACAGATATATAGAAACATTGGGGTAACAGTCACCCCGCTATAGTTCCAGGGGTACCCAGGGCACAAATATGCACTCACCCCAAATCCCCCCCTAACTGGCCTTCAGGCTGGGCCCCCTTAGCCCATAACAAGGTTACAGATATATAGAAACATTGGGGTAACAGTCACCCCGCTATAGTTCCAGGGGTACCCAGGGCACAAATAAGCACTCACCCCAAATCCCCCCTAACTGGCCTTCAGGCTGGGCCCCCTTAGCCCATAACAAGGTTACAGATATATAGAAACATTGGGGTAACAGTCACCCCGCTATAGTTCCAGGGGTACCCAGGGCACAAATAAGCACTCACCCCAAATCCCCCCCTAACTGGCCTTCAGGCTGGGCCCCCTTAGCCCATAACAAGGTTACAGATATATAGAAACATTGGGGTAACAGTCACCCCGCTATAGTTCCAGGGGTACCCAGGGCACAAATAAGCACTCACCCCAAATCCCCCCTAACTGGCCTTCAGGCTGGGCCCCCTTAGCCCATAACAAGGTTACAGATATATAGAAACATTGGGGTAACAGTCACCCTGCTATATATATATATATATACAAATAAGCACTGGTTTTATTCTTGATTCAACAAATGTATTTGTAGCTGTAATATTGGTGTGTAGGCGCCATCTCAGTGCCTTGTGCCTGAGTCTGAGCTTTCAGCCAGCGCTACACATTAGAACTGCTTTCAGCTAACCTACTGTTTCTCCTACTCCCATGTAACTGGAGGAGTCCCAAGCCGGACTTGGATTTCTTACTATTGAGTGCTATTCTGATACCTACTGGGAGCTGCTATCTTGCTCCCTTCCCATTGTTCTGCTGATCGGCTGCTGGGGGGGAAGGGGAGGGATATCACTCCAACTTGCAGCGCAGCAGTAAAGTGTGCCTGAGTCTGAGCTTTCAGCCAGCGCTACACATTAGAACTGCTTTCAGCTAACCTATTGTTTCTCCTACTCCCATGTAACTGGAGGAGTCCCAAGCCGGACTTGGATTTCTTACTATTGAGTGCTATTCTGATACCTACTGGGAGCTGCTATCTTGCTCCCTTCCCATTGTTCTGCTGATCGGCTGCTGGGGGTGAGGGGGGGGGGATATCACTCCAACTTGCAGCGCAGCAGTAAAGTGTGCCTGAGTCTGAGCTTTCAGAAGGAGCCGGCGCTACACATTAGAACTGCTTTCAGCTAACCTATTGTTTCTCCTACTCCCATGTAACTGGAGGAGTCCCAAGCCGGACTTGGATTTCTTACTATTGAGTGCTATTCTGATACCTACTGGGAGCTGCTATCTTGCTCCCTTCCCATTGTTCTGCTGATCGGCTGCTGGGGGGGAGGGGGGGGATATCACTCCAACTTGCAGCGCAGCAGTAAAGTGAGACTGAAGTTTATCAGAGCACAGGTCACATGGCTGTGGCACCCTGGGAAATGAAGAATATGGCTAGCCCCATGGGAAAAACAGATTACAATGCAGGATTCTGCTGGAGAAGCTCTATTAACTGATGGGTTCTAAAAAAAAAAAAAAACATGTTTTCCCATGACAGTATTCCTTGTTGCCTGTATCAACCAGTTAGCTGGTAGTTTGTTGTTTGGAAGCAACATCTGATTGGCTACTTGACCTTTTATTACATTCCCCATGCCAGTTTGAATAGCAGGTCTGTATTCACTTGTGAATATTATAAATGATTGTTTCCTATATGAAAATATGATACTTGCCATTTTTGTAGTCATCCAACCCAAATCGACCCAAACGGCTTTTTTTTTTTTAATTTTATTTTTTCTTATTTTCCAGTCACAGCAGGATCATCAACTGTGACTCTTCATCTGTTACCTCACAGCTAGTGGCTGCCAAGGGATGCTGGGAGTCGGAATCCAACAGCAGCCGGGGGGCCATAAGCCGGGGATCCCAGGGCTAACGTTCTAACTGGCTGTTGCTCTTCCCCCCGGTGTAATGGAAGTAGCAAAACTTGCATATTTCCATGCACTCTGCAAATTACTAGCTATAAATCAGAGAGCAGGGAAAGCCTTCCAACCAAAACAAAAAAAAAAAGAACATATTTCCACGGAAAAAAAAGCAATGGCGCTTTATCGCTGCCTGAGGCAACTCCTGTCAGCGCCACTGAAAGAGTAAAATGATGCGTATATATCATGTGCCTCCATCTTCAGACGCTCTATAAACCATTTCCTGAGTGCGTCCCGGGGAATAATGGACTAGGTGCGTTGCTCAGGTACATAAGATTGTTCTAGGCAGACCCCTTGAGCGTTGAAAACGATGGGCAGAAGCCGCCGTTTCAAGCAAAGTCGATGATGAATGGACAGGAACGTGGTTAATAGTTAATCAATTTGTCATTAAAATGGTCTTCATGGAAAACAAGTCCATGGTGTATGTTTGCAAGCATCTAGGTTCACCTAGGGTGGTGGCTTCAGGCTTTGGGGCCACATTCAGTGGAAACTCAAGGACGAGATTCAATTTAAGGTGTAATTGTGGTTTTTTGTGGAGTTCTTTGGGATTCAATCCAAGAATTCCTTTTGTTTATTTGTATCTGTATGAGACAGTCTCCTCAACCCTAATGAGTTGTTTGTGGATCCACACTCTTGGCTCTCCCTAAGCTGATTAGAAAACCCTATGATACACTGATGAGCCCCAAGAAGGGCGAAACCGGTCTGTAGTTGGGAATCTGATCAGCTATTATCCTATAGGATAAACCCACGTAAATGGGATTTTCTTGGAACTTGTATGGAATTCATTCCCAGAATTCCTTTTGTTTATTTGTATCTGTATGAGGCAGTCTCCTCAACCCTAAGGATTTGTTAGTGGATCCACACTCTTGGCTCTCCCTAAGCTGATTAGAAAACCCTATGATACACTGATGAGCCCCAAGAAGGGTGAAACCGGTCTGTAGTTGGGAATCTGATCAGCTATTATCCTATAGGATAAACCCACGTAAATGGGATTTTCTTGGAACTTGTATGGAATTCATTCCCAGAATTCCTTTTGTTTATTTGTATCTGTATGAGGCAGTCTCCTCAACCCTAATGATTTGTTAGTGGATCCACTCTCCTGGTTCTGCCTAAGTTGATCAGAAAACCCTTGTGCAGTGGCAGTGGCAGTATCATAGCCAATGAGGTCCAACCGAGGTGTGATTATTGCTAATTGCTCAAGCTAAAGCTTGATGAAAGCAGAGGAGCTGTGTTCCCATTAGGGAAGAGCTGCAGGCTTATTTCAGGGGCTTCGCACATGCTCCTTCTGTCTAATCATCCTTCACTTCCTTTGCCCCAGCCATTAGGCAGGTGGGAGGTATTTTTCTTTTTTACTGTCCATCTGCCAGCTGGAGCCTTACCAAGGCAATTAATGGCATTGCACCTGCTCACTTATGCACCCTTTTTGTGTTTGATCTGTGCACCCTGGATAGGTGTCATAGTCCTCTGGGCTTGACACTAGGCCAAGATTTGGTGGTTCTCCCCCTAGCTTCGGCGAAGGTGGATCTGCCTGCACATGCTCTTCACTGGCGAAAGCCTTGGACAAACGAGCATCGGAGCCCATGCCTTCGGGTTGGTCTCACAAGTGATGATTCAAACATCAAAACCAGTCTGTAGTTGGGAAACCTACAAACAGTCAAGAGTAATAAGGCCATTTATATCTACTTAAGCACGGCAACATTGATCACTGCATATTATTATGATGCCATGGAGTCTCAGTGATGTCATCATGGTATAATGAGGTTGTTGTGTTGCCAGAACATTGTCTTGCTAAATAACCAAGGATACATCTACTATAATACAAGAAAGCACGAAAGAGTTAAACCAGGCTGTGCACTAATACATTGTCTCTCTTTAGATAGGATAATACCTATTAAGCAAATACATTAATTAAATGTGTTTTAAAGGGTCGAGAGTTGCATCTTTCTAAGCCAAACCGGTCATTTTCATTAACCTCAGCAAAGCGTGCGCTTAACGGCCTTTAAGGTTTAAATGACTTATAATAAGAAAAAAAATCCACCAAGTCGCAGCAATTCAGCAAAATAAAGAAATTAGGGAGGGGGAGAGCGATGGCAGATAGTGCAGGAATATTTCAGCTGCCGAAACCAGTTTAAGCCTCACAATATATCCCTTGGGGAGTAGCTAGTCCTCCAGTGACATCGCTCTTCTGCAGGGATATAATAGTATCTCTTTAACATCACTTTGGAGAAAGTTATTGCTGTCAATACAATTTTCAGCTTGAGATGAAAATGCCAACAAGCAAGTTGAAAAGAAATAACATTAAAGTAGAACAAAATCCAACATGAAGATTGAAATAAAGAGCCATAAGCGACGATTCTGTGATGTGTTGTAGGGCCGTTGGTTGGCCGGGGAGTAGGGCACCATATTTACTCAATTTATTCCTTCATTAAAGCCAATGAAAGGTAAGATGATCACTTCTGGAGAGCAGTGATGTCCAGCCTTGATGGGTTTCTCGAGTCGTAGGGCCATTGGTTGGCTAGGGAGTAGGACACCATATTTACTCAATTTATTCCTTCATTAAAGCCAATGGAAGGTAAGATGATCCCTTCTGGAGAGCAATGATGTCCAGCCTTGATTGGTTTCCCGAGTCGTTGGGCCGTTGGTTGGCTGGGGGGTAGGGCACCATATTTACTCAATTTATTCCTTCATTAAAGCCAATGGAAGGTAAGATGATCCCTTCTGGAGAGCAATGATGTCCAGCCTTGATTGGTTTCCCGAGTCGTTGGGCCGTTGGTTGGCTGGGGGGTAGGGCACCATATTTACTCAATTTATTCCTTCATTAAAGCCAATGGAAGGTAAGATGATCCCTTCTGGAGAGCAATGATGTCCAGCCTTGATTGGTTTCCCGAGTCGTTGGGCCGTTGGTTGGCTGGGGGGTAGGGCACCATATTTACTCAATTTATTTCTTCATTAAAGTCAATGGAAGGTAAGATGATCCCTTCTGGAGAGCAGTGATGTCCAGCCTTGATTGGTTTCCCGAGCCATAGGGCCATTGGTTGGCCGGGGAGTAGGGCACCATATTTACTCAATTTATTCATTCATTAAAGCCAATGAAAGTAAGATGATCCCTTCTGGAGAGCAGTGATGTCCAGCCTTGATTGGTTTCCTGAGTCGTAGGGCCATTGGTTGGCTAGGGAGTAGGGCACCATATTTACTCAATTTATTCCTTCCTTAAAGCCAATGAAAGTAAGATGATCCCTTCTGGAGAGCAGTGATGTCCGGCCTTGATTGGTTTCCCATGGTTGGTTTCCATGATAGAACAGGTAATCTTACCTTACACATTAATAGGTAGAGTGGGTTATGTTCCATGAACAATTATCATACAGAAAAATGTGAGTCTGAATAGAGAGACCCAAAATGGGAAGAGGCCTATTGCTTACAAGAAGCAGCCATCAAAACACAGTATGCGCCATTGCACTAAAGAATATGTTTACTGGTCCCAACTGTTTTGGAATTTCATATGGATAAATCGATAGACAAAATGTCCTTTCTCTGCCATGGCAAATGTGGCATTTCATCGGCTTCTACTTAAAAGTGATGAATTCAATATTTGGTATCACCAAGATGTCATCATGTGACTTTTCAATGATATCAATGGGAGGTGCCCCAAGTTGCCTTCAGCTGGTGGCTTTGTCTTGAAAATAAACCCCTGGAAAGTAGATCCTGAACCCTCAATCATACTGTCCCACCAGTTCTATAAAGAAGACGATCAAAATCTTAGTTACATATGTAGTAAAGTGCGGTAGAACAGAGTTCTCAACCTGTGGGTCGGGACCCCTTTGGGGGTTGAACAACCCTTTCACAGGGGTCACCTAAGACCATCGGAAAACACATATCTCCCATGGTCTTAGGCATATTTCTATGGTTGGGGGTCACCACAATGCGAGGAACTGTATTAAAGGGTCGTGGCATTAGGAAGGTTGAGAACCACTGCGGTAGAGCAACGGTCTTTGGATCCCCTTTAAATGACATCACTACAGTTCTTCATAAATGCCCCCCAACCTTACTTTTACCAATTTTAATACATTATTGTACAAAAGGCTGCATTAAGGGCTCGGTTGCTGCAAATGAGATAGAATGATGGCATTACATTTATATGAGACCAACGCTTTTGCCGCCAAATTGCCAATTGACGTTGGTCTAAAAGGGGCACCGGGAGCAACCTGTGCAGTATATTTCAGCAAAATGGAGTCGGCGGTGTCTTTATTAGATACCTGCGACACATTGGGTCACGTGGCGTCGGCAGACAGCTGGTTTCCGCCAGAATGATCGTCCTGTGAGACATTTGTCCATAGTCGCGTGCTGTGATATTACAGTTCTGTGAGCCAGAGAACCATTTGCAGCGAGTTTTATGGTCTACAATTGTACCAATAAAAAAAGAAAGAAAACTGCTGGAGGGGGTAAAGCTGGGGAAGGTGGAAACGAGCAGAAACACTGCAGCTGTTTAGCTTTTTATATCAACACTTTAACAAGGCGCGGAGAGCTCCCCGGCAATACTTTTTGTTCAACTTAATGCGGTGCCACGTGTAGAGAGAATGAAATATGTGGAACCCATAGCTCATGACATTAAAGATAATGTACTTTTCCATCCCACGTACTCCGTGGTGTCCTATTAATCACACTGTTTTACTCACTTGCAGGCTGTATGCCCACATCCGCTTGTTATATTTATACACAAATGGCATAAGCCCAAGCCGGGACATCAGCCACATAAGTAATGGGAGGGGTCAGCAATGCACTCATATAAATACAGATTGTGCACCTTCCTTGGCATCTCAGAACATAATTAATGTAAAATTCAGCAGTTGACAAAAAGTTTTTATTTTTAAATAAATTTTACAATTAATTTGCCCTGAAAATGTACAAAATGTTGCTAAATTGGCATGATTGAGTCAAAAGAGGGTGCGGTCGGTCGACAAAAAAAAGAGATGGTGACAAAAAAGACGCCGCGACAAATGCGTTTTGTGAATTTTTTGCCGTTTTGTGAATTTTCTAATCTATAGAAGAGCAGTGACTCGCCCCTTGTTGTTCCAACTTCTGGAAGGTGATCTTTGTGGCGTCCAAAAGTAGCCATTTGGGACTATCACCATCAAGTTGCCGGTAAAAGGTAGTATCTGTGTAACAATTGTAATTTAGTGGAACATTTACAATTATTTGGGATTTTTTTCACATTTTTTTTCCATGATTTATTATGCAACAAAACTACGACAAATCCAAAAGAAATAACGTGCCATCTCTGTTGAGTAGTGGATGAGCGAATTTTTTCGCCAGGCAAGTATTCGCAGCGAATTTCCGCATTTCGCCATTGGCAAATTTGCCGCGTCAAAATTGGGTGTGGTCGTGTAAAAAAGGGTGCGTCAAATTTGGCGTGATTGAGTCAAAAAAGGGTGCGGTCGTGTAAAAAAAACAGCGGTCGACAAAAAAAAGAGATGGTGACAAAAAAGACGCCACGACAAATGAGTTTTCGTGAATTTTCTTGCCATTTTGTAATTTTTCTTGCCATTTTGTGAATTTTATGGTGAAGCGAAATGGGACAGATTCACTCATCACTCATCATGAGATGATGTAGAAGTCAATAGTAGGTATTCTTTTTACAACTGAAAATGCTTTGTGGTTTAAGAGGTTTACGGGTTTTTTTGTGACGCTTGCATTTGTGTGACAATACAAAAAAATTGTTGTTTTCACATTTTTTCCACGTCTTATATCATTTGTGCTTTCTCAATTTGTATCTTTCAATAAATGCCTAGACATTCATGGTTTTAATGGAAATGAGTTTAGTTGTGGTTTCTAAAACCACAAAAAAATCAGAATGTTGCTATATCTGCCCCCAAATCATTAGGAATTCCTAATGGACCAATAATAAATAAAGGCAGCTATACATGAACTGACCATGTACCTTCATCACCCAATCAGTCCACTGGATGAATGGACAGAGAGTGTAGGAGGGGCTACACACAGTATGGCCACTTTCCTATTGTTACGTCATTCTCATAAAGGGCACTAACAATAGTAGGAAGTCCCGAGAAGATTCCTTATTTGCCAATGCACCATGAGTTTGCCAACATGTTGCATTGTCAGATGACATTTGCCATCCTGCCCGATTTGCAAACCGACTGATATGCATTGGACATATCTCCCGATATCCCTACCTATGGGTGTGTGATATTAGGCTAATTAGGTTGTTTGGCCCTGGGTCCAAACGATCGAATTAGAATGGTGGGTAAGTGCGCCCATCGGTTCAGGGACTGCATCAACAAGCCGATGTGGTCCCCAATCTGATGAAAAATCAAATCTGCCCAATCGAGATCTGGCAGGGGTCGCCAAGCAAGCAAATCTTCTCCCGATATCACCACCAACGTGTGGCTATTCGCCAAAATGTATTCAATTTGAGTTGCCCCAATCCGATGAAAAATCAAACCTGCTGGATGGAGATCTGGCAGATTTCAGGCCAGATGTCGGTCGGACAGGCCCGTCGTTAGTGCCCCTACACGGGCATATGAGCTGCTGAATTGGTCTAAGGGACCCATATCGGCAGCTAGAATCGGCCCGTGTATGGCCACCTTAAGTCATATGGAATCTGATAATTAGAGATGTAGCGAACTGTTCGCCGGCGAACTAATTTGCGCGAACATCGGGTGTTCGCGAAAATTTGCGGACTTTTGCCGATGTTCGCCACTTTGGGTTCGCCGCGATTTTTTTTGGCGCCGCGTTTTTTCGCCTTGGTTTTTCCGCCGCGTTTTTCCACCGCGTTTTATCGCCTATGCATATACATAGGAATAGCTTGCGGGTTTTTTTTGGCGTTATTTTTTGGCGTTTTTTTTTTGGTGTTTTTTTTTTTGGCGTTATTTTTTTGCGTTTTTTTTTTGGTGTTTTTTTTTGGTGTTTTTTTTACAAAGTATTTTTCAGAGAAATTTTTGCTTGATCCCCCTCCTGCATGCCACTGCCCAGGTCGTGGCACCCTTTAAACAACTTTAAAATCAGTTTTCTGGCCAGAAATGGCTTTTCTAGGTTTTAAAGTTCGCCTTCCCATTGAAGTCTATGGGGTTCGCAAAGTTCGCGAATATTCGCGAGTTTTGGCGAAAGTCCGCGAACGGGTTCGCGAACATTTTCGGCGATGTTCGCTACATCTCTACTGATAATGAAATTAGAGGTAATTCCAAACCATTATTTCTTGGCATAGATAACTTCACGTCCTATCTTTATCATCAATATTTCCATCTCTCTAGATTTCAATCAAACGCTTCTCCTTCACCCATGCGCAACAGTTCTCAAAGTCATGAAACTTTTTTTTTTTTTTTTTTTTATTCTGACTTCAAGGTCTACGACAAGTTAAAAAGATAACTAATGTCATTCCGAAAGCTCAAAAACAAAATGTAAAAAACCCGGTAGACTGTAGAAGGTAATAGATAGTGAAATCCTAAAGTAGCCTGGGCAAGAGCGCGGAGCGGGGGAGGCGCGGTTGCAGAACAAGGGAGGTCGTCGCTAACGAGCAGCAGGAAACGAGGAATGCAAATTGCACCTGAATTTATGAACTGGTTTCTGCTCACTGAGCAGGTTCTACGGAAGCTCACAGTTAATAAAGCAGCCAGAGTCCTTTAGTCGGCAGCTGCTGCCCGAGGAACGTTCCTCGCCCTTCTATTGGTGGGTTGGTGGAAATAACCCGTTCTGCTGCATTTATTTGCTTTCAGATTCAGAAGAGTAAAGGGCCTTGGATACGAGATTTGTTATACTTCATAGAACACACGGAGGAAGGAAACCTATAAAATGGCATTATGTCTACTGGCGTGCAACTAAAATCTAAATCTCATAGCCAATGGCTTCAAGGATTTCTGCCTTTCCACAGAGGGGAATATTAAGGCAATATGTTTATGAGGTTAGGCATTTTCTGAACCAAGAAATTCCGCTCTAGAATAGGATCTTTCAGAGGCTAAGTAGTAATAGGTTGAACTTGACAGATGTGGGTTTTTTCTCCTCAACTATATAAACTATGTAACACCCTCATTTGTTACTTAATATAATTTCAGGACACTTAGGGGTATATTTTAGCGAAAATTCGCTGTGGAAAAATTCAAATTGTTTTTGTCACGCGTCAAATTGAGTGTGGTCGAGTCAAAAAAGGCGAGGGTGCGTCAAATTGGGCACTGTTGCGTCAAAAAAGGTGCGGTCGCGTCAAAATTGGCCGCGTTTGTGTCAAATTGGGCACTGTTGCGTCAAAAAAGCTGCGGTTGCATCAAAATTGGGCGTGTTTGCGTCAAAGAAACATGGGCAACAAAAAAATAGACGAGGGTGACAAAAAAGACATGGGCAACAAAAAAATCACGCCCCCGAGGTCACGTCAAAAAAGGTAAAAAAATGCAAGGTTGCGTCAAATTGGGCGCTGTCACGTCAAAAAAGGTGCGGTCACAACAAATTGGGTGCTGTCGCGTCAAAAAGGTGCAGTCACATCAAAAAAGGTGCAGTCGCGTCAAAATTGGGCGCGTTTGCGTCAAAGAAACGTGGGCAACAAAAAAATAGACGAGAGTGATAAAAAACACATGGGCAACAAAAAAATCGCACCCCCGAGGTCACGTCAAAAAAGGTAAAAAAATGCAAGGTTGCGTCAAATTGGGCCCTGTCACGTCAAAAAAGGTGCGGCCACGTCAAAAACGCGGGTGACAAATAAGACGAGGGTGACAAAAAAATTGCGCCCCCGGGGTCACGTCAAAAAAGGTGCGGTCACGTCAAAAAAGGCGAGGTTGCATCAAATTGGGCACTGTCGCGACAAAAAAATAGCGCAACATATGCGGTTCGCAAATTTTCTTACCGTTTTGTGAATTTAATGGCGAAGCGAAACGGGACAGATTCGCTCATCACTATTAAATTTATCAAGCTGTGTAAAACGTGGAGTAAAACATTACCGGTGATGTTGCACAGCATTGTCGTACTTTTCTTTTGTCGCCTGTAGCTATTCTTTTGTCTCGGGCGACAATTTTTGGTAGTGTGGCAAATTTTTCCGTGGCACGAGTCCATGCCTGGTGAAACATTTCGCCCATCACAACTTTTGATATTTGAACAGAAATTTATATACATATACTGTATGTAAGGTCCTTTTGTTGCCGGTTTTTATATCTCACAAGCAGGCATTCTGCACAAAACTTGATCAACTGCTCGACGATGAGCAGAACAAGGAACAATAACGAGTTTTAGCGGATTACCGTTTCCTAAATATGAAATTCAAGCAAATTGTTTGATTTACAGAAATTCGCCTGGTTTGGTGTAGCATGTTCTGGTGTCAGAAGACCAAGCTTCGTTCCTATCAACAACTCTTTCAAGTTGCCGGTTTTTACATGAGTTTCTATCTTCTCCGCTAACAAATGAAGCTACGGGAAGGCCGTGCATCTCCGCTCACTCCCAGTATGGAAATCAGGCCTCAGGGAAGTCAAAGAGAAGCAGCCGAACACTGTTCAATAAAAGATGTTGGATGTGCTCTTCACAGCGGGAGCCATGAGGTGACCAGTGAAGCCGCAGGCAGAGTTAAACCAGCCTAGTACTCGGCTGCCATCAAAGCTGAAGTCATTTCCATACTCGCTCATTCATCCGGCCACTTGGGAAATATAAATATGCCGTTCTACTTGTAAATGCAAGGTGCCGAATGTCAAGAAGAGAAAACTCACACTTTTTTAGGGGTTTACAATGTCATGTCAAACTCACAAAAACTCATAATGCGCTAACATTTGCCTGCAGAATGCTGGGGCCACATTTTTAGGGTATTTAGGGCATTATCTAGGGTCAGCAGGCCCAGCTACGCACCATTCATTAGTAGCGATGAGCGAATTTTGTTCGGCAAGCATGGATTTGCAGCACTATTCCCCATTGGCGAATTTTTTCATGAAACAACCGCAAAATTTTGCAGTGGAAAATTTTCAGTCGGGTAAAAAAATGTTGTAGTCACATCAAAAAATGTTGCTTTGGTCAAAAAATGTTGCGTTGGTCAAAAAATATTGCATGGGTCAAAAAATATTGCATGGGTCAAAAAATGTTGCATGGGTCAAAAAAATGTTCCGTTGGTCAAAAAATGTTGCGTTGGTCAAAAAATGTTGCGTTGGTAAAAAAATGTTGCATGGGTCAAAAAATGTTGCGTTGGTCAAAAAATGTTGCTTGGGTCAAAAAATGTTGCGTGGGTCAAAAAATGTTGCATTGGTCAAAAAATGTTGCGTTGGTCAAAAAATGTTGCGTGGGTCAAAAAATGTTGCGTGGGTCAAAAAATGTTGCGTTGGTCAAAAAATGTTGCTTGGGTCAAAAAATGTTGCGTTGGTCAAAATATGTTGTGTGGGTCAAAAAATGTTGCATTGGTCAAAAAATGTTGCGTTGGTCAAAAAATGTTGCGTGAATCAAAAAATGTTGCGTGGGTCAAAAAATGTTGCGTTGGTCAAAAAATGTTGCTTGGGTCAAAAAATGTTGCTTGGGTCAAAAAATGTTGTGTTGGTCAAAAAATGTTACGTGGGTCAAAAAATGTTGCATGGGTCAAAAAATGTTGCGTTGGTTAAAAAATGTTGCATGGGTCAAAAAATGTTGCGTTGGTTAAAAAATGTTGCATGGGTCAAAAAATGTTGCGTTTGTTAAAAAATATTGCGTTGGTCAAAAAATGGTGTGGGCGTGTCAAAGAATGTTGTATGTATGCGTTAGAAACCTGGGATCTCTTTTTCAGTAAACAAACAGTTAAATTCATCCCCTTGTGCATCAGCCAATCCTCTCTCAGGAGAAGCCTTTTATAGCTCCTGATCACATGACCTCACTGCCTGAGCTACATGTTTCTGGGAGGAGCTTTTGTTGTTGTTCCTGAGTCATTTCAGTTGATATTTTGTTACTAGTTACAGGTATAGGATCCCTTATCTGGAAACCAGTTATCCAAAAAGTTCCAAATTACGGAAAGGACATCTCCCATAGACTCCATTATAAGCAAATTATTTTAATCTTATAAAGTTATTCCCTTTTTCTCTGTAATAATAAAACAGTACCTGTACTTGATCCCAACTAAGATATAATTACCCCTTATTGGGGCAGAACAGCCCTATTGGGTTTATTTAATGGTTAAATGATTCCCTTTTCTCTGTAATAATAAAACAGTACCTGTACTTGATCCCAACTAAGATATAATTACCCCTTATTGGGGGCAGAACAGCCCTATTGGGTTTATTTAATGGTTAAATGATTCCCTTTTCTCTGTAATAATAAAACAGTACCTGTACTTGATCCCAACTAAGATATAATTACCCCTTATTGGGGCAGAACAGCCCTATTGGGTTTATTTAATGGTTAAATGATTCCCTTTTCTCTGTAATAATAAAACAGTACCTGTACTTGATCCCAACTAAGATATAATTACCCCTTATTGGGGGCAGAACAGTCCTATTGGGTTTATTTAATGGTTAAATGATTCCCTTTTCTCTGTAATAATAAAACAGTACCTGTACTTGATCCCAACTAAGATATAATTACCCCTTATTGGGTTTATTTCATGTTTTAGCAGACTTTAGGTATGGAGATCCAAACTACGGAAAGATCCTTTATCCAGAAAACCCCAAGTCCCAAGCATTCTGGATAATGGGTCCCATACCCGTACTAGATTCCAGGGGTTTACAACGGGCAGCCAAGGGTGTTAGAAGTAAATATAGGAGATATTATTTGGTAAAAAGATAACAATAAGCAGCATCTGGGAGTAGGTACAATACTATTACTACTATTGCAATAAAGTACATTGGACTCTAGTTTAGATACAGCACAGTAGGACAGCGCCACCTCAGTATATTTATGCCTATTACATTGGTCCATCCCTGATGAGACTGAGTTCTACACTTCAGAACAAAAATGTTTTTAGTTTTGTTTCCGAGCTTGGGAGCTCACACTCCATGAACCCGGTTGGAGAGAGCGGAGAGGAAGAGCCCTCAGGACGATGCAATGAAACATATTTTATCCACGCAAACCCTGGTTTACGTCATGGAAACATCTCAGGCCTTGAGGTTTCACAAATAGCCCGGAGGCCTGAAAAAATTGCCATCATGTATCACCGGCGCTGTGTGAAGTAAACATCCTCGCACTTCTGACTGCGGCTGTCTCACTCACTTCTGTTCCACCTAATTATACGTTCAATGACCTCTGATACCGGCGGTGCTCCATTAATACGTAATCAGTGCGATCGGATCAGGGCACCAGTGTATCATAAAGAGCCGCCATATGTTTCATGCAGGTTATCCTTGCGCTGCCTGCGGTGTCCTGATAATAAATGATCTTGTACGGAATACGTTCCTGTACCGCGGCAGCGCGTCTTACTCCGACACTGGTTCTTAAGAAGGATTATAGATACGACTTGCTCGTTTATACTGGACACTAGGAAACATCCCATTGGGACAGCGATGAGCAAATCTGTCGCGAAAATTTCACAAAATGCAGCTACACGATGATGCACACGACTTTTTTTTTACGTGACCATGATTTTTTTGTCATGACTCCAACTTTTTTGTTTTGGACATGACCATAACCATTTCCTCGCTCTGTACTCGGCGCAACAATACGATTTTTTCGCGACGGCAAAGTTGCGGAAGTCGCGACGGTGACGAAAAAGTTGCAAAAATACTGATCATTACAAAAAAATGCTTTCGGACCATTTGTGGATTAGTAATTGTGCCCCTAGGAAACATCCCATTGGGTGCATATATAGCGATGAGCAAATCTGTCACCAAAATTTCACAAAATGCAGTAATTCATGGTAATGCAACTTTTTTTGACACACGCAACTTTTTTTTTTACGTGACCGTGATTTTTTTTGTCGTGACTGCAACTGTTTTTATGTGACCATGACTTTTTGGACATGACCATAACCTTTTCCTCGCTAAAAAATGCGAAATTTGTAGTGATGAGCGAATCTGTCCCATTTCGCTTCGCCATAAAATTTGCAAAACGGCAAGAAAATTCGCAAAACGGCGAAACAATTTAGAAACACATTTGTTGCTCAATTTTTTTGTTGCCCGCATCTTTTTTTGTCGCCCGTGCTTTTTTACACGACCTCTCCCGCGCCCAATTTGATGCACGACAAACAAATTCCGCCCTTTTTTATGCAACCATGTTTGATTTGATGCGACTGCGCCTTTTTTTATGCAACCGCACCCAATTTGACGCACGACAAAAAAATTTCTGCACGACTAATTTTTCTGCGTCGAATTTTCAAGGAACTTTCGTGAAATGGCGAAATATGGAAATTCACTGCGAATCCATGCCTGCCGAAAAAATTCGCTCATCACTAGAAATTTGGCTAGTGTGCAACTTTTTTTGACGCAACCGCTAATTTTTTTGATGTGACTTATTTGATGCTTTTTTTGGCGCAACCATGACTTTTTTTAACCTGACCACGACTTTTTCCTCACTCCGCAAATTTTTTCGAGCCAAATTTTTGTGGCTGTTTCGCCAAAAAAATTCACGAGCCAAAAAGGGTTGCGGAGACCGCCTCATATAATAGACCAAAGGGATTCTGGGAACAAATTCCATAATGCTCCTAAAAAAATCTCATTTACATGGGTTTATCCTATGCCACTGGGTTTTTTTCACCAATGGAGAAATGTGGAATTTTACAGCTAATCCATTCCTGCCAAAAGATTTCATTCATCCCTAGTCATAAGCAAATCTGTCCCATTTTGCTTTGCCAAAAAATTCTGTACAAACTTTTCTCCATTCAGGCAGATTTATTTTGTTTCTCTATTACAAGCAGCTGAACTGCAGCTCTTTTACTCACTTCCTTGCTTAGCGAGAAGCTCCACCCCCTTTTGTTTTCTAAACACTTCTTCTCTCTCTCACTATGATGACCTCAAAGAGGTGCCTAGTGCACATTGCCTGATTGATTTAAATTGAAAGAGAGGCAGTGAGCATGCCCAGTAGGTACCTCTTTGAGGTCTTCATAGATAAGAGGGCCCAGAAAGCAAAAGGGATGGAGCTTCATGCTAGACAAGGAAGTCAGTAAAAGAGCTGCAGTTCTGCTGCTTGTAATAGAATAATAAATAAAATAGAATAAAAGCATGTTATTCCGGGGGCTGTTTAGGGTAAATTTTGTGGATTCTATAATAAATGGCTTACTTATTATTATTATTATTAACATTTATTTATAAAGCGCCAACATATCCCGCAGCGCTGTACAATAAGTGGGTTTCATACATTGTACATACAGAGTAACATATAAAGCAATCAGTAACCGATACAGGAGGGGAAGGGAGCCCTGCCCAAAAGAGCTTACACTCTACAAGGAGTAACATATAAAGCAATCAGTAACCGATACAAGAGGGGAAGAAAGCCCTGCCCAAAAGAGCTTACACTCTACAAGGAGTAACATATAAAGCAATCAGTAACCGATACAGGAGGGGAAGGGAGCCCTGCCCAAAAGAGCTTACACTCTACAAGGAGTAACATATAAAGCAATCAGTAACCGATACAGGAGGGGAAGAAAGCCCTGCCCAAAAGAGCTTACAATCTACAAGGAGTAACATATAAAGCAATCAGTAACCGATACAGGAGGGGAAGGGAGCCCTGCCCAAAAGAGCTTACACTCTACAAGGAGTAACATATAAAGCAATCAGTAACCGATACAGGAGGGGAAGGGAGCCCTGCCCAAAAGAGCTTACACTCTACAAGGAGTAACATATAAAGCAATCAGTAACCGATACAGGAGGGGAAGAAAGCCCTGCCCAAAAGAGCTTACAATCTACAAGGAGTAACATATAAAGCAATCAATAACTGATACAAGAGGTGAAGAAAGCCCTGCCCAAAAGAGCTTACAATCTATCCTTGAAGCTACCCAAATACACCATATTATCCAAAATACACAACTTACTCAAGCAACTCCAGTCATTTCTGTTAATTATCCCATAGGCCATTTTCTCATGACCCTACCAAGAAGGCATGGTGGGAAAAACCTTCCAGTTGTGCCAGTCCTGCACTCCACAGGATACAAAGCTTCACTCTCTCTTTCAAACCTTTGTGAATTTATGATGAAGGAAGGACATCCCACAGTCCGATGTATGCGAATCCTTCAGTGGTACTGTGAGTTGCTTTTCAGCCCCTACCCTAGAGTCCATTGAGAACGAGGGGGGACAAGATGTGCTGGTAACTATTGCTTATTAAATCCTGACAGGAGCTCAGCTCTAACTACAGCATTCTCTGTATGACATAAATGATTAACAATGGTCTCCTGTCTGAAATATCTACCGGGGAAAGCACAATGAATTGCAGATGGAATAGATCATGTCTTTGCCCGGGCAGAATATCACAGCCTACCGGCAAATGACAAATACATTATTAAAAGTCACATGGCAACCTGTTTTCTGACTGATGCGTCGCTATCACACACAATCAATGCTTTGTTAAGAGTAAGCAGATATGAATTCCTAGGGGTAAAGATCTCTAGGCGATGCTCTGGTAGGATATTGACCCACTGGAAGGCTTCTGAGAATTGATAGGAACGTGCAGCTCGCCGACCTTGGATAAAACGATCCGCACAAAAAAAAAAAAAAACAATTCATGCCGCAGAGTTTTACAGAATGTTATTTTAAATGAGTCTTTCAGCGGCCGAATACTGTAGATAATTTGTGCGGCTACGGAATGTTCAACTGGTTGTCTAAGTTCAACAAAGAGGAGGGAAAGAGTGTGGATAAAATGGTAGAACGCAACGGAGACGGAGGCAGGATTTAGAAAAAAGGCAAACTAATAACTATATCTGCCTCGTTGTATATAGCCATATTTTTTATACATCGGTTATTAAATTATCTTTTTCCCAACCACAAGTGGAAACCAACTGAATCTATCAAGCTGTGTCCATCCTACTCAAGTAACGAGTAAGGAATCTGCTGCTAATTGTATAATCACCTCTAGAAGAAAGAGGCACAGCTTGGTAACACAGCCCTTAATGTGGTAAAAAGCAGACTTGGAACAATACCGAGTTCTCTTGATGCTTCACAAATAATAAAATGACTCTCACAAACCCCACCCCCAATTAATCACAAGATGTGAAGCCAGAAAGAGTGTTCTTCACTAGTGACGGGTGAAAAAATTAGGCAGGCATGGATTTGCGGCGAATTTCCGCGCTGCACCATTGGCGTATTTTTTCACGAAATGGGGCGACAAAATTCGCAGTGGAAAAATTTGCTGCGCGTCCAAAAATTGTCGTCCGCATCAAACGTATTGTGTAAACGTATTGTCACGAGCATCAAAAGAATTGTTGGAGTCAAACATAGTGTAGTGCATCGAAAGAATTGTCTCACACCAAAAGAATTTTCTTGTGCCAAAAAGAATTCTCTCTCGTCAAAAGAATTGTCTCGCGTCAAAACGTTTTTTTTTTTTTACGTGCAACATTTCCCCCGTTTCGCAAATCTTTTGAAAGATTCGCAAATTTTTAAGAGAAGCAAAACGGGCCAGATACGCTCATCACTATTCTTCACAGCTCAAAACTGATATACATCAGTATTTGTAGGATAAAAGTCATCACATTTCCTTAAGACGTAGGGACGCCAATTTCTGAATTCTAAATTTGCTCTTTCTTTTCTTAATCACCAGCAATTTTATGAAAAAATTTAATTGATAAATCTCGAAAATTCGAGTTGGGTAAATTTGAATTCAGAAAAATTTGCAATTGTGTTTGAGACCTCTGATTTTAATTAATAGCCCCAGTAGTGTTCTTCTCAAGTACATCCCAAATTTTTATCATTATCTAGAAGACACTGAGCTGAGTCAGGAATGATTTCTAATGGGGATGCACCGAATCCAGGTTTCGGTTAGGAATTCGGCAAGGATTCGGCTTTATTGAGCAGAATTCGCATTCAGTCGAATACATATGCCTGGCTGAACTGAATCCTTAAAATCACGTGACCTTTCATCACATGAACATGGAAGTTGTCTTTAACCCCCTTCACAGTTTCTGATTGGGTTCAAGATTCAGCCAAACCTTTCATGAAGGATGCGGGGTTTGTTCAAATCCCAAAATAGTGGATTCAGTGCAACGCTAATTTCTAACCTCCCTAAAGTATTGTTTCAGTGTTAATTGGTTTCATACTCAACTTCCTTCACAATAATGAGTGGATCTCAGCCTGGTTTGGCCACCTACCTGCTGGGTCAAAATTAGGAACTTGGGGTCCAATAACTGCATTTATACAGTGGTGCCTATGAAGAAACATTGAACGATTTCCACATCTATGCGATCCTCATCCGATGGGATTTTCTAATTTGCCCCATAGATGTCTGGATGATTTTCAGTCTGGTTTCTGCATCAGTGGTCCCCATACATGGGTCAGTAAGCTGCTGCAATGGCCTAAAAAGGCTGAGTTCTGACCTATTTGTAGCCCTAGAAGTCAGGATTCTGAGATTGATGGATTCCATTGGATTGATTACCCTAAACCTAGTACCATGTACTGAAAATTAACTTGACTTAAGGTAAACACCTAACCAGGTGGACCATCAACTGAACCACATAACCGACAACCCACATTTTTACCCTGTTGATCTAACAAAGGACAGCTTTATCCACAACCTGTTGGGCTTCCTGCTCACAACTGTCAGCGATGTCATCATAAAACAGGAAGTGACATCATCTCAGTTTAGCAAATAAGTACAAAGGAAGCCAGTCACAACCCACACAACCCAACATCTGCCTATCAATAACTTTCCCGATCCTTGCATTTTTTTGCTGGCACCCAACCCGTAGTGATGAGCAAATTCTTTTGCCAGACATGGATTCGCAGCGAATTTCTGCATTTCGCCATTGGCAAATTGTTTTGTGAAACTTCGGTGAAAATTCACTGCGGAAAAAATTGTTGCGCGTAAAGGGGGTGTGGTCGCATCAGTCGCCAAAAAAAGGGCACGGTCAGGTCAAATTGGACACGGTCACGTCAAAAAGGGGCGGGCGACAACAATTAAAAAGACGTGGGCGACAAAAAAATTGTGTGACAAATGCGTTTTGCGAACTTGTTTGCCGTTACGGCGAAATGGGACAGATTCACTCATCACTACCAACCTGCTGTAGGACTCTAAAGTAGGAGGAGTTTTTGGCCCCTGGGCCGTCCGAGGCAGCTCCCCTGGTAACGCCCCTCCCCCCATGGCTTATTGCCTCCCCTGGTAACTTGGGGGGCACTGCCGCCTCAGGCTCGCATCATGGTAGCAGCGCCCCTGAGTAGGATAAGAACCCCACCCCTAGCACACTGCACCAGTACAGTCTGCAGCACCAATCAGAATTACCCACTAACCATTCAGGATGTGGATTAAATGGTCTTTTTATTTAAAAGGCAAAGAGCCAACTACAGAGCTGAGAGCAACTACTTTAAGAAAGCAGACACTATGGGGCACATTTACTAACCCACGAACGGGCCGAATGTGTCCGATTGTGTTTTTTTCGTAATGATTGGTAATTTTGCGATTTTTTTCGGCGTCTTTACGACTTTTTCGTATTTTTTGCGATTTTTTCGGCGTCTTTACGTTTTTTGCGTAAAAACGCGAGTTTTTCGGCGTCTTTACGATTTTTGCGTAAAAACGCGAGTTTTTCGTAGCCATTACGAAAGTTGCGCAAAGTCACGATTTTTTCGTAGCGTTAAAACTTGCGCGAAACGTCGCGCCTTTTAAGTTTTAACGCTACGAAGAAGGCACGACTTTGCGTGCAAGTGTTAACGCTACGAAAAAATCGCGACTTTGCGCAACTTTCGTAATGGCTACGAAAAACTCGCGTTTTTACGCAAAAATCGTAAAGACGCCGAAAAACTCGCGTTTTTATGCAAAAATCGTTAAGACGCCGAAAAAATCGCAAAGAATACGAAAAAGTCGCAAAATGTTCGTTTCCAATCAGAATTTTTCCAATTCGGATTCGAAATCGTGTCTTAGTAAATCAGCCCCTATAGATTGCATTAGTAATTATTGCCATTAGTCTCTATATCACTTATATCAGAATTATGATTTTTTTTTTTTTTCAATTAGCCGAAATACTCGTTCCTCGTCTCCATTAATACTAACAGGTCCCCGCGCTGCGTATAAGTGAGTGGAATCAAGCTCCGGAGAATGCGAGCGACTGAGGGGAAATTCATTCTGTGCATTGTAGCAGTCAATATTTTGGCAGGATGAAACCAATCATCATATATGATGCAGTGCATATAACTGTGTGTTTCTCTTTTTAAATTAAAATAAAATGTGTGATTCATTTCTTTTCAGATTGCACAGAACATTACCCTGCAGAGTAAATGTCAGCAGTGAAGAACATCTTGCCTTTGCCTCCATCTGCCACGGTCCATGACACAAGAGGGTTGAGAAGACACAACCTATTTATACTCAGGAACTTGCTTAAAGTGCTCGTCGTGACATCACCCGGAGTATTGTGTAGGAACTATTGCCTACACCATTTTGATTCATTTGCCCCATTTGGCCACCAAGGTATGATCAAAACACATGCAGATCCATTGGTTTTCTGCCTGATCGATATCTGTCTGATCAGATGTAAGTTTTGTAGTTCATTCTTTGGTCTTATGTAGAGGACAAGGGATCGCTGATTCTGTCATTAGAGGTTAACTGGGCAGCCAGTATCTCAATGAATGATGTTTCTCCATGTCATCCTATCATATTATTGATTCTATGTGCATTGATCCACCAAACCATGGACCACAAGATTCACCAGGATTAATACACTGCCAATTCTATGTATAATACCCCAGAACCCACAGCGGGATAAATACAGTGCCAATTCCATGTATAATACCCCAGAACCCACAGCGGGATAAATACAGTGCCAATTCCATGTATAATACCCCAGAACCCACAGCAGGATAAATACAGTGCCAATTCCATGTATAATACCCCAGAACCCACAGCAGATAAATACAGTGCCAATTCCATGTATAATACCCCAGAACCCACAGCGGGATAAATACAGTGCCAATTCCATGTATAATACCCCAGAACCCACAGCGGGATAAATACAGTGCCAATTCCATGTATAATACCCCAGAACCCACAGCGGGATAAATACAGTGCCAATTCCATGTATAATACCCCAGAACCCACAGCAGGATAAATACAGTGCCAATTCCATGTATAATACCCCAGAACCCACAGCAGGATAAATACAGTGCCAATTCTATGTATAATACCCCAGAACCCACAGCAGGATAAATACAGTGCCAATTCCATGTATAATACCCCAGAACCCACAGCAGGATAAATACAGTGCCAATTCCATGTATAATACCCCAGAACCCACAGCGGGATAAATACAGTGCCAATTCCATGTATAATACCCCAGAACTCACAGCGATAAATACAGTGCCAATTCCATGTATAATACCCCAGAACCCACAGCAGGAAAAATACAGTGCCAATTCCATGTATAATACCCCAGAACCCACAGCAGGATAAATACACTGCCAATTCTATGTATAATACCCCAGAACTCACAGCGATAAATACAGTGCCAATTCCATGTATAATACCCCAGAACCCACAGCAGGATAAATACAGTGCCAATTCCATGTATAATACCCCAGAACCCACAGCAGGATAAATACAGTGCCAATTCCATGTATAATACCCCAGAACCCACAGCAGGATAAATACAGTGCCAATTCCATGTATAATACCCCAGAACCCACAGCAGGATAAATACAGTGCCAATTCCATGTATAATACCCCAGAACCCACAGCAGGATAAATACAGTGCCAATTCCATGTATAATACCCCAGAACCCACAGCGGGATAAATACAGAGCCAATTCCATGTATAGTACCCCAGAACCCACAGCAGGATAAATACAGTGCCAATTCCATGTATAATACCCCAGAACCTACAGCAGGATAAATACAGTGCCAATTCCATGTATAATACCCCAGAACCTACAGCAGGATAAATACAGTGCCAATTCCATGTATAATACCCCAGAACCCACAGCAGGATAAATACAGGGCCAATTCCATGTATAATACCCCAGTACCCACAGCGGGATAAATACAGTGCCAATTCCATGTATAATACCCCAGAACCCACAGCAGGATAAATACAGTGCCAATTCCATGTATAATACCCCAGAACCTACAGCAGGATAAATACAGTGCCAATTCCATGTATAATACCCCAGAACCCACAGCAGGATAAATACAGTGCCAATTGCATGTATAGTACCCCAGAACCTACAGCAGGATAAATACAGTGCCAATTCCATGTATAGTACCCCAGAACCTACAGCAGGATAAATACAGTGCCAATTGCATGTATAATACCCCAGAACACACAGCAGGATAAATACAGTGCCAATTCCATGTATTATACCCCATTTTTGGATTAATCACTCATGTATTGTAACTTTTATATTATATATACTGTATATTGTGAATCTGTTCATAAACTCAGATTACTGCCCACGGCCCAGAGCATGTGTTGTGAAGAAGATGGGGAGCTACTGGGGGCACCTTCAGAGACACAGATCTTTGCTGGTTGTTGTATCCTTGGGCTATCCTATTCTTGCTTTACTCGAGTAGAGAATAATGGGAGGTAAGCCTAACAAAAGAAAACTCTTCAGCACCGACTATTCTAGCGGATAGTGTCCTAAGAGGCTTCCGCATTCTGGCAGGTTAAATGGAAGCATTTCATAAAATATTAACTTAAAAACGACTGTTTTAGTTTGTAGAATTAGACTGTTTCTCTTTGACTCGCCAGGGGATGATGGAAGCGAGACTCGCCCATCCGTAGGATGGAATCTTCTTGTTCCAATTACACGCCGTCCTAATCATAAAGACATTGACTCGCATATATCAGTCTGTCATTTTTATTACCTTCATTTCCGTCGTCTGCCCATTAATCTTTTATTATTTCAGTTTAAATTGTACGATTCTCCCAGGATGCGCTGATTACCTAATGAAATCCTTCTCGGGTTGGAACGCACCAACCTCATTCCAAGCGGTCGGATTCAATTGCACGTTATAAGATTAAGGAACATCCTTCTTGGTTTTTCATATGCGGCTTTTGGTGCTTTCGGAAGGAATACATTTGACCAACCAAATACGTTTTATGATTGAATATTGCGCCTTCGAACGTTGGCTGAAAGAGAGAAGATGACTGCGCATCTGATTGAATTATACATTTGATATAAAAATAATATCTTCAAGGATTGAATTACTTGAGTCCTACTAGAAAACCTAGCCGCTGTCTTCAGCACTTTCCATTTTACAAGTGACTGGTTCCCTGTTCTTGTCTCTTAGGTGCCACCGGCCAATGACCAGCAAAAGGGGCAGGCCAATCGGATAAGGGTCTTAATGGTACTTGTGTTATGTTGACGTCTATGGGATAGGAGACGCGCCATAAAGCGGTTTTAGAAGGCAAGAGCATCATTATTCAGAAAGAGCAACTCAAGTTGTTTGTAACCAGAGTTGGACTGGGGGGGGTGCGGGGCCCCTGGGGCAGTAGCCCCAGTGGGCCCTGCACCCCCCAGTCCAACCCTGGTGCCCCCGATGGACATGTCCCCCTCCACGCCCCTTAACTCCCCACAGGGGCCCCCTCCCGACATCATCCCCTGAGTGAGCATAAGTGAAACGCATCAGGGGAGGCAACAGGTATCAGGTCTGGGCCGCCAGGTTTTTTCCGGTGTCCCAGTCCGACCCTGTCTGTAACAAGGTATCCCATTGGGAAGGCCAATATATTAATAGTGATCAGTGATGAGCGAATTTTTGTCGGCAGGCATGGATTTGCAGCGAATTAACGCATTTCGCCATTGGCAAATTGTTTAGTGAAACCTCTTTGAAAATTCACCGCAGAAAAATTCGTTGCACAGAAATTTTTTTTGTCGCACGTCAAATTGGGGGAGGTCACATTAAAAAAGGGCGCAGTTGCGTCAAATGGGGCAGGGGCAAAAAAATTGACATGGGCGACAAAAAAATAGTTTTGTGGATTTTTCGTAGTTTCATTAATTTTACAGCGAAACGGGACAGACTAATAGTGATGAGCAAATCTGTCCCGTTTCAGTACGCCAAAATATTCTCGAATCTTGCACAGGCTGCAAAACTTTGCGGAGCATCAAAAAAACTTCACGTGTCATTTTTTATGCATTTGACCATTTTTTGTGGGTGACACTTTTTTCGTTCTGCACTGCGGCAAATTTTGCGCCCCTTTTGTGAAACAATCACTAATTATTAATCTTTCATTTCAAGGTTAATTTTTTCAAAACTCACTCATGAACAAGAAATTAGCGATTAAACTCAATCTAGTTTTTTTTACCCTCTATCTACAAAAAAATTGAATTAAAAAAAAAAAGTTGCAAGTTTTTTGTAACGGAGTGTAATGGAACTCAATGGATGAGCCCACTTCTTGGTTCCCATGTAGCTTTGCATTTACAGAGAGGGGTTGGATCCTTATGTGTTTTATGGAAGCTCATCTCCAAATTCAATTCCAGATTTTCCCATAGAGCCAGGTGCAATTTAGTAAAAAAAAATGTATCTCTCCAGTGTCGGACTGGGACCCCAGGGGCCCACCAGAAGACTATAGGCCCACTCTCCAAACTATTTTTCCCTCCCCCTTTCGTCACTCAACCTCTTTATTCTCCCAGTCTCTTTTATTTACATGCTAGCATCTTCCATCTATTTTTTCCCTTTGTTCCCATTCAAAAATAGGGAATGACCATGAAGTAAACCAATTGGTTAAGAGCAGGAGGGCCCACTGACACCTGGGCCCACTGGGAGTTTTCCTGGTATCCTGGTGGGCCAGTCCGACACTGTATCTCTCTGTCAAAGTCTATTGAAAAAAATCTGAACTGAATTAGGAAAAAATTGTAATTATCATGTGGAAACGGAGAATCAAAAACTTCAGTTCCAGTTTTTCCCATAGACTTCAATAGAGTTTTCATGGGATAAACAGTGAGATATGTTTTTCCTAATTGAGTTGCCTTTGGCACCTTAAAATCTACCAAATGCCGCAGTTAGAGAAGGAGGGTTGTTTATACAGAGGACTTCTCGGTGGACTGACTATGAAGATTTGCCTTCATCCAGGTCATGGTATATCTAGTATAAATAAATCTAAAGCAACTGGACTTGTTAAGTAATCATTGAAGACGTTTCACTACTCATCCGAGCAGCTTCTTCAGTTCTACTGACTGGTATGGGAAGTCCTCTTGACAAGTCCAGTTGCTCTCAGTGGACTGGTTACTTATCCAGCTCAACTTTGAACTCATGTTAAAAAAAGAAAGGCTATTACTGTCCTTTTAAGGTGCCCTTTTTATTGGTAACTTGTGCCTTTAAAAACCGAACATATCATAAAATATCCAAACGTTTCAGTCTACGTTTCCTACAAATACGCCACAAGCAGCTCACTAATCTTTAGGCAGCGGTGCATAACTATACCAAGGACTTTCAAGATCTCCAAAGCTTTTATATGCATATGATGAGCCTAGGGGGGCTTTCCCATGTTTGAAGTAAGAGTGCTGACTTTATATTCATGTACAGTAAGAAGACTCTGCTTGATACTTGGACTTTAATGTTGGGCTGATATACATGTTTTATATCTTTGCAGGGAAACCCAAAGTCTTCAGCCCAAGGTTTTAGGCTAATGAAAAATGAAACAAGTGCCCAATGTAATAAAAGAAAGAGAGATACAGTAGGAAAGTGGGTAACAAAAGAATTAGCCAAAATCAGCTGCATTCATTAATAAACTATGAAGAGAATTTTTTATTGTACTGAAGCCATTGGGGAGGCCCATTTATCAACATAAACAGGACAAATGGCCATTGACTTCAACATGACCTCAACGGTAGTCAGGGTTGGACTGGGCTGCCGGGACACCGGGATAATACCCAGCGGCCCAGACCCGACCCTATTGCTGCTTCTTCTGGCCTTCGATGTCCTCCCCTGACGTGTTTCACATACGCGTTCAGGGGAGGATGTCGGACAGGGGCCCCTGCAGGGGGGTTTAGGGGTGCGCTGCGGGGGGCACTGCCAGAGGAGGCAACTTGGGGGGGTCCAGGGCCCCTGGGGCAGCAGCCCTGGTGAACCCTGCACCTCCCAGTCCCACCCTCACAGTAGTTATGAGCAAATCTGTAGTGAAAAATTAGCGACGAACGTTGCACATCAAAAAATTGTTTCGCCTGTCAAATAATTACGCATGCATCAAAAAAATTACAGACGGGTAAAAAAAAAGACACGTGCCATAATTTTTTTTGCCGTGGGTGACACTAGTGATGAGTGAATTTCTATGCCAGGCATGGATTTGCAGCAAATTTCCCCATTTTGCTATTGGCGAATTGTTTAGCGAAACTTTAGCGAAAATTTGGTGTGAAAACTTTGTTGCGCGTCAAAAAATAGTCACGAACACGTCAAAAAAGGGCACGGGCAACAAAAATGAGATGCGGGCAACAAAAAAGTTGCATTACAAATGTGTTTCATGGCTTTTTTGTTAATTTTATGGTGAAGCAAAACGGGACAGATTTGCTCATCACTATGGATTAGCTATAAAATTCCACATTTTTCTATTGGTCATGTAAAAAAGTCACTGTCACATAAAAAAAGTTGTGGTTGCGTCAAATAAGTCTAGGTTGCATCAAAACAATTAGCGGTTGTGTCAAAACAAGTCGCACACTAGCCAAATTTCGCATTTTTTGTGAAACTGCCACAAAAATTGGCAGAGCGAGGAAAAGGTTGTGGTTACGTCAAAAAAGTCACGGTCACATCAAAAATAGCTGTGGTCGCGTCCAAATAGGTGCGGTTGTGTCAAAAATAGGCGTGGAAGCAGCAAAATAGGCGTGGTCTTGGCAAAAAAAAGATGCGCAACAAAAAAAAAACATGTGCAACAAATCATTTGCATGTCAATCGTGTTTTGATGATTTTTCGCCGTTCCGCGATTTTTCCTGTCGTTTCGCACATAGAGATGTAGCGAACTGTTCGCCGGCGAACTAATTCGCGCTAACATCGGGTGTTTGCAAGTCCGCAAATTCGCAAACTTTTCGTGATGTTCGCAATTTGGGTTCGCCGGCACCGAAAAAATCGCAAAACTTACGTTAACGGTACGAATGCTCCGAAAAAGTCGCAAAACTTACGATAACGGTACGAATGCTCCGAAAAAGTCGCAAAACTTACGATAACGGTACGAATGCTCCGAAAAAGTCGCAAAACTTACGATAACGGTACGAATGCTCCGAAAAAGTCGCAAAACTTACGATAACGTTACGAAAGCTCCGAAAAAGTCGCAAAACTTACGATAACGTTACGAAAGCTCAGAAAAAGTCGCAAAACTTACGATAACGGTACGAATGCTCCGAAAAAGTCGCAAAACTTACGATAACGGTACGAATGCTCCGAAAAAGTCGCAAAACTTACGATAACGTTACGAAAGATCCGAAAAAGTCGCAAAACTTACGATAACGGTACGAAAGCTCAGAAAAAGTCGCAAAACTTACGATAACTTTACGAAAGCGCCGGAAAATACGAAAAAGTCGCAAAATTACCGATCATTTCGAAAAACGGCGTGTGTCAATTTTTCAGAGGTTTTTGCCCTTGATCCCCCTCCTGCATGTCACTGTCCAGGTCGTGGCACCCTTTAAACAACTTTAAAATCACTTTTCTGGGCAGAAATGGCTTTTCTAGGTTTTAAAGTTCGCCTTCCCATTGAAGTCTATGGGGTTCGCAAAGTTCGCGAATATTCGAAATTTTCGGCGGAAGTTCGCGAACAGGTTCGCGAACTTTTTTTTTGAGGTTCGCTACATCCCTATTCGCACATTTTCCGATGAAGCGAAATGGGACAGATTAGCTCATCACTACTTATCACTACTCAACAACTTCTAGTTGCCAAAGTTTTGTATTAGTGTTTTTTATGCTTTCTACATGAAAAATTTGAGTTTCAGTGCAAAAAAACACAACTTGTGAAAAAAACCCCCAATGTTAGTAAATGCCCCCCTAAGGGGTCTATTAAAGTACGAGTTAGAATCCTGAATTGGGAAAAATTCGGATTAAATACGATAATTCCCGGTGATCGCAAATATCATGAAAATGCTTATGAAAAAATCGTATTAGTCATGATAATATCGGATTGGTGATCCAAAAGTCACAAAATTTTCGTATTCGAATGATCGTAAACAGCGGGAAAACCTTTCTGACTTTGATCCTTCAGTGCATGATTTTGGAAGCCTCCCATAGGACTCTGCAGCTCCAACCTTCCCCAAGGAAAGTCACCATACCGAAGCTTGAATGAATTCAAAACGTTCGTAATCGTACAATTTTGTCGCACAAATTCTGTCTCAACGTATGAAAAAGTTGCGCAAAATGCGAAAAAGTCACAGAAAATACACACAGTACGATCAAATACTAATTTTTTTGTATTTTGTACCTGTATTTTTGTTAATAAGGGCCGGTAATCTCTCCAGTAGAGTCAGACTTGGCTTTCTTAAGCCAAAGGCTCTTCCTTTAAAGAGCGCTAGGGAACTGTCTTACAGAAAACAAGGAACCAGCTAATGATTGAACATGAAATATTCCCCAGTCCGCCGGTTGCTTCTTGAATGCCAGAGGATGTTAATCACATAAACTTTTAGACTTTTCATTCCAAGGAACATTGACTCTCTGTGACAGCCAAAACAGAATTTCATTTATTATGTGCCGTAGATAACTAATGAATCTTGTAGCAAAGACGTCTCGCCAAGAGGACTTGATATTTACAGTACACGCGGCTCATTCACTAGTGTGCATATTTGTTATGGCGTGACATTATAATCTCTCCATAAGGCTAAAGTCTGGGGCCTTGTGTGAGCCAATTAGTACCAATTGGAGTATCACTAAATTAGAGTATCACTAACTGTGGCAATTTTCTTTTCAACTGGACACTATTTGTTTCTAACTGCTTTCAAGTACAGAGGCAGCCTAGTTCCTTTACCATGCTGTCATGTTATGTCTCTAACTGGTTGTCCCAAAAAGTAAAAAAAATACTCTAAAATTTCACCACCAGGTGGCGCATGGTCTATGGTGTTTTCCCTTGTACTTTGCTGGCAAGTCTTTGCACTCTAACACCATCTAGAGCCAGCACCTAACACCCACAATTGGTGTCTGGACATGATGAGACAACATGTGAAAACTTGCTGGATGCATCTATATGACTGAAGATCTCACATGATGAATGTAGAAAATGCCAATCTTTGCACTCTAGCACCATCTAGAGCCAGCACCTAACACCCAAAAAATGGTGTCTGGACATGGTGAGACAACATGCTTGACTGCATCTGTATGACTGAAGATCTCCCATGATGAATGCAGGAAATTGCCCTGTTGCACCCTGTCTTCTACTGCTTTCTTATTTATACATTCTAGTTCTTGGTTTTCAGGGGCGGCACCCTATACCCTGTTTTCTAGAAGAACAAAACACTTCTGGCAGCCCCATCCTCTCCTCAGGTCTCCCTTACCCCACCAGAACCGCACTAAGACTCACCAAATGCAATCTAAGGCTTTTTTTTCTGACTGAATACAGAGGGGTTGGTGGGTGCCATCTCATGACATTTCAGGTCCTCTTTATTGTGTAGAAACGTGTACATCTGGATCTGGTTTCAAGTATACATGGTCCATGTCAGTAAAGAGGACCCAAAGTGACATGAGATCTCAACTGCAACCCCACTGCCTTACCCTGCATTTTTTAGCCAAGAAAAGTGATAAAGGGTGTTTGGCGAATCCCTAATGGTGTGGTTTAGAATGGAGAGAGAGCCCTGTGAAGTGGGTAGGAGTAGTGATGGGCGAAATGTTTCACCAGGGACGGTGTCTCAGCGAAATTGCGTGTTTCGCCATTGGTGGATTGTTTCGCAAAACGGATGAAAAATTTCGCCGCAGAAAAATTCGCCACGCATCCAAAAATTGTCACAAGAATAGTTATGGGCGTTATTGCCGTGCAACATTTTTGCCATTTCACGAATTTTTCACTCATCACTGGGTAGGAGTTGTCAGAAGATTTTCATTCTCCTATAAGACAATAAGATAGAGCAGGGGTCCCCACCCTTTCTTACTCATGAGCCGCAGGCAAATGTAAACTTGGAGAGCAACACAAGCACCAAAAAAGTTCATGGAGGTGCCAAATAAGGACTGTGATTGGCTATTAGGGGCCTCTATGCACCCTATCAGCTTACAGGGGCTTTATTTGGTAGGAAATCTTGTTTTTATTCAACCAAAACTTGCCCCCAAGTCTGGAATTCAAAAATTACTCCCTGGTTTGGAGGCACTGAGAGCAACATCCAAGGGGTTGGGGAGCAACATGTTGCCCCTGAGCTACTGGTTGGGGATCACTGAGATATAGGGTGCTCTCTCCCCCCCAAAAATCAAGAAAATGTGACCTGATAGTGGTCTTTTCCATCTTACGGAGTAAAATTAGAACCAAACTGTTAATCTAGATCATAAGTCTGTTTGGGGAATTGGTCACATTGGGCTCTGAGAGCAACATCCAAGGGGTTGGGGAGCAACATGTTGCCCCCGAGCCACTGGTTGGGGATATAGGGTGCTCTCTCTCCCCCCAAAAAATCAAGAAAATGCAAACTGGTAGTGGTCTTCTCTATCTTACGGAGTAAAATTAGAACCACACTGTGAATCTAGATCATATGCCTGTTTGGGGAATTGGTCACATACACACACAAAAAAAAAACCCTTAAATAAACACAAGGGCAAAAGCATCTACAAGAGAAGAAACTACCAGAGGCAGGTCTGCAGATCTGTTGATTCTAACCGTGGAGCTGTCTGTCTGATGAATTACGTCCTTGAGAAGCGCAATCAATATAAAAGTTAATAAAAGAATAATAAGGACCTTTCCTTTTTCTTCCACCACCTGCTCCGAGCCAAAAACAGCACGGGGAAATGGGAAAACTTGTGTTTGCGAGGAAATTCTCCGAGTCCCGTAAAGACCGGGGCGAGAATGGATGGTATTTATTTAGGTTAAATGTTATAAATATTTATTTTATGCAGTAAGAGATGCAATACATTTTTTTTTAGGATCCATTTGTCCGCAGTTGACAGAGAAGCCATTTGTCACCAGGCGACAGTTTTATTCTTAATTTTATCAAGATCAAACAATCATGTTGCGTGTTTCATTCCCCAGCACCTTATTTCAAAATGTCTGCCAAGGCGGAATGGCCTTTTGTGCTTTTGTGGAATTAAAGTAAAATATTTGGTATGTATATATTCATGTTCTTTTGCTTTGCTTTTCTTTTTTTGCAAATTTAAAGAAAGATGATATTTTGTAAAATGCACTCAGAATTATTCTATAACAAATAAATACACAATTGTTGTTTTATGGCTTCCCTATACCTTGTAATGCAAACACTCAGCCTCCTCAGTAACAGTTGGAAGAAACTATATCAAGTAAACAACATAAATACAGGTATCGGATACATTATCTGGAAACCTGTTATCCAGAAATTTTAATGAATTACATCTTTTAAAAATGATTTCCTTGTACTTGATCCCAACTAAGATATAATTACCCCTTATTGGGGGCAGAACAGCCCTATTGGGTTTATTTAATGGTTAAATGATTCCCTTTTCTCTGTAATAATAAAACAGTACCTGTACTTGATCCCAACTAAGATATAATTACCCCTTATTGGGGCAGAACAGTCCTATTGGGTTTATTTAATGGTTAAATGATTCCCTTTTCTCTGTAATAATAAAACAGTACCTGTACTTGATCCCAACTAAGATATAATTACCCCTTATTGGGGGCAGAACAGCCCTATTGGGTTTATTTAATGGTTAAATGATTCCCTTTTCTCTGTAATAATAAAACAGTACCTGTACTTGATCCCAACTAAGATATAATTACCCCTTATTGGGGGCAGAACAGCCCTATTGGGTTTATTTCATGGTTAAATGATTCCCTTTTCTCTGTAATAATAAAACAGTACCTGTACTTGATCCCAACTAAGATATAATTACCCCTTATTGGGGCAGAACAGCCCTATTGGGTTTATTTAATGGTTAAATGATTCCCTTTTCTCTGTAATAATAAAACAGTACCTGTACTTGATCCCAACTAAGATATAATTACCCCTTATTGGGGGCAGAACAGCCCTATTGGGTTTATTTCATGGTTAAATGATTCCCTTTTCTCTGTAATAATAAAACAGTACCTGTACTTGATCCCAACTAAGATATAATTACCCCTTATTGGGGCAGAACATGGAGGATGGTGAGAAAAATGGACATGCACTTTTGCATCCACAAAAATGCCATATAGAAGAGATTTGCAGCACACTTTACTAGCATTTGTTCCACCTGTGCTCCCCCTGTAACGAAGTGGCAACTCTTGTTAATGAGGTTCTAAGTGAAATGTTAAAGGTATGTAGGGAACAATAGGGATAACGGCCCCTATGAATTGAATCCCTACTTATTTCTGTTGCCAGGCAGAACAATATGTAACACATTGACTATTTTGCATATGTGTAATTATTATCCCTTAGGCTTGAGGAGCACTTCCTACACAATGTAATATAGTGTTTAGCAGGGGGTGGATCTGTCTCTTTGGCCTTCCTTACTTGATCCAGGTGGATGTGTTCCAGGGAGCCTGGGATCAATAAGGGCCAAAAGTGATCTTACCCTAGAGAAAACCATTTAGGGACCCTGGGAACAAGGGTTAGCTAGTATACAGGATAGATCTGATAAGAGATCAGTCTAGGAACATGAAACAGTTAAGACCTAGCTGGTAAGAGCAGCTCTGTGCTCCAACTAGGAGAAGCAGTGGAGAGTAGTTCTCCTCAAGGCTCTGCTGCCTCAGTGATGGGACCACAGTATTGAAGAGCAATTGTGGCTAAATTAAATCCCTGATCCATAGGGATGAGCGAATTTGTCGCATATCACTTGGCTGAAAAATTCTCAGAAATGGCAAAAAATTTGAGAAATGCGGCTACCACGGCTTAGTTGCTGGCAGTGCGGGTATGTAGTCACCCAAATCAATCTTCCAATTTTGCAAGGGTCCATCCTTGCACACCACGAGTCCAATGTAACCCATGTTCTCTCACTAGCCGGATCCATCCTTGTGCACTATGAGTCCAATGTAACCCATGTTCTCTCACTAGCCGGACCCATCCTGTGGACCAAGAGTCCAATGTAACCCATGTTCTCACACTAGCCAGACCCATCCTGTGGACCAAGAGTCCAATGTAACCCATGTTCTCACACTAGCCAGACCCATCCTGTGGACCAAGAGTCCAATGTAACCCATGTTCTCACACTAGCCGGACCCATCCTGTGGACCAAGAATCCAATGTAACCCATGTCCTCTCACTAGCCAGACCTATCCTGTGGACCAAGAATCCAATGTAACCCATGTTCTCTCACTAGCCAGACCCATCCTGTGGACCAAGAATCCAATGTAACCCATGTCCTCTCACTAGCCAGACCTATCCTGTGGACCACTGTATTCCAATGTATTCCATGTTGTATTACTAGCTGAATTTGACTTTGTCAGCCAAGATAGATTTTGGGTACAAGGCAGCTTGTACTTTTCTTCCTATTATTATTTTCTCTTGACAAACAACTTCTACCTGCTGTCTGCTCTTGTGCCACTGTTTACCTTCCATCACAAATGCCTTTCCTGTGAAACCAATCATTTACACACTCACTAGGGTTGGGTTTCCCTGTCTAAATGCTTTTAGGAACATTGGAGGAAACCCACAAAGACAAAAGGAGAGGCTTGAGACATTAAGCAGATATTGTCCAAGCCATAATCGAATTCTACTACATTAGTCTCAATCCCCATTCTCTACTTGCCCAGTCAAACAAATTGACATAACTGCTTTAAAGTTGGAGTTTTGATCCATCATTTTGGGAAAGGTTTTAAAATAAAAGTAGCTTAGTCTCAACACTGCCATTATCTTGATTTCATAGCTAATATACTATATAATATTACTCAAACACACTGTACTCTACTGAACCAGTCCAGTCGCTTGATCTTCACTAGTTTAGAGTTGCCCATTTTTTGATTCATTCTCCACACGATGGTTAAAAAAAGAAAGCTTAGTAACAATAGAATAAGTGTATATCTTTATAACCTAGCACATTCCTTGCCATGGTTGACTGATTGCTGATACTGAACTAGATTAAAACAGTAATAAAATCCCACAACTTTCTGCAAGGCATGGGTCATTGCTCAGCCCTCTGTGCCTACCCTTAACAAAAGAACCAAAACACACGGCCAATGTCTGGGATCTATTATATCTTTTCTATTTTTTCCCACCCTTTGTATTTTATTTTCTGTTTCATCTTTGACAGCTGCCTATTAATTTATATCTCTACAATGGAAAGCAAAAAAAAAAAAAGGGTAGATAGAAAGAAGTTGGATTATTAGCAGCAACTCACACAACAATGAGGAGATTGATTCTCCACCAGTATTGCAAATCCGTGGAGCGGAACCGCATTTTTAAGGCATTTGAGGTAGAAAGAGATCAAAAGAAAGTTAGAAAAAAAAAATATTAGAGAGTGAAGGGCTTTGGAGAAATGAGAAAGGACCTTAATGTGAGCAATGGAACCTTTAAGACATTCTCGGTACGAAAGACGTGTGAAGTTGTACAGCTTCAAACTTGGAAGCAACACAAAGATATTTCATCCTCAAAGCCAAACTTTCAACTATGTTCCATTGCCCAAAGAGCTGCTTCTCTGTGATTGTAAAGAAAGGACAGAACTGTTGGTCGTACAGCAGGTAGCCTCCACTTCCCCCAGTGTTAAGCAGCCATATTTGCCCAATTTGATCATAATAATGACTCTGTAATATCAAGTCAGCTTTATGAACACTCTAGGAGATGTGTATGTAGAACACACACCTTTATTCAAGTCAACAGGCCATAGAGGTTTCATGTATATTTATATACTATATATATATATAGGTAAGTATATGTACCCCTCATTAGGGTGAACTATAAACCCTGAATATCTTAACAGAGTTTCAGTGCTGTGAAATAAAAATATGTAAGAGGTTGGAAAAATGTGCGTAAATAATGTAAGGTGGTAATTATACAACTGCGAATTATTATTGAAATGTTTGTGCATGAATTTGTTGTAATGTAGGACTCCGGCCACCAGGAGGATGCATAGTGCAGAAGGTGTAAAAGGCTGCTGCATAGGAGACACAGGATTTAGACCCAAGAGGCGTGGCTGGAAGCAACATAACCTGCGGGAGATTGAGTTGGACCCAATAGGAGAGACAGTCAAGGTTAGTTAGGAACAGCCAGAGCAGGTTAGCCACTCTTATAGCATACACTACAGGGCTGATTCATCAAAGTACGAGTTCAAATTCCAAAATGGGTAAAATTCGGATTAGATACGATCATTTCTGATGATCGGAAATGTCCCGAAAATGCTTACGAAAAAATCGCATTAGTCACGATAATATTGTATTGGCGATCCGAAAGTCACAAAATTTTCGTACCTGAACGATTGTAAACAGCGGGAAAACCTTTCTGACAGTGCATGATTTTGGAAGTCTCCCATAGGGCTCAATGGCACTCTGCAGCTCCAACCCGGCCCAAGGAAAGTCTCCCATAGGGCTCAATGGCACTCTGCAGCTCCAACCCAGCCCAAGGAAAGTCTCCCATAGGGCTCAATGGCACTCTGCAGCTCCAACCCGGCCCAAGGAAAGTCTCCCATAGGGCTCAATGGCACTCTGCAGCTCCAACCCGGCCCAAGGAAAGTCTCCCATAGGGCTCAATGGCACTCTGCAGCTCCAACCTGGCCCAAGGAAAGTCTCCCATAGGGCTCAATGGCACTCTGCAGCTCCAACCCGGCCCAAGGAAAGTCTCCCATAGGGCTCAATGGCACTCTGCAGCTCCAACCCGGCCCAAGGAAAGTCTCCCATAGGGCTCAATGGCACTCTGCAGCTCCAACCCGGCCCAAGGAAAGTCTCCCATAGGGCTCAATGGCACTCTGCAGCTCCAACCCGGCCCAAGGAAAGTCTCCCATAGGGCTCAATGGCACTCTGCAGCTCCAACCCGGCCCAAGGAAAGTCTCCCATAGGGCTCAATGGCACTCTGCAGCTCCAACCCGGCCCAAGGAAAGTCTCCCATAGGGCTCAATGGCACTCTGAAGCTCCAACCTGGCCCAAGGAAAGTCTCCCATAGGGCTCAATGGCACTCTGCAGCTCCAACCCGGCCCAAGGAAAGTCTCCCATAGGGCTCAATGGCACTCTGCAGCTCCAACCCGGCCCAAGGAAAGCCTCCCATAGGGCTCAATGGCACTCTGCAGCTCCAACCCGGCCCAAGGAAAGTCTCCCATAGGGCTCAATGGCACTCTGCAGCTCCAACCCGGCCCAAGGAAAGTCTCCCATAGGGCTCAATGGCACTCTGCAGCTCCAACCCGGCCCAAGGAAAGTCTCCCATAGGGCTCAATGGCACTCTGCAGATCCAACCCGGCCCAAGGAAAGTCTCCCATAGGGCTCAATGGCACTCTGCAGCTCCAACCCGGCCCAAGGAAAGTCTCCCATAGGGCTCAATGGCACTCTGAAGCTCCAACCTGGCCCAAGGAAAGTCTCCCATAGGGCTCAATGGCACTCTGCAGCTCCAACCCGGCCCAAGGAAAGTCTCCCATAGGGCTCAATGGCACTCTGCAGCTCCAACCCGGCCCAAGGAAAGCCTCCCATAGGGCTCAATGGCACTCTGCAGCTCCAACCCGGCCCAAGGAAAGTCTCCCATAGGGCTCAATGGCACTCTGCAGCTCCAACCCGGCCCAAGGAAAGTCTCCCATAGGGCTCAATGGCACTCTGCAGCTCCAACCCGGCCCAAGGAAAGTCTCCCATAGGGCTCAATGGCACTCTGCAGCTCCAACCCGGCCCAAGGAAAGTCTCCCATAGGGCTCAATGGCACTCTGCAGCCCCAACCCGGCCCAAGGAAAGTCTCCCATAGGGCTCAATGGCACTCTGCAGCTCCAACCCGGCCCAAGGAAAGTCTCCCATAGGGCTCAATGGCACTCTGCAGCTCCAACCCGGCCCAAGGAAAGTATCCCGTAGGGCTCAATGGCACTTTGCAGCTCCAACCCGGCCCAAGGAAAGTCTCCCGTAGGGCTCAATGGCACTCTGCAGCTCCAACCTGGCCCAAGGAAAGTCTCCCATAGGGCTCAATGGCACTCTGCAGCTCCAACCTGGCCCAAGGAAAGTCTCCCATAGGGCTCAATGGCACTCTGCAGCTCCAACCTGGCCCAAGGAAAGTCTCCCATAGGGCTCAATGGCACTCTGCAGCTCCAACCCGGCCCAAGGAAAGTCTCCCATAGGGCTCAATGGCACTCTGCAGCTCCAACCCGGCCCAAGGAAAGTCTCCCATAGGGCTCAATGGCACTCTGAAGCTCCAACCCGGCCCAAGGAAAGTCTCCCATAGGGCTCAATGGCACTCTGCAGCTCCAACCTGGCCCAAGGAAAGTCTCCCATAGGGCTCAATGGCACTCTGCAGCTCCAACCCGGCCCAAGGAAAGTCACCATACCGAAGCTTGAATGAATCCGAAACTTACGTACTCATTGTGTCAAATACGATTTTGTCACGCACAGTATGAAAACAGAAAAATTATGATTTTTTTTTATTCAGATTCAATCGTACTTTGATAAATGGGCCACTAGATGTATGTGGCAATCAGGAATAGTGAGTATGGACAGTGATTGTTCCATTTAGAAGAAAGTAGGATTGGTTCCCGATGGATAGTCTATCAAGCAGGGCCAAAGCGTTAGACAAGGACCAGTCAGGGGTTCTGTGGGCTTCAGGCGAACTCCACCAGCATGGAAAAGTCCTGTTCAGGAGAGCAAAGAGGCACTGGGGTAACCTTGACCGGAGTGTTGATTAAGAGAAGCTCTGGAAGAGAAGAATGCCAGACTGCTAGAGAGAATATGTGGGGATATCGGTGTCCCAGTATAGTGGTGGGGGATCTGTATTATTCACAGAAAACTCCCATGGAGAATTGGGGGGCAAACTGTATGGAATGTGATGTGCCCGGAATGTGTAATTATACTGGGGGGCCAAAAGTTAATAAAACAGTTGGAAACTGAAGCAACTCCCTTCATTTTGGAAGATACTGGGATACCTTAGTAGGAGGAAGACAACCGTATATTTTATTGAACGTTTTATTATTTTGGCCGTTGTACCTCCTACAAATATCACTGAGAACAAAATGTCAGGGTAAGATTTGTTATTCAGTAAAATGTTCGGATTGGGCGAGGGTCTGAATGATTTTGCACGGCATTTCTATTTATTACCTAATGACACAACATTATGATACCACAAATTCATTTTTACAGGGTGCCATTTGTAACGCCGAAGTGCCCATTATCATACGGATTAAGGGTAAAAAAATCCGAATGTTCCATTAATTCTACATTTACCTTTAATGCTAAAAGCTTTTCCAAACCATAAATCAACTTTTTCAAACCAAAAGCGGTAGAACTAAATTGCAGGCCTTTGCGCAGCGTCGCATTTACCGGGATAAATCTTCAAGAGCGGAATATTTTACGGACACAACTTCTAAGGTGGGAGGGTTCAGAAGACGTCCGTGAACTACAATTACCAAATTTAGTGTCGTTTTTCTTTGAAGGAAATCGCCCGGGGATCAGACTGAACGTTTTGAGGATCTCTTTCCAGCTTTCGCTCATTTGCAGTGATGGAGATGAGAGGAGATACGCGCGAGACTTTATTATAAATGATATTCGGAGCAGTTCGGAGGATAATAGGCGAAAGGTTCCGTTACGCACCTGAACTCCCATAATCTTCCATTTGTGTCTCACCCAGGCGCGTATTTCTGTGGATAGAACGTGTCACTAAGGGGACCGAGTTCGCATACAAATTTAGCTCCTAACTGTCATTTCAAAATGTTATATTCACATATAAGAATATTAGCTGTAGCAAGCAATGCCAGGCAGCAGCTGCAAGGGCAAACAAGGTTTTGAGCTGTATTAAAAGGGGTATAGATTCACGGGAGGAGGGGGTTATTCTTCCCCTTTACAGAGCGCTGGTAAGGCCCCATCTAGAATATGCTGTTCAATTTTGGTCTCCAGTGCTCAAACGGGACATTACTGAGTTAGAGAGGGTCCAGAGAAGGGCAACTAAGCTGGCAATGGGAATGGAAAGTCTCAGTTATCGGGAAAGACTGGCCAAGTTGGGTCTGTTTACTCTGGAGTAGTGATGGGCAAAATGTTTCGCCAGGCATGGATTCGCGGCGAAACGGATGAAAAAATTTGCCGCCGAAAAATTCACGGCACGTCCAAAAATAGCCGTGCGACAAAATAATAGCCGCGGGCGACAAAACAATAGCCGTGCGACAAAATAAAAGCCGCGGGGGCGACAAAACAATGGCCATGCGACAAAATAATAGCGGCGCAACAAAAGAATAGCCGCGGGCGACAACAGAATAGTTTTTTGTCGCACGACATTTTCTCCATTTTGCGAATTTTTTGCCGTTTCGCAAATCTTTTGAAAGATTCTCAAATTTTTCGGCGAAGCAAAACCGAACAGATTCGACTCATCACTACTCTGGAGAAGAGGCGCTTATGGGGGGATATGATAACTATGTATAAATATATAAAGGGATCATATAATAACCTCTCTAATGCTTTATTTACCAGTAGGGCCTTCCAACGGGCACGAGGGCACCCACTCCGTTTAGAAGAAGGGAGGTTCCATTTAAATATTCGGAAAGGGTTTGTTACAGTGAGAGCTGTGAGGTTGTGGGATTCCCTCCCTGGGGTTTTTTCCTTCCTCTGGATCAACTGGCAGTTAGGCAGGTTATATATAGACATTATGGCTGAATGGACGTACGTCTTTTTTCAACCTAATTTACTATGTTACTATGTTACTATGTTACTATGTTACTAAGAATCTACCAATACCAATAGCCTAAAAAGGCGACAAAATCCTTAGAACCCACAAAGGCAGATTTCTAAATTTGATCGTGAAAAAGTCAACATTAAGAATGTTTTGCCTCGTTATCAAAAAGACTAATCATTCCATTCTAGTGATGAGCGAATCTGTCCCATGTCGTTTTTTCAAAAAGTTTGTGAAACTGCTAAAAAATGAGCAAACTGGCAAAAAAAAATTACAAAATGCGGATACTGTATGACTTTTTTGACGGGACCTTGACCTTTTTGACGAATATTTTGTGGCAGTTTCGGAAAAAATTTGCACCACAGTGAGAATTGGGAGGATACCTGATTGCTTTCATACATACAGTTTCTGGTTACTAGGGTTCGAATTACCTCAGCAACCAGGGATTGGAATAAATGAGAGACTGGTATATGAACAGGAGAGGGACTGAACAAAAAAATAAAAAAGTAGCAATAATAGTAACATTTAGCCTCGAAGAGCAATCGTCTTTTGGCTGCCGGGGTCAGTGACCCCATTTGAAAGTTGGGAAGAGTCAGAAGTAGTGATGAGCAAATTTTTTCGCCAGGCATGGATTCGCTGCGGGAAAATTTGTCGTGCAAAATGGCCACGGTCGCATAAAAAAAGGGCACGGTCGCGTCAAAATGGGTGCGGACATGTTAAAAAAGGGCATGGCCGCGTCAGAAAAAAACTCAGACGACAAAAAAATAGCCGCGCCGACAAAAATAGATGCAGGCGACAAAAAAAAAAATAGCCTCGCCGACAAAAATACATGCAGGCGACAAAAATACATGCAGGCGACAAAAAAAAAAATAGACGCGGCGACAAAAATACATGCAGGCGACAAAAAAAAAATAGACGTGGCGACAAAAAAATGCGTTTTGCAAATTTTTCGCCGTTTCGTGAATTTTCTTGCTGTTTCGCGAATTTTATGGCCAAGTGAAACGGGACAGATTCGCTCATCACTAGTCAGAAGAAGAAGGGAAATAATTAAAAAACTATAACAAATAAATTAGGAAGACCAATTGAAAAGCTGCTAAGAACCGGCCATACTAAAAGGTAACTTAAAGGTGAACCGCCCCTTTAAGATTGTCTTGGAAAATAACTCAAATTTAGAAAATTAGAAAATTGGTCTCCCCAAGACAAACTGAACACAAAGATCAAAACAATGAAGACCACTTGCAAATGATCCTTAAATCCCTCTGCCCATCATGCTAACTGTCAATTCTAGGGTCAACCAGACAGCGAAAGTAATATCCGCGCTGGAAACGAGTAAATATTTCGCCTCACGTGGGGCACAAGTCGAGGATTTGGAAGTCTATAACATTAACTGCTGCTGCGAAAAGGAACTTTGCCAACGTGCAGATATCCCTGGAATATTAAACATATTGTGAGTGATGTCATTTCCATGCAAATGAAGCCATCACATATTCATGAGATGCAAAGCATATGGTGAGTGATGTCATTTCTATGCAAATACGCACATCACAAAAGGATGCAGGACACGCTCAATGCGGGTAAGTAGTGCCAAACCCTGTTTAACCTCACAGCTTCTGGAGATGTTTGTTACTAATCCCCCCCCGGCATAGGCTACATGTAACACTCTATGTAACCAGCGGCGTTTGTATTGGATTCAGTCACAGCTCCAGTATCTCCCCAAGTGAGCCCAGAATGGCCATTAATACAGTTCCATTTAAAAATGAATGATTCTATTTTATGGTTACTATTCGTCTACCCCATTTCAGAGCTGCTGTCCCCGTGGCAATTGTCCCCGTGTAGCAAAAAAACCCCTGTGAATTCCCTGAATCATCAGGCATTTAAGCAGCCGTCTTAGGAGGTCCTTTGGCGCAGAAGACGTCACTGCGCAAATTGGCCAATCAGGGAGCCACCAACAGCCCCACATTCCACTATTCGCTGTAAACCTGAAATGCCTCCCTCATTGGCCAATTTGTAAGCTGAAGTCCTCTGTCCCAAAGGACTGTGATACTTTTTTCACTGTATTGGATTCCGTCACGGCTCCAGTATCTCCCCAAGTGTGCCCAGAATGGCCATTAATACAGTTCCAATTAAAAATTAAGGAATTCAATTAATGATTGTATTTCATGGTTACCATTCGTCTACCCCGTTTCAGAGCTGCTGTCCCCGTGGCAATTGTCCCTGTTGGCTGTCCCCGTGTGGCAAAAAAACCCAGTGGATTCGCTGGATCGTCAGGCATTCAAGCAGCCATCTTAGGAGGTCCTTTGGCGCAGAAGACGTCACTGCGCAAATTGGCCAATCAGGGAGCCACGAGCAGCACCACATTCCACTATCGCTGTAACCCCGAAATGCCTCCCTCATTGGCCAGTTTGTAAGCTGAAGTCCTCTGTCCCGAAGGACTGTGATACTTTTTTCACCCAAAGGTCTGCTCTCCTCCGTAAACTGGTTCCCCCTTTATCCCCGGATTTTACTACAAAAATCTGGTCACCTCACTCTATTTAATCAATGGCGTTTAGCGATAATGACAAGTATTACACAAAGCCTTTAATGGCATAACGTGGTCGTAAAGGAACAGTTCAGTGAGCAGATGTCTAACATAATATCCAGAACACTACTTCCTGCTTTCAGGTATCTAACCTCTTAGTTAGTCAGTGACTTTAGGGGGGGGCACATGGGAAATAACTGCCAGTTAGTTTGTGAGCACGCAGGTCAGATTCAAATGCAAACTAACTGAGCAGTTATGTCCCATATGCCCCACCCCCTCGAGTCAGTGATTGGTTACTGACTGCCATCAGCTTAGAGAGCTGTAAAGGAGGAAGTAGAGTTCTGGCTATTATGTTAGACATCTGCCTATTCCAGCCTTTATAGATTACATGTTTGTAAAACAAATGTAGTCTATAAAGGCTGGAGTGAGCAGATGTCTAACATAATAGCCAAAACTCTACTTCCTGCTTTACAGCTCTCTAAGCTGTTAGCTTAACTATACTGAAAATGTTTTCATTTTGCGCAGTCTGTCTATTTTACCAGGAATGGATTCACTGCACAATTTAGCCATTGGTGAATTGTTTTGCCAAACTTCCGCCAAAATTCGCTAGGAAAATTAACGGCCACGTCAAAAAAGGGCTACAACCTGTAGCCAATCAGAATATTAGATTGTTCACACGATGTAAAGCTTCATTAAGAGGAAGGCTAGTGGACAGCTAGTGGTAGTCTTACCCCTCTGTAAAACTGGAGACCTCTGCAAGAACTGGTCTTTATCATCGCCTTTTGGAATCTTAGACCATTCTGAGGTGGCCCCAACAGAGGACCCCCTTGACCTCAGGAATCAAACATTACAGTGAGGTACAGGTAAGGATAAGATGGAATCATTGTCAAGGTCAGGGCAAAGGGTCAGGGCAGGCAGCAAGAGTCGAAAACCAGGTCAGGCAGGAGTCAGTACCCAGAGAAACAAAGCAAAAGCCCCAGGGTCAACTGGCAGTTACACAAGGGAAAGAAGCCATCAAAACAAGGACTGAAAGGTACAAAAGCCAATGGAAACCCCCTAGTGTCTAAACACAACCCCCTGAGTGTAATATGAGGTCTTCTTCCTGGGACTGCACCTCACTAAGAGGTAGCTACAGGATTTAGTTAGATAAGTTAGTTAGAGTTTTTATAGTCACTCTAGGAGTGAGAGGATAGATATTGGTATTTAGTTAGGCAGCTTGAGGCCCCTCCGAGGAGATCAGTGAGGTTATTACCTCCCGGCATTACTGGCCGTAGTCCAGGGAAATTCAGTGGCTAGCTCAGGTCACAGCATATTCCTAAAGAGGGGAGATTATCTTGTTTGGAATAAATAAAGAAGTTTGTTTGGTTAATTAGCAATCTCAAGTCTCCTGGTCATTCTTCCCCAAGCGGTTCACCAGCAACCGGGTAAGCACTCACCCAAGGGGTAGCAAGGTCCCGGGAGTTGCAGGGAGTTTGCCAAGTTGAGGCCTGCACAACCCAACCCAACTCAAACAGCACACGCTCAAGGATCCTTATAGCCAACACTCACGGGTGTGCTACATTAATAACACGTTTAAATGATTAGAGCAACCTGTAGCCAATCAGAGCATTTGAATGGTCTCAGATTCACAATGCAGTTTGCAGAAACAAGATGGAAGCCACTGTCAAAGCATATGGGCATAAAGGGTTAAAAATCTTGACCTATCAGGACTCCTGAGTCAGGTGGATTATGTTAATGATTTGCATTACCCCAAATCAACATCTGAGGTCCAGCCTCCGGCTGTTGCAGAACTACGGATCTCAGTACCCACCGCTCTTGTGTTTTTCTTTCTGCCCTGGGGTGTTGGGGGTCCCCTTCATGTTGTACGAGACATAATGGGGAAACTGAACAAACTGTAATCACCTTTGTGCCCCCCCATGGCTTTCCTAATGAAAGTCCAACTGCGGCACAGTAGGGGAAGGAATGGAGGCAATTCTCAAACCCGATGCCTCCCAGGCCCCGCGTCTCCCCTGTAGATTCCGCGCTACAGAAAAAATGATGTTAATATCATTAAGGCAAGAATGACAATGACTTAATGTAATAATAATCTGTGGGACTGGAGCTCGGGCAAGGCATGGATGCTAGCCAAGTGACAAATATGGCTATTACACGGGCACGCGGGGGGCCTGGGATGCAGGGGGAATGGTTGAGTTATGGCAGGGAATATTGGAAGATATTAAAAAGCCATGTGGATGTCTCCTTACAAACATTTTTCATCCCCAAAGGAGGCCGAAGGAGCTGGAGGCTTGAAAGCCGAGAAATACAGTTTCTAATTTTAAATACCCATATATTATATTGCTGCAATCTTCTCTGCTGTCACCTTCAGCTTTCCTTCAATATCCTTGCTCTTTATCCTGTCTCTCCATCTCTCTCTCCATCTCTCTCTCCATCTCTCTCTCCATCACTCTCTCCATCTCTCTCTCTTTGTCCTTCACTTCCCTCACTCTTCTTTCTTTTAATCTGGAAAGTTCCACCTTAACACACTAATCTTATCCTCCAAATGTCGTCTTAAGCTGATCCGAACCCCTGGGAGTCATGGGAAAGAATTGAGAGTCATCTAAAAGAGTTTGATAAACATAGGCCTGATGTTACGGTGGAATAACCTAACTGCCATTTAAATACCTTATCAAAGCTGGCTGTTGATTGGCTACTATTGGAACTATTATTGGATCTGAGCCTCCAGGAGTCATGGGAAAGAACTGAGAGTCATCTGAAAGAGTTTAAAAAACATAGGCCTGATGTTACGGTGGAATAACCTGGCTGCCTTTTAAATATCTGATCAAAGCTAGCTGCTGATTGGCTACCATTGGAACTACTATTGGATCTGAACCTCTGGGAGTTATGGTAAAGAATGGGAGTCATCTGAAAGAGTTTAATAAACATAGGCCTACAGTGGAATAACCTGGCTGTCATTTAAATACCTGATCAAAGCTGGCTGCTGATTGGCTACTGTTGGAACTACTATTGGAACCTCAGTGGAACCTACTGGAACCTCAGTGGAACTAATGAGGACAATAGGCTACCATTGGAACTACTATTGGATCTGAGCCTCCGGGAGTCATGGGAAAGAATTGAGAGTCATCTGAAAGAGTTTAAAAAACATAGGCCTGATGTTACGGTGGAATAACCTAACTGCCATTTAAATATCTGATCAAAGCTGGCTGCTGATTGGCTACTGTTGGAACTACTATTGGAACCTCAGTGGAACCTACTGGAGCCTCAGTGGAACTAATGAGGACAATATAGGATTACTACTGTTTAGTGATGAGCGAATCTGTCCGAAACAATGCGAAACGCATTTGTCGCACGATTTTTTTTGTCGCCCGCATCTTTTTTGTTGCCTGCGATTATTTTTTTTGTCGCCAGCGTTTTTTTTATGCAGTCACGCCCAATTTGACACATTGATGCGCAACAAAAAAAAAATTTGCATGACAAATTTTTCTGCAGTGAATTTTCACCGACGTTTCACGAAACAATTCGCCAATGGCGAAATGTGGAAATTCGCTGCGAATCCATGCCTGGCAAAAAGATTCGCTCATCACTACTGCTGTTGTCCCATGAGTTCCATTAAAGCAGTGATCTCCAACCAATGGCTTGTGAGCAACATGTTGGTCACCACCAACTTTGATTGGCCTCAAAGTAGGTGGCCATTTTTAAATCTCTGGTCCGGGGGCAAGCTTTGGTTGCATAAAAACCAAGTGTACTGCCAAACAGAACCTCCTAGAGGCTGACAATCCATATAGAGGCTACAAATAGCCTCTATAGATATGGTTGGGGATCCCGCTATTAAAGTGACCAATAGTACTAGCCAATCGGCAGATACAGTAGTTTTGACTGTAGGTCTAATCACTTATAGAAACCAATTAGCAGGTAGCATTTAATGGTCAACTGTTCCCTGTGGGTTAATACACCTGGGCAAACTTTGCCTCTTATATTACATTCTTCTAAATGAGCCAAGTCACCATCACTGTCACAGAAAATTTAGATTTTCTTGAAAAATTCGAGATACGAAGGTTCACGATTTATAAAACTTTATGTGACTTTTTTAAACGGATAAAAAGCACGCCAGGTTTAAGCTGCCAGGAACCATTGAGTCCTATGGAGGCTTAGCATAATGGATAAATAGAATAGTCAGTGACATTGTTTTCTATTGTACACACTTTCAAGGGGAAGTTAATCCCATCATTGTTTTCTATTTCATACCTTTTCAAGGGGAAGTTAATCCCATCATTGTTTTCTATTTCATACCTTTTCAAGGGGAAATTACTCCCATCATTGTTTTCTATTTCATACCTTTTCAAGGGGAAGTTAATCCCATCATTGTTTTCTATTTCATACCTTTTCAAGGGGAAGTTACTCCCATCATTGTTTTCTATTTCATACATTTTCAAGGGGAAGTAAATCCCATCATTGTTTTCTATTTCATACCTTTTCAAGGGGAAGTTAATCCCATCATTGTTTTCTATTTCATACATTTTCGAGGGGAAGTAAATCCCATCATTATTTTCCATGTCACACATTTTCAAGGTCAAGTTAATCCCATCATTGTTTTATATTTCATACATTTTCAAGGGGAAGTTAATCCCATCATTGTTTTCTATTTCACCCAGTTTCAAGTAAAACTTAAACACATCATTGATTTCTGAGAATGAGCACCAATGCTCCTTGCTTGAAAAAAAATCATGATTTTTGGACAATAAACTCAATATTTTTGTTTGACCCTACCAACATTGCAAAAATGATCATGTTTTATTCAAGGCCAGAAACGTTGCTTGAGTCAGTTTGTTTAGCACCGCTCCAATCCATTAGTCCATATACTGCACATAACTCCTAGATAAAGTGCTAAGCACTGGCTAACCCTATACTACTTACACAGTACCTGCCTCCTTGATCCCAGATGGTGCAGCTTGGGCATTAATAATACAATCTCCAAACCCAACTCAGCTCATCAACCTCATGTAAAATGATGATACTGAAACCCCAGCATCCAAATGGATGTGTTCAAATACGCCATCAAGTACCCCATCTGCCCCAAAATATCAACAGACAACACTGTGGCCAAACTTTGAATTCAGCACATAAGATGGCAGTATCTGATCGCCATAATACAACCTCCAAACCCAACTCAGCTCATCAACCTCATGTAAAATGAAACCACAGCATCCAAATGGATGTGTTCCTCTGTGATGACAAATACGCCATTTAATACCCCATCTGCCCCAAGATATCAACAGACAACACTGTGGCTTAACTTTGAATCCAGCACATAAGATGGCAGTATCCGATCACATTACTCTTTACCATTGGCTGTGTCCATCAAAGGCATCATAGACCTGATCCATCACAATCCTTGTTTTGTCAGCATTCGATTTAGTGAATATATAGACTAAACATGAGTTTTGGGCATTTACTTACTCTCTTTGCATATTTTTGTATTAGTGACAGGTCCATTGTGCATCTCGGCAATAGTTATAAGTAGTGATGAGTGAATCTGTTCCATTTCGCTTCGCCGAAAAATTCACGAATCTTTCAAAAGATTTGCAAAACGGTGAAACGGGGAAAATGGTGGGCATCAAAAAAATTGTCGTCCATGGCTATTCTTTTGTCGCCCGTGGCTATTGTTTTGTCACCTGCGACTATTCGTTTGTCTCCCGAGGCTATTGTTTTGTCGCCCTCAGCTATTCTTTTGTCTCCCGCGGCTATTGTTTTGTTGCGCAGCTATTCTTTTGTCGCCCGTGGCTATTGTTTTGTCGCCCGCGGCTATTCTTTTGTCGCCCGCGGCTATTGTTTTGTCGCCCGGCTATTGTTTTGTCGCCCTCGGCTATTCTTTTGTCGCCCGTGGCTATTGTTTTGCCGCCTGCGACTATTCTTTTGTCTCCCGAGGCTATTGTTTTGTCGCCCTCGGCTATTCTTTTGTCGCCCGCGGCTATTGTTTTGTCGCCCGCGGCTATTCTTTTGTCGCCCGCGGCTATTGTTTTGTTGCAGGGCTATTCTTTTGTCGCCCGGCTATTGTTTTGTCGCCCGCGGCTATTGTTTTGTCACCCACAGCTATTGTTTTGTCGCACGCGTCTATTGGCCGAGTGGCAAATTTTTCCGCGGTCAATTTTTTCATCCATTTCACGAGACAATCCGCCAATGGCGAAACACGGAAATTCGGAAACATTTTGCCCATCACTAGTTATAACCAATATGGAGATATTGATGGAGATATCAATAAGGAAGATTACACGTAGCAGTGGAGCAAAGGCTTCTTCAGGCCTATTTGCATTACTTATGCCTACTATAGAAAAGAAAACAATACGGTTACTATCAAAACAGTGCCCCAAGTGGTCAATTTGATATGACGAATTGGTTCCCCCCTTCCATCAATTTGAACTAAGCTTTTCTTGGGCAGATAGGATGTCCTTGATGTACTCGACAAGAAAAACCATGCAAATTTATAATTGGCAGTAACGAATCCCTGATAAATTCTCCAATATCCAATCCGACTGATTAATCTCGGTATAATTGCGCCCCGGCTGCATTGCTTTCCCCTCGCAGATTTCATACGGGCCCCTATCAATAATTTTCTGCCTGACAAACAGGCTATGAGCGAAAGCTTTCTTCTACGGCTTTAATAAGTCTCAAACAGCCCGGTAATTGGCCTCTTTCTGATGGTGATTAAATATGAAAATGGGCAATTTCTTCTTGCTTTGAAAACTAATGGGATTAAATTTGCCGCCGTTTCACTCACAGGGAAGCGTAAAAGGGGGTCGCGGCAATGACGGTGGCTGTGTTTATGGTGGGGTCTGATTAAAGTCTGTACTTGGCGGCTTCCAACAGCCGGGATTGGGGCTGAACCGCTAAAGGGCAAATTGGCTTTCCATGTGGGTTCAAATGGTTCATTCTAAATGGCTGCTGGTTTGTATATCAAACCCTCTGCTCTTTCCCTTCATAAACACGAAATCATGAAACGTTGAACTGGCATCGACTGCTTCGCATCCTCTATTCTATTATTCATATCACTTTAATATACATTTTGCTCCCAAGATAGAACAGTTTTGCTTTCCCCTTATATGTTTGTTTGTAAAAGGCAACGAGACTCCGGGGCAAAGTTTTCTGAGGTTTTAATGGAGAATAGAAAGCAGATTTTTCTTTAACTATTGAAACTTTAGTAAAAGGAGAATGCTGGTTGTTATTGTTACATACCATTGAAATGTTGGATTTTTTTTCTATGCTTTTGTATGTTTATTTATATGAATATTTGTATAACTCTAATGGCATTCACTTTCTCCAAGAATTCCAGCATAAAGTGTGTGAGACGGGAGCATGTGTCTTATCTTGCCAAACCCGCATATCATACAAATGTATGGCTTTCTTATGACCATAGTCCCTTCCCAGAGGCTATTATCCCCCCACTGCTACTATAGGCACCATCTCTCCCTACTATACCTGCTATCCCACAGCCCCAGTCCCTTCCCAGAGGCTATTATCCCCCACTGCTACTATAGGCACCATCTCTCCCTACTATACCTGCTATCCCACAGCCCCAGTCCCTTCCCAGAGGCTATTATCCCCCCACTGCTACTATAGGCACCATCTCTCCCTACTATACCTGCTATCCCACAACCCCAGTCCCTTCCCAGAGGATTATCCCACTGCTACTATAGGCACCATCTCTCCCTACTATACCTGCTATCCCACAGCCCCAGTCCCTTCCCAGAGGCTATTATCCCCCCACTGCTACTATAGGCACCATCTCTCCCTACTATACCTGCTATCCCACAGCCCCAGTCCCTTCCCAGAGGCTATTATCCCCCCACTGCTACTATAGGCACCATCTCTCCCTACTATACCTGCTATCCCACAGCCCCAGTCCCTTCCCAGAGGCTATTATCCCCCCACTGCTACTATAGGCACCATCTCTCCCTACTATACCTGCTATCCCACAGCCCCAGTCCCTTCCCAGAGGCTATTATCCCCCCACTGCTACTATAGGCACCATCTCTCCCTACTATACCTGCTATCCCACAGCCCCAGTCCCTTCCCAGAGGCTATTATCCCCCACTGCTACTATAGGCACCATCTCTCCCTACTATACCTGCTATCCCACAGCCCCAGTCCCTTCCCAGAGGCTATTATCCCCCCACTGCTACTATAGGCACCATCTCTCCCTACTATACCTGCTATCCCACAGCCCCAGTCCCTTCCCAGAGGCTATTATCCCCCCACTGCTACTATAGGCACCATCTCTCCCTACTATACCTGCTATCCCACAGCCCCAGTCCCTTCCCAGAGGCTATTATCCCCCCACTGCTACTATAGGCACCATCTCTCCCTACTATACCTGCTATCCCACAGCCCCAGTCCCTTCCCAGAGGCTATTATCCCCCCACTGCTACTATAGGCACCATCTCTCCCTACTATACCTGCTATCCCACAGTCCCAGTCCCTTCCCAGAGGCTATTATCCCCCCACTGCTACTATAGGCACCATCTCTCCCTACTATACCTGCTATCCCACAGCCCCAGTCCCTTCCCAGAGGCTATTATCCCCCCACTGCTACTATAGGCACCATCTCTCCCTACTATACCTGCTATCCCACAGTCCCAGTCCCTTCCCAGAGGCTATTATCCCCCCCACTGCTACTATAGGCACCATCTCTCCCTACTATACCTGCTATCCCACAGTCCCAGTCCCTTCCCAGAGGCTATTATCCCCCCACTGCTACTATAGGCACCATCTCTCCCTACTATACCTGCTATCCCACAGCCCCAGTCCCTTCCCAGAGGCTATTATCCCCCCACTGCTACTATAGGCACCATCTCTCCCTACTATACCTGCTATCCCACAGCCCCAGTCCCTTCCCAGAGGCTATAATCCCACTGCTACTATAGGCACCATCTCTCCCTCCCTGATATTGGCAAGTTCTGTCTCTTTAAGTGAACAAAGTGTCAGAACTTCCCTACACATTAAGTTAAAGAATTCTGTGCCCAGGAAATAGATGAGGAGTAGAACAAAGGCGGCAGTCGCTGTATCTCGGGAAGAAGCTGACTGTTGCGTTGCTGCTCAGATATTGCTGCATTATTCCATTTCCTTACAAATCTTTGCTGCATAAATGGACTTCACCCGTAAGCAGAAGATTGAAACACTCAGTGAACAAGCTCAATAGCATTAGCCGTAACGTAATTTCTGGCAGGAATTAAAGCCGACATCCACTCAGGTAGATCATTTTTAATTAGATAGAAATATACTTTGATTCAAGTTGACTCACACGATCGAAGTGAAAACAAATAACCTCATCATAATTTCAAAACCCAGACGTCGGAACTCAACAGCAATGGGAAACACTGCAGACTGGTTTGTTTATTCCCCCATAGGAACATAATGTCGGTTAGGAACCAACTGGCCATTCTTGTCGGCCCATTCTATTCGTGTCCTGGGGCTCTCGGGAATATTTCATTCCCAATGAAAAAAGGGATAGAGGGAATCTTCACTTTCTTTGCAGCAAAAATCCCGGCTCATGTTGCAAACCACAGACTCATTTAATAGAAACATGAAGCTTAATGGGACAGAGCAGTCTGAGAGTCCATTAAATACATCATTTTACTTATATTGAAGTCTTGAAATCATTGATTTATGCTGTAATGTGCCCCTTCCAACTCAGTGATATGCTTCTTGGTTCTACAGGTATGGGACCTGTTATCCAGAATGCTTGGGACCTAAGGGGTCTTTCCGTAATTCAGATCTTCTACCTTAAGTCTGCTAATAAAATGATTTAAACATTAAATAAACCCAATAGGATTGTTCTGCCCCAATAAGGGGTCATTATATCTTAGTTGGGATCAAGTACAGGTACTGTTTTATTATTACAGAGAAAAGGGAATCATTTAACCATTAAATAAACCCAATAGGGCTGTTCTGCCCCCAATAAGGGGTAATTATATCTTAGTTGGGATCAAGTACAGGTACTGTTTTATTATTACAGAGAAAAGGGAATCATTTAACCATGAAATAAACCCAATAGGGCTGTTCTGCCCCAATAAGGGGTAATTATATCTTAGTTGGGATCAAGTACAGGTACTGTTTTATTATTACAGAGAAAAGGGAATCATTTAACCATTAAATAAACCCAATAGGACTGTTCTGCCCCCAATAAGGGGTAATTATATCTTAGTTGGGATCAAGTACAGGTACTGTTTTATTATTACAGAGAAAAGGGAATCATTTAACCATGAAATAAACCCAATAGGGCTGTTCTGCCCCAATAAGGGGTAATTATATCTTAGTTGGGATCAAGTACAGGTACTGTTTTATTATTACAGAGAAAAGGGAATCATTTAACCATTAAATAAACCCAATAGGGCTGTTCTGCCCCCAATAAGGGGTAATTATATCTTAGTTGGGATCAAGTACAGGTACTGTTTTATTATTACAGAGAAAAAGTGTGAATTATTTGATTAAAATGGAGTCTATGGGAGATGGCCTTTCCGTAATTCAGAACTTTCTGGATAATGGGTTTCCGGATAAGGGGTCTGATACCTGTACTCATTTGGCATCATAGACTACAGCCCCCTGATCTCCTTAATATATGGAGTTTAAATGTTGCTACCATATTCCTATCACCCCTTCTTTCTCTACCTGATGAAGTCTTGAAGCCCTTCCCAACATGCCTTATCGTAAAGACCACAAACTATCTCAGTTGCCCTTTTCTGGGCAGATTATTTGCCACTAAACAAGTTGAGACCTTAGCAAGCATCATCTTTTGCCACACAAAGCCAAGGCAATTCTAATCAGTTGTACCCTCAAGGCAAATCAATAGAAGGTTGGCCATCAGTGATGAGCGAATCTCTCCTGTTTTGCTTTGCCGAAAAGTTTGCAAAACTGCTGAAAAATTCACAAAAACCTTTGAAGTCAATAGGCAACTTTTTTTACACGCAGCAAATTTTACACAAAACTAAACAATTGGCGTTTTTTGCGGCAACTTTTTGTCTCAGCAACATTTTTCTTGCTGACTTTTTTGTCTTGGCAACTTTTTGTCAATGGGTGTTTTCTCTTGCTCCAAATGCATTAAAGTCATTAAAGTCATTGGGTGTTTTTTTTGTCTCAGTCATATTTTTTTGGAGACTTTTTGGCGCAGTTTCGAAAAAAAAAAAAAAACGGCACAATTTCACTGGGAATCCATGCCTGCCGAAAAAATTCGCTTATTACTATTTCCCATTTACAAATCTTTTTTACATTTACAAATTTGCAGATTTACTAAAACTAGGGATGCGCCGAATCCCGGATTCGGTTCGGGATTCGGGGCGAATCCAGCCTTTTTTTTTAAGGATTCGGCTTCGGCCAAATCCATGGTCCTGGTTAAACCAAATCCGAATCCTCGTTAGCATAAATTTGCATATGCTAATTAGCATTCAGAAGGGTTAAATAGTAGGGGGAAAAAAGTTTTAGGTAGGGGGAAAAAGTTTTTAACCCTTCCCAATCCAAATTAGCATATGCTAATTAGGATTCGGATTCAATTTGGGATTCAGCAGAATCCATCGGGGTGGGTTCAGGGGTTCGGCCGAAACCAAAAAAGTGGGTTGAGTGCATCCCTAACTAAAACTCCATCATTTCTCTTTTTTTAATTTTCAAATTCGACTAAACTCGTTTTCCTGAAGGTCTAATATTTACTAAATAAAGTTGTAAAAGTCGTAAAAAAAAAAAAATCGACTTTTTTGAATTTTCACTGTGAAAATCCTGCAGCAACAATTCAAAAACTTTGTGATCATGGTACAACAAAGTTGGTAACATTTTTGAGACAAAAGAAAAAACCTAAAGGAAAGCGACCTTTGCCATTGACCTCCACATGAACGGGAAGTTTATTCTGCCGAATTGTTGAATTTGGATTTTTAGCCGTTTAGACACATGGTAAATCTTAGAAAAAATTTAAAAACGACTTTAAAATTAAACATCGATGGTTAGTAAATGGCCCCTTAGTCAGTCTGCAACATGTGACATTCCAGATGTTTGGTGTGGGTTGGTGGGTAGTGATAAGTGAATTTGTCCCGTTTCAGTTCGCAGAAAAACTTGCGAATCGAAACGGTGAAAATGTTGCGCGGCAAAAAAAATATTGTCAGTTGTAACAATACGCGTGACAATACTTTTGACGCCAGACAATTCTTTTTGGCACGAGACAATTCTTTTGATGAGAGAGACAATTCTTTTGATGAGAGAGACAATTCTTTTGATGAGAGAGACAATTCTTTTGATGAGAGAGGCAACTCTTTTTGACGTGAGAGACAATTCTTTTGATGAGAGAGGCAATTCTTTTTTGACGCGAGAGACAATTCTTTTGATGAGAGGGGCAATTCTTTTTGACGCGAGAGACAATTCTTTTCTTTTTGACGCGAGAGACAATTCTTTTGATGAGAGAGGCAATTCTTTTTGACGCGAGAGACAATTCTTTTGATGAGAGAGGCAATTCTTTTTGACACGAGAGGCAATTCTTTTTGACGTGAGAGACAATTTTTTTGATGAGAGAGACTGTCAGGATACTGTCGACGCCCAATGAATACAGTTTGTACAACTTTCACTTTGTCTGACACTTTTTTTCAACCTTTTTGTTTGTTTTTTTCCAAATTGTAGCATTTTTCAATAATCCTTTTTGCTGCATATTGCTTTTTATACACCTGGCGCCTAAATAGACTTTTATGATGGCTCGAAAAAGATTAGTGTCATAGAGATCCCTGCACCATCTGTTCTTGCTGATGACTTTTGTAACCCGCGTGTTGTCGACATCGTCTTCATTACCTTCTGCTTTCTCTTCATTTCATTTAATAACTTTTTTTCCACCCAAGAATATTATTTTTCTGCCTCAGTACTGTGTCTTGTCATTGTCCCCGCACTGTTTGTCTGTCAGATGATTCTCCATTTGTGACTTTTTTCTTCCTGCACATTAAACAATGAAGTCAATTAATCACCCCCGTACTGTAAAGGTGGCCATACACGGTAAGATCTGCTCGCTACGGGCGGGCAATATCGGGCTAATTCGGTCATTTGGCCCTGGGGCCAAATGATTGAATTAGAACTGCGGGTACAGGCACCCACCAGTTTCGGGGACCACATCAAAGAGCCAATGAAGCCCCCGATCCAATGAAAAATCAAACCTGCCCGATTGAGATCTGGCCAGATATCGGTCAGGCAGGCCCATACATGGCACGAAAAGCTACCGATTGTCCGATATCGGCAGTAGAATCAGGCTTGTATGGCCACCTTAAGAGTATGAAGGCATCTTACTTGGCTTCTAGTTGTACATATGTTTCAAAAGGCCCAAGGTCATGTTCAGAATTAGAAAACCGTAGAAACTTTCATTTCAATGTCGTGAGTGGGGTTTGGACTGACATTGAAATGAAAGTTTCTACGGTTTTCTAATCTCCGGACATGACCTTGGGCCTTTTGAAACATATTTACAACTAGAAGCCAAGTAAGATGCCTCCAAGTCCAAACCTCACTCACTGATCTCTCCTATTGGCAAATGATTTAATTTCAACCAAAAAGCCAGATTCAATTTGTTGTGAAAAACTCCAAATTTCCTCTATAAAGTTCTATTGAGTTTCCACGAGATGAATCATGTGATATGTTTTTCTCATGAAATTAATGGCCAAATTCATTTTAGTGAGAACAAGTTATCTCTTGCTTTATCATGTAAAAGTTAATGGATGAGATTCAATTTGAGATGCAATTAAATTCAGAAAAACTTATCTCAAAGTTTATCACATGAAAACTCTGTAGAAGTTTATGGAAAAAAACTGGAACTCATGGATCTCATCTCATGATACACCATGAGATACACCATGAGATAACTTTTTCTCACTGAACTGAATCTGGCCCAAAGTTCTATTGAGTTTTCATGAGATAAACCATGTGATTTTTTTTTCCATTGATTTAAATCTGGCTCAAAGTTAATTCAGTTAGAAAACATTATCTTGCAGTTTATCACGTGGAAACTTATGAAGGAGATTCAATTCAAGGAGAAAAGCATTATCTCCTAATTCAGGTCCAGTATTTTCCCATAGACTTCAATAGTTCTTTACTCTTTTCATTTTGTGAATATCCCTTGGATGCATTGATATTTTTACAATTTGCACAAAACTTTTGGGTTCATTTATCAACACTGGGCAATTTGAACTTTTTCCACATAAACCTTACCAAGTTTAGCTTTCATGGTTCTGCCTACAGTTGATTGAACAAAGCAAATCATCGATTGGTTGCTGTAGGCTTCTCACCAGGTGCAAATTTGTTCTGTTTTGGTAAATGAGCCCTTCCTACCAAAAAGCCACTATAGGGCCTGTAGGGCAAGCATAGGCTTAAGCCTCTTCTGCTGCTCAGAAAGTCCCTGGTCAGTAAACTATGGGAGGGAGGAATTTCTAGGAGTTCTAGGAGTTCCTAGAGTGAACAGTCTTTTTCTGGACTCCACCATTTCAGAAGACTAATCTGAGGGCCAGGGGTGAAGGTAGACCAAGTTCTATGGCAACCAACCCTTGGTGAAGCTGGGGTAACAGGAACCCTGTGATTTAGTTTAGTGTAATAAGTGACAGAATATCAGACTAACCACCATCATAGTACACCACCAGGGTATGTAAAATATTCAGGGATCATCAAGAGCAGTTCTTTGCTCCACCAAGGAGAAGTAGTGGAGTCAGTATTGCCCAGGTGACACACACCAGGATCTGGTATTCATTGCATTATGATTCAGGGTACAGTACAGTCTCTTGGGCAGTCTCTTGATACCTGTGGTGAAATTAACCTCTGATTTGAGAGTATGCTGACTCAATTACATCAATCATCAAGTGTCAAATAAACTGTTTCATGGTTGAGAACCACTGGCCCCAATTTATTTGTACTGTCACCCTTCCACCAGGCATTTCCATCAAGGGTAGGGTTGCCACCTGGCCAATATTGGACCAGCCTAGCCAATAAATCACCAGCTAGGGGTGGCACTGATATTACAAATTTACCAGTCATGTACTTGCCGGTAAATTTGTATTGGCCTATAAATCCCTCCCTCCTCTGACCCTCTCCACTGCCAATTACCCTTTATAACCATGGGCCCACCTCTGCTCCACCTATAACAAGGCCCAGTCTGCCCATTTATGGATCCTAGCCCGCCCCTTATGTCACACCCCCACCCCCAAATGATGTCACATCCCGCCCCCCAATCCAAAGGCCTGTACTAGTCACAGAAAAAGGTAGCATCCCTAGTCAAGGGCTCAGCTGAGAGCAAGGGTCTTTAGGACCTACTGTTCAACAGCTATGGTCCTAAAGGGATATCATGTGACTCTTCCCTTCTATCTGTTACAGGCCTTGTATATTTTCATTTTCTTTATGCAGCCAGAATTCTAGGCCATTATCTTACACCTCCTCAGAAGCCGTGTAAAATAATGCAGGGGGTAAGAAAATGATGTAGGAAGCGGTGCAAAATACTACATAAAATTGGATATTTATTTTACAACGCTTTGATAAATAGGACCCTGTATAAACATTGTGTTCCAAGAAAAACTGATTTGTAGAAAAGAAAAACCCGCCGTCCTTTCCTTATAACGACAATGAGAGAATATCGTATTCTAGGAAGGACTTGACACTTCTGACAATTAAGCCTCTCGGATGAATGTGCTTCGCTTCTCCCGAGGGATTTAATGTGTACTCATTTCCTTCAATACATTTCATCTTGTGGGTTAAAAAAAAAATCACAGTTCGACAGTTGATTATTTTGATGGCGGCTCATTTGAATAGATAAGCATAATCATTAGCATCCTGCCGAGAAACGGGAGAGTTACGGCTTGTTCTGTACTTTCCTGGAGCCGAAAAGGAACAATGATTTGCTCTAAAATATGGGTCAGGATAATACTCCATTCAACCTTCCAGCTTTAATAGGAGACACCTGTAGAGAGATTTACAAATCCTTTTCTTTCCTTTCCTGGGTTTCGCTTTTATGATTTCTTCCTAATTGAGTTGCGCTAAATGGTTTTAGTTAATGTAACCTTACAGGGCTTTTGAAATCCCCCTAAAGGGGGTCTCTTAAAAACTGCCCCCAAGGTAGCCATAAATGAAAGGTGGCCATTAGTGATTTTTTTCCTCCAGGCGTGGATTTGCAGCGAAATTCCGCATTTCACCATTGTCCGAGACAAAAAGTTGCTGAGACAAAAAAGTCGCCAAGAAAAATGATGCTGAGACAAAAAGTCACCCCAAAAAACAATCATTGACTTTGCATTTGGAGTGAGAAAAAAAAGATGTATGTAAAAAAATATTGCGCGTGTAAAAATTGTCGTAAGTACCTATTGACTATTGAATCTTAAGCCATTTTGCATATTTTTTATCAGTTTTGTGAAACGGGACAGATTTGCTCATCACTAGTGGTCATTTAACATGATTCAGAAAGTCAACTGCCCGAGCATATGTGTGCATGTATAGGCCCCTTAATACTCCCATTGACTTAGCTTTCCTCTTGTATTTCTGATGAGGACCTGCATTCTCCACCATGCTGGTCAATGCTTTATTCTCCATAGCCAGGGTGAGATAGGTCTAGAAGGTCATTCAACATGAATCAGAAAGTCAAACTGCCCGAGCATATGTGTGCATGTACAGGCCCCTTAATACTCTCATTGACTTAGCTTTCCACTTGTATTTCTGACAAGGACCTGCATTCTCCACCATGCTGGTCAAAGCTTTATTCTTCATAGCCAGGGTGAAATAAGTCTAGAAGGTCATTCAACATGAATCAGAAAGTCAAACTGCCCAAGCAAATGTGTGAATCTATAGGCCCCTTAATACTCCCATTGACTTAGCTTTCCTCTTGTATATCTGATGAGGACCTGCATTCTCCACCATGCTGGTCAAAGCTTTATTCTCCATAGCCAGGGTGAGATAGGTCTAGAAGGTCATTCAACATGAATCAGAAAGTCAAACTGCCCGAGCATATGTGTGCATGTACAGGCCCCTTAATACTCTGATTGATTTAGCTATTCACTTGTATTTCTGACAAGGACCTGCATTCTCCACCATGCTGGTCAAAGCTTTATTCTCCATAGCCAGGGTGAGATATGTCTAGAAGGTCATTGAACATGATTCAGAAAGTCAAACTGCCCAAGCATATGTGTGCATGTACAGGCCCCCTAATACTCTGATTGATTTAGCTATTCACTTGTATTTCTGACAAGGACCTGCATTCTCCACCATGCTGGTCAAAGCTTTATTCTCCATAACCAGGGTGAGATAGGTCTAGAGGGTTATTCAACATAAATCAGAAAGTCAAACTGCCCAAGCAAATCTGTGCATGTATAGGCCCCTCAATACTCCCATTGACTTAGCTTTCCACTTGTATTTCTGACGAGGACCTGCATTCTCCACCACGCTGGTCAATGCTTTATTCTCCATAGCCAGGGTGAGATAGGTCTAGAAGGTCATTCAACATGATTCAGAAAGTCAAACTGCCCGAGCAAATCTGTGCATGTATAGGCCCATTAATACTCCCATTGACTTAGCTTTCCACTTGTATTTCTGACGAGGACCTACATTCTACACCATGCTGGTCAAAGCTTTATTCTCCATAGCCAGGGTGATAAAGAAGGGCCCTTCTTTGTTGGCTGAAGTTATAAAGAAGAGTGCTAGTCATTTTATAGTCACTTGAGAATGTTCAGACCTAATATCCACTGCAGGCCTATAACCAGGGTTGTACACCAAACAGACAAACCTTGAGAGGCCTCCTAGAACTTCAAAAATAATTTCAACGAAGCTCACCTACCCTGACCAATCCTGGCAGCTCCTCATCAAATCTTGCTAAATTTAGATATAAATGTTAGTCTGAAGTCTGCTGTCTGACCTTGGTTCTGACCTTAAGATTACCACACACAAGAAGTTTTTCTCATCATAGGTCACTTGGCTTTTCACACCTTCCACTTCAACAACCTTCTTAGCTCTCTTGCTCTCTCTAGTGGGCAAACTTGGTTAAGACATTATTAAACTTAACCCTACCACATAATGGCAAACCTTGGGTACTACATCTTAATTAAACTCTACTTATACCCCCTTAAAGGACAAGGAAAGTCTAAATACAAGTGTGGCAGTAAAGCGTGCCTGAGTCTGAGCTTTCAGAAGGAGCTTTCAGCTAAAGTATTGTTTCTCCTACTCCCATGTAACTGGAGGAGTCCCAAGCCGGACTTGGATTTCTTACTATTGAGTGCTATTCTGATACCTACTGGGAGCTGCTATCTTGCTCCCTTCCCATTGTTCTGCTGATCGGCTGCTGGGGGTGAGGGGGGGGGTATCACTCCAACTTGCAGCGCAGCAGTAAAGTGTGCCTGAGTCTGAGCTTTCAGCCAGCGCTACACATTAGAACTGCTTTCAGCTAACCTATTGTTTCTCCTACTCCCATGTAACTGGAGGAGTCCCAAGCCGGACTTGGATTTATTACTATTCTGATACCTACTGGGAGCTGCTATCTTGCTCCCTTCCCATTGTTCTGCTGATCGGCTGCTGGGGTTGAGGGGGGATATCACTCCAACTTGCAGCGCAGCAGAAAAGTGTGCCTGAGTCTGAGCTTTCAGAAGGAGCCGGCGCTACACATTAGAACTGCTTTCAGCTAACCTATTGTTTCTCCTACTCCCATGTAACTGGAGGAGTCCCAAGCCGGACTTGGATTTCTTACTATTGAGTGCTATTCTGATACCTACTGGGAGCTGCTATCTTGCTCCCTTCCCATTGTTCTTCTGATCGGCTGCTGGGGGGGAGGGGGGGATATCACTCCAACTTGCAGCGCAGCAGTAAAGTGAGCCTGAGCTCTTTTTCTCGTCTGGAAGGAATTTCTGTGAGGCAACAGCACCACCACAATGATGAACTGACAGAAAGCCCTGTGCACGAGTCTCATTATTCTAGAAATACAGCTCTGAGCAGGAATAATGTTTCAGTGGGTAATCTGTGATAGAGCGAGGCCCATTGTTATGCACGGCACAGAAACAGCCATTTCAATAATAGTTTTTGCTTTTACAAAGACAAAGAGCAAACATTCCTTTTATTCAGCTGAGTTCAAAATTAGCATGAAAAGCAAGATATTATAATGGTACTTATTCTTTATCCAAAATTTGTACCTGGAGCTGTTAAAGGGCAACAGTACTCTTATGTCTTCCTAAGATTTGTGTTTGGTACAGAGGTATATCTATCATGGTATGTGCTTTATGGTATCTCTCTGTACAGGCTATGAGCAAACTTAGGGGGCTGTTCCTGCTGAATTGTGCTTAGTACAGAGGAATCCATATGTGCCATAGTTTTATGGTATCTCTCTGTACAGGCTATGAGCAAACTTAGGGGGCTGTTCCTGCTGAATTGTGCTTAGTACAGGGGAATCCCTATGTGCCATAGTTTTATGGTATCTCTCTGTACAGGCTATGAGCAAACTTAGGGGGCTGTTCCTGCTGAATTGTGCTTAGTACAGGGGAATCCCTATGTGCCATAGTTTTATGGTATCTCTCTGTACAGGCTATGAGCAAACTTAGGGGGCTGTTCCTGCTGAATTGTGCTTAGTACAGGGGAATCCCTATGTGCCATAGTTTTATGGTATCTCTCTGTACAGGCTATGAGCAAACTTAGGGGGCTGTTCCTGCTGAATTGTGCTTAGTACAGGGGAATCCCTATGTGCCATAGTTTTATGGTATCTCTCTGTACAGGCTATGAGCAAACTTAGGGGGCTGTTCCTGCTGAATTGTGCTTAGTACAGGGGAATCCCTATGTGCCATAGTTTTATGGTATCTCTCTGTACAGGCTATGGGCAAACTTAACTATGAAATAAACCCAATAGGGCTGTTCTGCCCCAATAAGGGGTAATTATATCTTAGTTGGGATCAAGTACAGGTACTGTTTTATTATTACAGAGAAAAGGGAATCATTTAACCATTAAATAAACCCAATAGGGCTGTTCTGCCCCAATAAGGGGTAATTATATCTTAGTTGGGATCAAGTACAGGTACTGTTTTATTATTACAGAGAAAAAGGGAATCATTTAACCATTAAATAAACCCAATAGGGCTGTTCTGCCCCCAATAAGGGGTAATTATATCTTAGTTGGGATCAAGTACAGGTACTGTTTTATTATTACAGAGAAAAAGGAATCATTTAACCATTAAATAAACCCAATAGGACTGTTCTGCCTCCAATAAGGGGTAATTAGATCTTAGTTGGGATCAAGTACAGGTACAGGTATCGGACCCCTTATCCGGAAACCCGTTATCCAGAAAGCTCCGAATTACGGAATGCCCGTCTCCCATAGACTCCATTTTAATCAAATAATTCAGAATTTTAAAACTGATTTCCTTTTTCTATGTAGAAATAAAAAAGAACCTTGTAATTGATCCCAACTAAGATATAAATAATCCTTATTGGATGCAAAACAATCCTATTGGGTTTAATTCATGTTTTATTGATTTTTTAGTAGACTTAAGGTATTGAGATCCAAATTACGGAAAGACCCCTTATCCGGAATACCCTTGGTCCCAAGCATTCTGGATAATGGGTCCTATACCTGTACTGTTTTATTATTACAGAGAACCTGTATTTAATTATACAAACACAAAAGTAACACTAAAATAGAAAACACAGGGGAATGTTCCATCAAAATAAACGTCCCTCTGGTTGAACTATTCGGTTCCCAAGGGGAAATAAATACAAGACCCTTTGCTCATTACAAGAGACTTGGCTTTTTCATGTCACGGATTACGTCTGTCAGAGGCCACGCTGAGTAGATCCTTTAATAAGCATATTGTTATGTGTCTGCCTTCCTATCCATCAACGGCTGAGGGTTTTTTTTTTTTGGAGATTGGCTCTAATCAGCCGAATGTCCCCATATCTGTCAGGGCTCCAAAGAAATTGACTTTAGACATCCAATGACAAACGCTTACATCCCGGGAAGCTCAAGCTTTGCCTTGTAACCAGATGGATGACATCAATCAGCCGTTGGGGCGCGGGGAATATTAATGGATTAGAATGGATATCTGCGCCGCGCATACCTCCGGATTTGATGGCCACCGAAACATCTTCATACAATGGATATATATTGGCCCTATCTCTCCGTGACAATTTCAAATGAAATAAATGGCTTTCAGCGCTCTCGTTTATTTAGCCCCCCTCTCTCTCTCTGTCCCGGCCTTGATAAATGTCACTTTTCACTCAATGTTATCTCCCGCTATCACTTTCACTCGTAGATAAAGTCATATTTGACAATATAAATTGCCCGGGGCAGAGTACTTAATCTTTTCTCTTTCTCCATGGCAATCATTTCTCTGAAATAAAGCAGGGGTTCTACTCTGTGTTATCCATCCGCTACCTTGGGTTTTGTTTGTTTTTTTTCCTTTTTTTTTTTTTTTTTTTGCAACCTGTTAAATTTATCCGCAATATGGAGCCAGAGAAAACCGAAACAATTCCGCGAGTTCAAATGTTCTATGTATTTCTGTGGGTACTGAGCCAACAAACAGAAAATGTGGGCAAGACAATGGGGCACATTTACTAATCCACGAACGTCCGAAAAGCATCCGAATGCGTTTTTTTCGTAATGATCGGTATTTTGCGACAAATTTTTCGAGCGTTCAATACGAAAAAGTATTCACGAAAGTCATAATGGCTATGAAAAAGTCGCGACAATTTCCGAAATTTGTAATGGCTATGAAAAAGTTGCGACAAATCGCGCAAGTCATAACGGTTACGAAAAAGTCGTAACCGCGACGAAAAAAATCACAAAAAATACGAAAAAGTCGCAAAATGTTCGTTTTCCAACCCGAATTTTTCTCATTCGGATTCGTGGATTAGTAAACCAGCCCCAATGTCTACATTTTCAAATTATCATCATTTTTTTAACGAATTGCTAGAATATTTACAAAGAAATTTGAACTGGAAAAAAAATCAAATTTATTTGTCGTAAAATAAATTAGTAACCAAAATCGTTTTTTTTTACAGATACTATTATTAAAAATACTGTGATTTATAGAATATATAGAAAATTTCCAGGGTTTAGCTGCCCTTTTATTTCAGTGCAACGTTTTGACATTTTTTCTAAGTCCTAAATTCCAAAAATATGATTTGGGGAAAACAGGAATTTGAAAAAATTTGAGATTGTACCTTTTTTTTTTAAAACTGATTTTTTGGAATTTGATAAATTGGTCCCATGAACTAACTAAAGCTGATCATGTGAGATTAGTAGTGATGAGCGAATCTGTCCTGTTTTGCTTCGCCATAAAAGTCCGGAAACGGCAAGAAAATTCATGAAACGGTGAAAAATTTGTGAAACGCATATGTTGCGCAATTTTTTTTTTTGGCTGCCAGATTTTTCAGTGCAACGTTTTGACATTTTTCTGACTCCTAAATCCCCAAAAATATGATTTGGGGAAAACAGGAATTTGAAAAAATTTCAGATTGTACCTTGTTTTTGTTTTTTTTTCAAAGTGATTTTTTGGAATTTGAATAAATTGGTTCCATGAACTAACTAAAGCTGATCATGTAAGATTAGTAGTGATGAGTAGTGATGAGTGAATCTGTCCCATTTCGTTTCACCATAAAATTCACAAAACGGCAAGAAAATTCTCGAAACAGTAAAAAATTTGCGAAAATGCATCTGTTGCCCGTTTTTTTTTTGTTGCCCACGTCTTTTTTTATCGCCCGCATCTATTTTTTTGACTGAGCCCAATTTGCCATGCAACAAAAAAAATTCAGTGCAACAAATTTTTCCGCTGCGAATTTTCACAGAAGTTTCGTGAAAGAATTCTCCAGTGGCGAAATGCGGAAATTCGCTGCGAATTCATGCCTGGTGAAAAAATTTGCTCATCGCTAGTAATGACCAAATTTTCTTACCAGGCATGAATTCACAGCGAATTTCCACATTTCCCCATTGGAGAATTGTTTCGCGAAACTTCAATGAAAATTTGCAGCAAAAAAATTCAGTGCATGGAAAAAAAACAGTAGGCGCACTCGTGTCAAAATTAGTGCAGTCGCGTCAAACAAAAAACATGTGACAAACGCGTTTCGTAAATTCTTTTCCATTTCGCAAATTCTTTGCCATTTCGCAAATTTTTCAACAAAGCGAAATGGGACAGATTTGCTTTCGCAAATTTTCCGGCGAAGCAAAACGGGACAGATTCGCTCAGTGCTTTGCTGACTGTGGAAAAACTTTTTGAGATATGGCAAAAGATTTGTGAAACTTGGCTACCGCACAACTTTTTTGATGCACGCAACTTTTTTTAACACCACCACTACTTTTTTGCCGCAACTGCAATGTATTTGATGTGACCACGCCTTTTTTATTGCAATGCCTTTTTTCCCCGCAACTTTTTCCTAATTTTTTTCGTGGTGAATATTTATGCCCATTTTGCAAAAAAAACCAACAATGTTGAAATGCAGAATTTTGCTGCAAATTCCTGAAAAACATTTCACTCTACACTAGAGATTAAAGATGCTTTTAAAAAATTCTGCTAAATTCACTATTTGTAGTGATAAAAGAATTTCTTCGCCAGGCATGGATTCCAGCGAATTTCCGCATTTCGCCATTGTTTTTGGAAACTTCAGTGAAAATTTTGTGCGGAAAAATTAGTTGCGCGGAATTTGTTTTTGTCGCTCGTCAAATTGGGCACTGGTGCATCAAATTGGGCATGGCCGCAGCAAATTGGGCGTGGACGCGTCAAATCGGGCACGGTCGCGTAAAAATTGGGGCAGCGCAACGCAACTTTTGTAGCATGTGATATTATAATGACATCTGTGTTATGACTTATGAAGATTTTATGGAGATTATTTTACATCAAAATAGATAAAAACTATCATTTGTTTGCTGAAATGCTGTTAAAATTGTCGGATTTTTATGACATTTAGGGGCAGATTTATCAAACTGTGCGTTTAGGGGTTAATACATAAAAACTCACCCACGTTCTATTCATTCCTATGGGATTTGAAGAAGCCTATTTATCAGTGGGTGACAGTTAGAACTCACCATTTCATAAATGCGCTTCTAAAACCCCATAGGAATGAATAGAACGTGGGTGAGTTTTTAAACTTCCATAGATTCTTTTTGAAGTTGTGTATAAAAAGCAATTCCTATTTCATTTGAAGCCATCAAAGAACATGGAAATAGAAAGCATCACTACCTTAACACTTTATGACTTGTGCCTATAAATCTCAACCAGAAATTCTTGCCTTGTTCCTGATCAATTGGCCATTGTCAGACCCGGTTTGTGTTGCTGCCTGTAATCGTTCTTCCCATGAGCATTCTGCCTACAGTCCAAGTCTGAAACATTTCAACTTTATAGATATGATGAGTCTACAGAAATCAAGGAGGACATTTTCTGCCATCTCTTGAGGTTGGTTTTGGAATCAATAAGGGAAGCCCAGCACAGTCTATTAGAGGAGCAGGTTATATACATAGAAAGCTGGAATGGAGGTTAATATTACGCTAGACCAGACTTTTTGAGTTCAAGCCCACTTAGGAGGTAGAACCTTTGTTGAAGGTCCCCCTTAGCTCATAACAAGGTTACATATACATATACATTACATTAACATTTATTTATAAAGCGCCAACATATTCCGCAGCGCTGTACAATATGTGGGTTACATACATTGGACATACAGAGTAACATATAAAGCAATCAGTGACCGATACAAGAGGTGAAGAGGGCCCTGCCCAAAAGAGCTTACAATCTACAAGATACATGGCTATATCAGCCACTTAGCCATGGTTCCAACAATACAGAGAATGCCAAATAAATGTTCATGCTCAAAAACTCTCTATTGGACTTTTCCACATTTCCAGTAGTGTTTAAAAGAGTAAACAGGGTTTGTAGCCAAATGACACCTTAGTTGGCCTTCATTCTGAACCTCCACCATAGCCACTGCTTCAGATTGACAACCTCTATTTTGGGAAACCATTGCTTTAGACCCATGTTCAGTGTTGGACTGGGGAGTGCAGGGACCACTAGGGCTGCCACCCCTGGGGCCCCCACTGTAGCCCCCACAACTCCTGCAGGGGCCCCACCACCCCTCGCCCAAACACACATTAATCAAACTTACCTTCAGTGTGTCGGGGGAGACAGATGAGTGGCCCAAGGGAGCTCCGGCAGGGATCAGGTCTGGGCCAATAGGGCCCACCAGGGTTGGGACCTACAAGGTTTTTCTGGCCCAGTCCGATCCTGCCCATGTTTCTCAAACTGTGAGACTAAAATCTCTTATAAAGCCGGCCAATAAAAACTGCCAGCCTGGCCCCTGCATGCTATGTTGGCAGCACATTGACCTTAGTATGGAGTAGGGATGCACCGAATCCCGGATTCGGTTTGGAATTCGGGCCGAATCCAGGCGTTTTTTGAAGGATTTGGTTTCGGCCGAATCCACAGTCCCGGCGGAACCAAATCGTAATCATAATTAGCATAAATTAGCATACACTAATTAGCATCTGGAAAGGGTTCAATGGTCAGGGAAAAACAATTTCAATGTGCACTGCTATTTTTAACCCCTTCCGATCCTGATTAGCATATGCTAATTAGGATTCGGATTCATCAGAATCCGTTAGGGTGGGTTCGGGGGTTCGGCTGTACCCAAAAAGTAGGTTCGATGCATGGAGTCTTTAGTAGGACTTTTCTGACTTTTTGCTGCAAATTGGTCAGATCTATCAAGCAGGTTTGTAAATCCCATTGGGCCAGAGCCACATGAGTGGGTTAATACAGTCCTGTTCTATGAAGAAGTCAACTCTATGATCCAATCATTAGTCCAATCAAAAGGCCATATGCATTAAGCCTGCGTCTTTCTCTGCACTTACCTTTCTCCATAAACTTTTTTCTATTCACTTCCCTTATTCCCGTCTGTTCGTTGCCTTTTTTAAGATACTTGTTGGCTGTTTTTGAAACATTCCTATTTGCTGCCTGGTCTTGGTATTTTTACAAGATTTTACCTATTTGCCCTCTCGTTTGGCTTTACCCGGAGGTACCTGTGACCCCAACATGGCGTTCAACACTAAACACCCAAACAGTAAGTTAGTAAATGCTGTTTGGTTGCTATAAGCAAAAACACATGTACTACTCCTTTAATACAAGATGGCTGTTCATATGGGTCCAAAGTTTATTTCAGATTAACGGACATAACATTTTTTATGAAGACTGCGGGGTACTTAGTCCTTGAATTATGTCTGACCAATTTGTTCTAAGAAGGAACATTCCTACTCCGGCTCCTTCCCCTTGCCTCAAGATAGTTAATACATTAGCAAAGCAGGTCCTTGGGTTTCAATGTCTGAGAAATCATTTCGCTGAATGGTTTTGTGGTTTTATTATAAAACAGTGCAGTATATTCGCGATTTTACTGCTTTTTTCACTGCTCGCTAACCACTAATTGAAATAATTTTCCAGTAGCGCGTCTGTCATTGTTTAAAATATAGTGGTAGGGGTGTATATTAGGCTGCAATGAATGCTTCTTCTCCTCATTTCATACTTAAAACAATAATTTCTTATAAATTTACAAGCCCGGATGAATAATTAAGTTCCTGCTTTGTTTTATGGCATCTTATGTTGTTATAGTTTTCTTTAAAAGTGACAATTCTGTGTTTTTTTTGCCTTTTTTGATTATTTACTTTGTAACCCTATCTTGGCCCAGTTAGTGGTCCAGATCATCTCCAGTTGAACTCTTCAGGGAGTAAATACTAAGCTTTAATCTCTTTCAGTACTGTGGTCCCTTCACCTTAAGGAAAGTTATGCCCAAGGGAAATGAAAAGCTACCTCCAGCTATCCATCCTCAGTTGGAGCACACAGCTGCTCTTGTTGCTAAATTGTCTAACATACATCCTTAAAGGTTGCTGTCTAACCCCATTCATGAATTCTGTGTTCCCCCACTTATCTAAGGGTTTGGTTCCCTTAGGGCAGAACTCTTTATTGGTTTTCCCAGGGTCCCCAGTAGACATCCAACTTGTAGAGCAGGTAGAGGTCAAAAAGGTAGAGCTGGGCTTCCCAATCAATATATCAAAGGAAGTGGGTATATATATCCCTGGGCCAATAGGAAATACAATTCAGCCAGGCACCGAGGGTCAGGAATAGAGGTAAACATTAAGTAGGGGATTGCTAAATCAAAGGGGAAGTTAAATCTATGGATTCCTACAACTTATTCTATTTTTATTTAAAAGTCATAGTTTTAAAAATGTACAGTAAAAATTTGCGAAACTTCAGAAAAATTTTAGTCAAGGAGAAAAATTCTGTAAATGCAACTTTTTTTTTTATTTGCATGACTTTTTTGATGCAATCATGCCTACTTTGGCTCAACCACGCCCATTTTGTCCATTTTAATGCACCCACAACTTTTTAAATTTGTGGCAAGTCTTTTTCATGGCAATTTTTTGTTTTACAAAAAAATCTGCCAATGGCAAAACGCAGAAGTATGCCGCGAATCCATGCCTGGCAAAAAATTTTGCTCATCACTACCTGTCGTGCCATAAACTGCAATGTATCCAGATGTGAAAGGATATAATGCATGAGGATGTAGACAGAAGATAATGCAGAGAATGAGGAGGTTTAGGGGAATATTTATTAGCAGATGATATGGGATGTAATAGTAAGATCTTGGGTGTAATGGATGGATTTGAGGCTGGATGTAGGATGGATCTGAAAATAGAGTTAAAGCTGATTGGATCAATCTAATCTTGGAAGAGGGTGTTTAGATCTTGTGCAGTGAGATTTATAGTCACTGGTTGGGTTCATCTTTCATAGGCTTTACCCTAATCCATGATCCACTTTTTCCTGTTCTATATTTAGTCTCTTAATGAATCCATCTTCTACTTCTTTCTGTTCCATACATAGGCTATACATTAATCCAACTGCCACTTCTTCCTGGTCAACACATGGTCTCATTAATCCATAAAATTCCAACTCCCACTTCTTCCTGTTAGACATAGTCTCTACATTAATCCAACTCCCACTTCTTCTTGTTAGACATAGCCTCTACATCAGGGGTACCCTGAGTTTGTCACCCTATGATCTATACTTGCCACCTGGCCTCCATTACTTTAATAAAATAGTTGATGTTTAATACCTAAATACACATAGCAATATATATATAAATGCAGTGTCAACTTCACATTTAATGCCCACATAACATTATAACAGTGTCAACAAAAGTTCTGTTATGTTGGGGGGGAAAAGAAGTGGTGGGATGGCATCCCACCTTGTGGTCTACCAAAAACTTTAAAGTGATCTACTGGTAGACATCGATCTACCTCTTTTGCACCCCTGCTCTACATTAATTCAACTGCCACTTCTTGGTCAACACATGGTCTCATTAATCCATAGTCTCTACAGTAATCCAACTCCCACTTCTTCCTGTTAGACATAGCCTCTACATTAATCCAACTCCCACTTCTTCCTGTTAGACATAGCCTCTACATTAATCCAACTGTCACTTCTTGTTCCATATATAGTCTATTAATGAATCCATCTTCCACTTCTTCCTCTTCCCCACTCTGCTCTTGTTCTGGGTCCTTTTTTTATGTATCACTTCCAACATCATATAAGATCTCACACTTACCCCCAACTCCATTCCAGTCACTTTCAGGACTCCATATGACCTGTTTATTCTTACACTCCTGCCCTTACCACAAACCAATCTGCTGTACTGCAATTACCTTCTCTTTTTACTCTTTTTTTCCTTACTTTTTCCTCCATTTTTTGCCACTCCTTTATATCTCTTTATACTCCTATTCGCCTTCAGTAACTGCCATATACATTCAGCTGGGTTAATATACTAAGACCTTCCAGTTTGTGCCTGTATGTTACCCAACCACTCAGATTGTAAGCTCTACGGGGCAGGGACCTCCTTCCTACTGTGTCTCATACCACATGGCACTTATATATATATATATATATATATATATAAATATATGTATTTATTGTATTTATTTATTATATCACTTGTCCTCCCTGTGTGTAATTTTGTATTCTGTAAGACTGTACAGCGCTGCGTACCCTTGTGGTGCTTTATAAATAAAGTTATACATACATACATACATACTAAGACCCCAGACAAAAGGCCAAAGCCCAGACCAGTGGCAATTCATTTAGGCGGAAATATAGGCATCAAAGTACAAAGAAAGAAAATGGCAGATTGTGGCTGTTGCATCTGCCTTCCACTTGAGGACCTGCAGTATATTCATTTATTATTATATTAATAGTGATTTAATAGATATGACTCCATACCTTGCTTGGGTACTCCATATTGTATAGTTTCATGTCCAGTAAATCCCCATTCCATTAACACTCTCAGTATGTTTTCTAACATGCACACTCAATATTGCTCTTTTATTTATTTATTTATTTTATTGTTTCTATTTACAGTTTTACTTGCTTAGAATCCTATATTTTATTCATTAGGGATTTTTTATTTTTATTTTGTGATTTCGGTTTGGCTTTTGTCGACTATTGAACTCCCCAAACTGCCAGCTACAATGTATTATACAGTAACCGTTAAATAAAGACAATAGTAAATTAATCCAAAATACTTAATAAAAACTAACACAACTGAACCTCTATAAAGGTGACTCTTGAATTGTGTCTATGAAAGATGAACCAATAGCAGCACTAAAACACGGAATAAAATCACTTTACAATGGTCTTTTTCCAGTCATTATTTCTTCCCTGTAGATTTTATTTAAGTGCCTGATGAATTTTAATGAGCTGCTAATCATTTTTTCATTATGTCACCCTAAAGCCAGAATTCACCTTTTTAATTTTGCCTCCTGCCCCTTTTTTATGGACGGTCGTTAAGTTGATACAAAAGGGACGACTTTGCTCCCGATTTGTCTCTGAATTATTTCTTCCACTTCTGACCCACATTGAGCCGGGAGAGATTGAATCAGCAGTAATGGAAAAAGGGCCACCGAGATCCTGCCCTGAATGAGTCTAGAGGTTATTAGTAATGGCGAGGGGGGGGCAAGGGTGTATATACACAATATGAACAGTGCGGGATATTAAAGGGAAACCATCACTGATATTAAACAAGTTCTCCTTCATGAAGCACAAAGACAGGGGGCTTATTTATCAATTTATGCCATAAAATTAGTATTTATAAATAGTGATGAGCGAATTTTTTTGGCAAGTATGGATTCGTAGCGAATTTCCGCATTTCGCCTTTGCGAAAACTTCAGCGAAAAATCCCAGTGGAAAAACGTATTGACTGTCAAAAAAAGTCAAAAGATTCAAAATAGGCATGGTCAAATAAAACTGAGCCCAGTTGCGTCAAAATGGGTGCGATCATGGCAAAATAGGCATGGGCGAGACAAAAAAAATAAGCATGTTAAAAGCATTTCACGGATTTTTCACTGTTTTGTGAATGTTACTGTTGTTTCACGAATTTTCCGCCGAAACAAACGGGACAGATTCACTCATTACTAATAGTCTTTCTTTACTAATCTTTTTGCCAGATATGGATTTCGCCATTGGTTAATTTTGAGACAAAAAAAATACACCCATTGAAAAAAGTTGCACGTAAAAATGTGGAGCGCGTAAAAATTTGTCGCACGTAAGAATTTGTTGCACGTAAAAAATTGATTATTGACTTCAATGCATTTTGCATGATTTTCAGCAGTTTCACAAATTTTTCGGTGAAGTGAAATAGGACAGATTCGCTCACCACTGTTTGCCGCCTTTCTCATCTTTGATTCTTTATCCAGACTTTTACATTTTGCAAAAGTATTTCAAACTTTTTAAACCAAATCCCCTGCGGCTCAAATGAACCTGATGTTGATAGATTGGGAAAGCTAAGCAGGGCTGGCCTTGGTCAGTACTTGGAAGGGAAACCAATGCGTACAGCAGGTCTCTTAACTCTGAATAACTTTGAATTTTGTCATGGCCCTTTTGGCTTTACCTTTCTCAACTTTGATTCTTTCTCCGGACTTTTACACTTTGCCAAAGTATTTCAAAAATGTTCAACAAAGTCATATGCGGCCCAAATGAACCTGATCATCATTGATCTTGAAAGCTAAGCAGGGCTGGCCTTGGTTAGTACTTGGATGGGAGACCGCTGTGTATAGCAGGTCCCTTAACTCTATGAATTTTGTCATGGCCCTTTTGGTTTTAGCTTGCTGCCTTTCTCATCTTTCATTCTTTCTCCAGACTTTTACATTTGCCAAAGTATTACAGTTTTTTTCAACCAAATCACCTGCGGCCACACCACCCCAAATCAGTCCTTTGAGGGGAGTGTGCCTGTGTATACCAGGTCTCTTAACTCTTTGAATTTTGTCTTGGCCCTTTTGGCTTTAGCATGTCACTTTTCTCATCTTTGATATTTCTCCGGACTTTTACACTTTGCCAAAGTATTTCAAACTTTTTCATCCAAGTAATCTGTGGCCCAAATGAACCTGATCTTGATAGATCTGGAAAGCTAAGCAGGGCTGGCCCTGGTTAGTACTTGGAAGGGAGACATCTGCGTATAGCAGGTTTCTTAACTCTTTGAATTTTGTCATGGCCCTTTTGACTGTAGCTTCCCGCCTTTCTCAACTTTGATTCTTTCTCTGGACTTTTACATTTGCCAAAGTATTACAATTTTTTTCAACCAAATCACCTGCGGCCACACCATCCCAAATCAGTCCTTTGAAGGGAGTGTGCCTGTATATAACAGGCCTCTTAACTCTTTGAATTTTGTCTTGGCCCTTTTTGGCTTTAGCTTGCCACCTTTCTTATCTTTGATTCTTTCTCCGGACTTTTACACTTTGCCAAAGTATTTCAAGCTTTTTCATCCAAGTCACCTGCAGCCCAAATGGACCTGATCTTGACTGAACTGGAAAGCTAAGCAGGGCTGGCCTTGGTTCATTCTTTGAAGGAAGACCGCTGTGTATAGCAGGTCTCTTAAATCTTTGAATTATGACATGGCCCTTTTGGCTTTAGCTTGCCGCCTTTCTCAACTTTGATTCTTTCTCCAGACTTTTACATTTTGCAAAAGTATTTCAAACTTTTTTAACCAAATCACCTGTGGCCCAAATGAACCTGATCTTGATAGATCTGGAAAGCTAAGCAGGGCTGGCCTTGGTCAGTACTTGGAAGGGAGACCGCTGCGTATAGCAGGTCTCTTAACTCTTTGAATTTTGTCATGGCCCTTTTGGCTTTAGCTTGCCGCCTTTCTCAACTTTGATTCTTTCTCCGGACTTTTACATTTTACCAAAGTATTTAAAACTTTTTCAACCAAGTCACCTGCCAAATTTTTCAGTAAAGTGAATGAGCCAGTTTTGCCCATTACTACTGCACCCTGGGAAGGCAGGAACTTTTGACAGGTATTTGAAGTTCCCACCCAGCAAAGGTATTATAATAATATAATATAGTCTGCTTTATACTTATCCTGCCATGCATTCTTGGAGGTATTATTCTGTGTATAAAACTGCCACTAAATTGATCCTACATTGTCTTTTGGGGTTATTAAATACCCACTGTATTGAACTTACTATGTTTTCTTGGGTATTATACACAGAGTTTAGAAAAGGGAAAGAATAAAATATTCTTTATAGAAAATGTGTATTATTATCCTTCCCAAATACCAAAATTATCCTCCACTTGATGTATATTGGAAGGTAGGGATCAGTTTGGGACCTTGGACTCCTGTTCTGACAAACTGATCTAGATCACTCATTTTTATTGGATTATTCATATGTTTGGATACATTGCATGGTGCTCAGGCCTCTTCTGCCAAGGCTTGCATACCTACAGCAGAAAGGCATCTATTCATTCTTTCCCTGGTTTTTGCTGAGGTTGAATTTTATTCTATAAATATTTGTACCAAGGTAACTGCAACAATTTGACAGTAATTCAGGGGTTGTGTGAATAAAAGGATTGCTTCTTTCATGTAACTGTAAAATAGACAAAGCATTTTCTCAGGCCAAGGAATGCAGTTGACCTCTGTAGTGTTACATTAAAAGATAAATATGCAGTTAATGAGGTATTTATCCTCCTACTGTACAGTCTTCTATCTGCCATGGTGGGGTGGTGGCCTTCAGCCCAGGGGATGCTGGAAAGACTCAAGAACCACTGGTAGGAAAGGGGATGACTGGCTTGATGCCCAGCTTGGTATCTAAATGTCAACTCGAGCCCCTTGTGGAGATCAAATCTTTGGCTAGGTCTGGCCTTTCTCCTATTCTGAGCTCCTAACAAGCTTATAGATTAAGGAAAACATATTAGTTAGCTAAATTCAAAAGGGCCATGACATATTAGTCATTCAGCCATTGTTAAAAATATCTAAATCATCAAATACAATTCAATCCCAAATCCTATTCTGACTTGAATCTAGGCTAGAACTCAGGTTGGAGGAGACTTCTACATCTGCAAATCCAACAGAGTTTCAATGAGTGATCAACAGCGGTAATATACCCCCCCCTGTTGGTCACTCATTGACACATATTAGTCATTCAGCCATTGCTGTACAATTCAATCCCAAATCTCATTCTACCCTACTTGAATCTAGGCGTATACCTAGAAGAACAAATTCTTCAAAAATCAGCCTTCAGTCTAAGTTCCCCTCCTGGTACTCCAAGACCCTTAAGGGGGCCAGTTTGATAACCAACATTTTAAAGTAACCCCCTCCATTACCCATCTTCATGACACTATTTAAAGACAGAGATCTCGTCTTAAACTCAGGTTGGCGGAGACCTCTACATCTGCAAATCCAACAGAGGTTCAATGAGTGATCAACAGCGGTAATATACACCCCCTGTCGGTCACTCATTGACACATATTAGTCATTCAGCCATTGCTGTAAAAATATCTAAATCAACAAATACAATTCAATCCCAGATCTCATTCTAGCCGACTTGAATCTAGACCACACCTAGAAGAACAAGTTCTCCAAAAATCTCACTTTATTCAGCCTTTAGTCTGGGTTCCCCTCCTGGTACTCCATGACCCTTAAGGGAGCCAGTGTAGTAACCAACATTTTAAAGTAACCCCCTCCATTACCCATCTTCATGACACTATTTAAAGACAGGGTCTTGTCTTAAACTCAGGTTGGAGGAGACCTCTACATCTGCAAATCCAACAGAGGTTCAATGAGTGATCAACAGTGGTAATATACCCCCCCTGTTGGTCACTCATTGACACATATTAGTCATTCAGCCATTGCTGTAAAAATCTCTAAATCAACAAATACAATTCAATCCCAAATCTCTTTCTAACCGACTTGAATCTAGGCTATACGTAGAAGAACAAGTTCTCTAAAAATCTCACTTTAATTAGCCTTCAGTCTGAGTTCCCCTCCTGGTACTCCATGACCCTTAAGGGGGCCAGTTTGGGGTAACCAACATTTTAAAGTAACCCCCTCCATTAGCCATCTTCATGACACTATTTAAAGAGACAGGGTCTTGTCTTAAACTCAGGTTGGAGGAGACCTCTACATCTGCAAATCCAACAGAGGTTCAATGAGTGACCAACAGCGGTAATATACCCCCCTGTTTGTCACTCATTGACATATATTAATCATTCAGCCATTGCTGTAAAAATATCTAAATCAACCTTTAATCAGCCTTCAGTCTGAGTTCCCCTCCTGATACTCCATGACCCTTAAGGGGGCCTGTTGGGGGTAACCAGCATTTTAAAGTAACCCCCTCTATTAGCCAATAGCCATCTTCATTACACTATTTAAAGAGACAGGGTCTCGTCTTAAACTCAGTTTGGAGGAGACCTCTACATCAGCAAATCCAATTGAGGTTCAATGAGTGACCAACAGCAATAAGATACCCCTCCTCCCCATTGAGCCCTAGCCACGTGCTTCTTCAGTCTACCCCTAGTTCCGGCACTGTCTTAAAACTTTCACAGACTGGGTGGATGGGATTGACTGCTTTGAGTCAAAGGTAGATACTTTAAGAAACTGTTCCTTTGGAACACTACCAATATGTATATGAGTCCATCAAGTGAAGGCACTTCACATAAATGTTCCAGGTTTTCCAGTTTCCCCTACTACTGATACTACAGCAAATGGTTGCAGTTTGTCGTGTTCTATGCATAAAGCACATTTCCCTGCAAAAATTCTACCCCTTTTGAATCTAGATAAAGAAAATACCAGCAGGCTTTTTTTGTCTGAGATTTAAGACATCAGCATCCAGAAGAACCCTCGCCAAACAAGACATATCGCCTTCTAGAAGCCGATAGATTATGATATAAACTTTGCTAGATTTCATCCATTTGTAAAGCGCCACATTGATGTTTCCCTCTGGCCCTCTTCTGACATAAATTACTGTGCAAATCTGTCAGAGGTTTTTTTTATTGTTCCATATTTCTCTCATCCTTACCTCCCCTTAAGACATACTGACATACAATAACAGTGATTATCTTGTGACAAAAATTTGATTCCTAAGTGATATGAAGAGTCTAGTTTGCTCTATAGTTATCTCTTTTTTAAAAAAATATATATATTTATATGTGATCTTTGTTCCATTATAACCATCTTGATACTCCCAACCGCTTTGTCTAAGTGGGTATTTATCTAATAATATTTTCAGAATGATAGTGACCTTCTCAATAATAAGAACCAGCAAAAATTTGACTTATTTTTGGTTTTGCCCAAACCAGGACCTGCTTTTCTTGCCTGACCTTCTTCAGATTCAGAAGGTCCAGAAGGTTCAGAAGGTTCAAGAGTGGCAAGATCACTAGTGTAGATAGAGTAGCACTCTCCTATACTAAAGAACCAGGGTCTTAGGGTCTTACTGTACTTGCCACTCCAACACTTTCATATAATGAATGTTACAATATATACCCTGGGCAATTAACATTGACTATACAATTAAAATGAGGCAGTGCTCTCAGTTTGATAACAGAGTAATAGCCATCCCTAGCTCTGTTCCCTTTGGCCAGTGAGCGCAGTTGGGCCTATGCATTGTGTTCAAATTGGGTTTTTCTTATTATTCCAGCACCTTCATACTGCATAATGATGTCACACTATGTACACTGGGCAATTAGCACAGCCTAGACAATTAAAACAAAGAGTTAGACTCATTTTGATGCAAAAGAAGGAGCCACCATGAGTTGGCCTGTACCATCTGGCCAACTAGTGCAGTTGGGCCTAAGCTTTGTGTTTCCTTAGGTTCATTTGGGTCTTACTTTGATATAATGATGTTACAATGTGTATATTGGGCAGGTAGCATTGACTAAATGATTAAACAAGGCAGTGGGCTGTGAGAGGCTGCTGGCTGGCCAATGAGAGCAGGTGGTCCTAGCTTTGAGTTTCATATTAAAGTAGTGTAAGACTAGGGTGAGTGGAGCCCAAAGTGACTGCCACCCAAGGACCCCCTGGCCACCGACCCCCTCTCCGTATGTGCGTATCTTATACAGGTATGGGACCTGTTATCCAGAATGCTCGGGACCTGGGGTTTTCCGGATAAGGGATCTTTCCGTAATTTGGATCTCCATAACTTAAGTCTATTAAAAGCCATTTAAATATTGAATAAACCCAATAGGCTTGTTTTGCCTCCAATAAGGATTAATTATATCTTAGTTGGGATCAAGTACAGGTACTGTTTTATTATTACAGAGAAAAGGGAATCATTTAACCATGAAATAAACCCAATAGGGCTGTTCTGCCCCCAATAAGGGGTAATTATATCTTAGTTGGGATCAAGTACAGGTACTGTTTTATTATTACAGAGAAAAGGGAATCATTTAACCATTAAATAAACCCAATAGGGCTGTTCTGCCCCCAATAAGGGCTAATTATATCTTAGTTGGGATCAAGTACAGGTACTGTTTTATTATTACAGAGAAAAGGGAATCATTTAACCATTAAATAAACCCAATAGGGCTGTTCTGCCCCAATAAGGGGTAATTATATCTTAGTTGGGATCAAGTACAGGTACTGTTTTATTATTACAGAGAAAAGGGAATCATTTAACCATGAAATAAACCCAATAGGGCTGTTCTGCCCCAATAAGGGGTAATTATATCTTAGTTGGGATCAAGTACAGGTACTGTTTTATTATTACAGAGAAAAGGGAATCATTTAACCATGAAATAAACCCAATAGGGCTGTTCTGTATCCATGATACTGGAATGTTGCTGTAGGGACCCCAAAGAATTGGGCCCCTCCAGGATTAGTTCCCCTTTAGACAGGCACCATGAGGGTGGCCTTATGAGATTTGGACACCTAAAGGTGGTCCTGGGTGTTTATGTGTGAAAAGGGAGTTTCCCTGCAAGTTAACAGCCACCACTAGATGTCGCTGTGCTAAAAGTATAAAAGGGAATGACTCCCAGTTTCAGCAGGTCTTCGTCCTGGGACTGCTTCTTGTAAAGAAGCGTATAACAGGCTTGTGTTCTAGTACAGGAGGTACTGTAACAGGTCACTCTAGGAGTGACAGGCAGGCTAGAGAGACCCAATAGGGCTGTTCTGCCCCCAATAAGGGGTAATTATATCTTAGTTGGGATCAAGTACAGGTACTGTTTTATTATTACAGAGAAAAGGGAATCATTTAACCATGAAATAAACCCAATAGGGCTGTTCTGCCCCCAATAAGGGGTAATTATATCTTAGTTGGGATCAAGTACAGGTACTGTTTTATTATTACAGAGAAAAAGGAAATCATTTTTAAAAATTAGAATTATTAGCTTATAATGGAGTCTATGGGAGATGGCCTTTCCGTAATAAGGGATCCCATAGCTGTACTTAACTGTACCATTACCTAAGCCAATGCGTTGGAACAGGTCTGGATCAGGGGGCTTATGAAGGCCAGGGCCCGCCACCAGGTTTTTTCCCGGTGTCCCTCAAGCCCAGTCGGATATTTTTCAAACAAAATGAAAGATAATAATATATCTGCTTGAGGGTGTTTATATCCTTGTAGGTTACAGTAAAAATGGACCATAATATTTTTTTTCTTGCCCTTAGTTCTAAACTTAGCCTGACTCCACAAAAGAAAGAAGCCATTAGATTTCATAGCATCCCACATGCTCTGTGAAGGTCAACATTTTGCACTTTCTTTTCATAATATCATCATCTTCTCCGGCAGCAAAGAGGGTTGATTATGTTAAAATGAATGGCCCAAGCTAACAATTTGTAATCACAGAAAAAAAAAAAGATATTTTCCCCCGCTCATACCCCGGCCGAGCGCAGGCTTCGGATAGAGATGTAATTTAGCCTGAAATGTCATTCTGTTCCTTCGCTAAAAAATTGAGATGCTCTTTTTTTTGTAAAGCCTTGGAAAGGTTGTTCAAGCAGCGAAGGTTCTGAACAATCACACGAGTAATAGAATTGGTCCGCTAAAGGAAATTCCAGGTTAATTAGCATACAAAAAGCAATTCGTACGTGGCATGTGTCACGGATGAATGATCACTTTGTTTTTCTCCAGTAGGCTGGCTCTGATTGCACGTTTTAACTCCCAAGGTGATCGTAATGGAGCCTTTCCTGAAATGGGTTTCACAAGCCAACGTTGTCTATGGCTTAGTATATCATGGACGGGCCACTATTCCATCATCCTCTCAGAATCAGTCCCAATGGAACCTGAGCGCGTCCAGTAACACCAATGGCCAGTTGGTAAAATATCTCTGATAATTTGCCCAAAGAAACATTTCAGCCACTCCCACTGGAAATGATAGGACTCCCAATGTGATCATAACTGAGCCTTTCCTGAAATGGGTTTCACAAGGTACTGATAGCTTGTTTATGTGACCTCATCATACCTAAAGTGCAGCACAAAGGGTCTTCCTAAATGCTACAGCTACAAGGCTCAGGCTGCAACAGTTGGGCCTCTATGGTGCTTCTGGAGCTGCCTTTCTCCTGCTCATCCTTGTACCCAGCCTCAATAGCTGTTCCCTGTTTTCTCCCACCCCAGGACAGTTCTTCTCCACCCAAAAAGACCCAAACCCTGCAGAACAATACATTGCAAAAATAACATCAGCAGAAGACAATCAAAACCTCTGAAGAAGGACCAGATAGAAGCATGAAACATGTCAGGTGATTGCACACGTCATGGTGGTGAGGATATGTTTCTGAATGATATCTTTTTTATGATTTTTGAATTTGAATGATCTGATTTGGAGGCCCACATTTTTTGTTTCTTGGACCCATCTTTGTACCCAACCTAACTAGCTGTTCCCTGACCCTGAATTTTCTCCTTCCTTAAGATAGTTCTTCTCCCCTCAGAAAGACCCAAACCCTGTAGAACCATACATTGCAAAAATAACATCATCAGAAGACAATCAAAACCTCTAAAGAAGTGCCAGATAGAGGCATGAAACGTGTCAGATGATTGCACATGTCATGGTGGTGAGGATATGTTTCTGAATGGTATATTTTCTATGATTTTAATCTTGGATGGACAATTGAGCATTTTTTGAATTTTAATGATCTGATTTGGAGGCCCATGTTTTTTGTTTCTTGGACCCATTCTTGTACCCAACCTAACTAGTTCCCTGACCCTGAATTTTCTCCTGCCTTAAGTTAGTTCTTCTCCCACACATCATGGTGGTGAGGACGTGTTTTTTAAACATAGAATCCAATTTTTGGACCCATCTTTGGACCCTGCCTAACTAGCTGTTCCCTGACCTTAAATTTTCTCCCGCCCCAGGACAGTTCTTCTCCACCCAAAAAGACCCAAACCCAGCAAAACAATACATTGCAATAATAACATCAGCAGAAGACCATGCTCAAAGCTTGTCCATTGACATGTTCAGATGGACAGATAATAATAATAATGTTGGTGATGATTCCATTACTCAGACTAGGATTCTGACCATGGAATTAACGAAAAACAGCTGCACACCGGGGAACAAACAAACATTATGATGTCTTTCATGCATTTTGATAGATTTTGATTATTTTTTTTATTCAGAACAAGTAAACACTATTTCTAGATTAAGCTCTTTCATACTACACCAGATTTCTCCTCGCGGAATCCCGCTTCAGCGCGTCGTTGTTAGTTTGTTTTATTCTCCGAAGCAGACAAGCTTGTCACACAGCTGACTCCCACACCATATAAAAATGAAAAGAAATTATAGAGAAACATTCTCAGATCTTGCAGCGTCCTTCAAGCAATAAAAGTTAGCAAAGGTCCTTTGTGTGTCTGCCCGGTGGGTTGACATTTGCAGTCTCTGCATTAGTACAATAATATTTTTATGGGGGCTAATAAAAGCAGCTGTTGTAATGTCTGTTTACTGGACTGTAGTGTAACAATGAAGCATTGGAAGGTGATATTAAGTCTGCTTCATGGGACCTTAGCTGAACTGTTCTTATTCTTATTCTTATTCACTCTCTTATAATATCTCGCCTGGACTACTGTAACTCCCTATTAATTGGCCTTCCCCTCCAAAGACTGTCCCCTCTCCAGTCCATAATGAATACTGCTGCCCGGCTCATACACCTCTCCAACCGCTCCTCCTCTGCCGTGCCACTCTGCCAATCCCTGCACTGGCTTCCCCTACCATCCAGGATAAAATTCAAGCTATTGACCCTCACATTTAAAGCAGTCCATAACTCTGCCCCACCCTACATCTCTGAACTCATCTCTAGGTACCATCCAACCCGCTTGTTACGCTCCTCTACTGACCTGCTCCTCAACTCCTCTCTCATTCCCTCCTCACACGCTCGCATTCAAGACTTTGCAAGGGCTGCCCCCCTTCTCTGGAATTCGCTCCCACAAACTGTCAGACTTTCTCCCAATCTCTCTGCCTTCAAGAAATCTCTAAAAACACATTTATTTAGAGAGGCTTACCCTAATCTAGTTTAGCAATACCCTGTGCCCCACCTCTCACAACTCTGGTCATGCCCATTCCCACACCTTGTGTCTCAACCCTTTCTCCTTGTAGATTGTAAGCTCTTTTGGGCAGGGCTCTCTTCCCCTCTTGTATCGGTTACTGATTGCTTTATATGTTACTCCTTGTAGAGTGTAAGCTCTTTTGGGCAGGGCTCCCTTCCCCTCCTGTATCGGTTACTGATTGCTTTATATGTTACTCCTTGTAGAGTGTAAGCTCTTTTGGGCAGGGCTCCCTTCCCCTCCTGTATCGGTTACTGATTGCTTTATATGTTACTCCTTGTAGATTGTAAGCTCTTTTGGGCAGGGCTCCCTTCCCCTCCTGTATCGGTTACTGATTGCTTTATATGTTACTCCGTGTAGAGTGTAAGCTCTTTTGGGCAGGGCTCTCTTCACCTCTTGTATCGGTTATTGATTGCTTTATATGTTACTCTGTATGTCCAATGTACGTAACCCACTTATTGTACAGCGCTGCGGGATATGTTGGCGCTTTATAAATAAATGTTAATGTAAAATGTAATGTAACTGTCCCATCTATAGCCTTTCAGCTGTCACTAAACCACAATGCCCCATAGCCTTCAACTGTTGGTGGGTGCCAGGAGTTAAGGTCCCCATCCACGGGCCCATTCTATCTGCCAATATGGGTCCCTTAGACCGATTTGGCAGCTAATCGGCCTGTGTATGGGTACTACCGACGGCCAGATCTCGATCGGGCAGGTTAGAAAATCTGGTCGGATCAGGGACCGCATCGGCTCATTGATGCGGTCCCCAGACCGACTTTTCCTGGGGATAAATGATCGAATTAGCCTGGATTCTCCCAAAATCATCCACCCGTAGGTGGGGATATCGGGAGAAGATCTGCTCGCTTGGCAACATCAAGTAAAGTAAAAAGAAAAAAAATGCTTTAAAACAAATGTAGTGTACGGGTAAAGACACACAGAGCTACTAGTAGCAGCTACTTGTCAGCTACAAAAATAGACAATGCTGATCATTTACTGATAACTGTCTCTACGTGTGTTTAGCAGAGGCAATTCTCAGTATTGTCTATGGCAGGGGATTTACTGGAGTTTAGTAGCCGTGACAAGTAGCTGCTACTAGTAGCTCTGTGTGTCTTCACCCTAAAGGTGCCCAACTGTATTCATCTTCCCTACGTTTGGTGTTATTACCTACTTAAAACTGTTTGCACCCAAACTACTCATAAGCAGCTCTGGAGAGAGAAATGCCGAATGGATAATATTTACAGAACAAGTGTGAACGGTGCAGCCTCTATAGAATATGGTATATAGAGTGTTGGGCTACATGGTTAACTGTTCAGCTAAATAAAACAGCCATATTGAAAAATTCTCGGCACCTAGAATAACTTCTAATATTGTGTAGGGACCCATAGGGTTAAATGGCCCCTGTGGCTTTAAATCCCTACAGGTTCAGTTCCCTTAGTTGCTTGGTGGAAGGGAGTGTTTCTAAGTAAGTTCATTAACATACGTGTGCTATTGGTTAGAAGGTATGGTGACCACATCCCGCCTCACTTTGGCATAGTGCTGGGAGAGGAGTGGCAACTTCCTGTTTGCTTCCACCTGAGGAACAGGGTGGGTGTGTGCTGTGAGCCCAGGGCATGGGCCCAGGCCCAGTAAGGTCGGGGAACAGGGCCCTGTGAATGAGGCATTAGATAGTGACAGGTCTACACCTTTATAGTAAACTCTAGGGGTGTAAGGCAGTTAGGGTTAAGCTAGAAAGAGCAGTTCTGATTTTATTTTTCTGCCTAGCAGCAAGAGAGACGTAGTTGCACAACACCCTCACCTTCCTCCTTCACTTAGCGAAGGCCCATTCTGGGTAAGAGAGTACAGTATAACCCATGTTCTACTGGTACTAGTCTTGGAAGGCAACTATTGAGCTTAAATAGAGGTTGCAATTGCTTATTCCAGATACATGCATGAATATCAAGGTTCCACTAACGGCTTACAAGTTGGGATTTGCCTGGATCCAAGCTCAGGCCATGATGTTACCTGCATGGTAGCCCAATGAGGCTCTGGGTGCTAACATTTCCATATAACACTGGTATACCTCACCACAAATGAATATATTTACCTCCAGTCCCAAGCCTGGGCATTCTAATGATTTCTGCTTGGTCATTGAGATGTTGACCAGTTGATCCTGAACTCTTGCATTCATGCCTTGATCCTGAATTACTACTGGCCCTTGGATCATACCTGCTCAAGAACTCTTGCTGAATTCTGGATTCCCTTTTTGAGTTCCTACCTGGTAGGTCCTTGGCTCCTTAACTGAACTTTCCCATGATGGGATCTTCTCTGTTGACTCTGTTTCATTATTAAGATAGTCTACTCTTTCCTCCTTTGGCTTTGACAACTCCTACCTGTCATAATTCTGACCCCCATGGAGGCAAGTAGGCATACCTTGCTCCGGCCCCTAGATTTTCCCTAACATTAGGGGTTGCTTGTAGGTGCAACAGAGCCATGTACTTATGGAAGGTAGGTTATAAAGACAAGGCTTCTTTAAGCCATTGGGGATATTATCTGCACCTGCTTCCCAGAAACCACCATGGTGATGCAGCCCAGTATGGTCATTAGGATCATGATGTAGGAGACCTTCACCCGCACCTTGCTCTTAGACATCTCCACCATGTTGTACCTAGGGCAGGGCAAATCTGCTATATTCGTACTGCACCCCCAAGGCACCACGCCAGCTGATTGGCCCATAGCTGTAAACATTCTACCGCTACATTGTATCTCACCCTGAAACACTCTTGTTACTGTGATTGGCTACTAGTTGGTCTGTCCTTGAGAATATTCTGATTGGCTTGTGGCTATATTCCACTGTTTTCATTGGCTACAGGTTGCTCTAGCTGTGTGAGTGTTCCAGAGACACCTTGTTAACTGAACTTTAATGTGAATCTCCCCGAAAAGTACCAAGTTGGTAGATCCCATATTGTTTGTTGCCATAGTCACCCTGAAGAGTCTGGACCTGAAGGCCAAAATAAAATTGAGCGAATGGGAATTGTCCAAATCTGGGATCCACTGGGAGATGCTCCAGTACCCTGGCAGGCTAGTCCGACCCTGGCCTTATTGCCCCAGGTGCTCTTTATTTGACCAACTACTGGCGGTGCAGAGCACAGCGACACCCTGGGCACAAATGTAATTAAATAAGGGAGCAATAAGGGACACGGTCTTGATCTTGCACCCAATATAGTTAGCAAATGACCCCCAGAATAAATGCCTTACTTCCCATTAATCTAATGATGTGACTGCATGTTCCACTATCTCTCTATTCATTAGCAAACTGTCTGGTTATACTCATTACTCCCCTGCATATAATTACGTGCGCTGGATTTCTTTAGCTATAATTATCCTCTTTGCAATTTGCCTCACCTGTTAACATTCACCATTGTTATATTTTCCCTCGGCATTAAATACATTTTAGCTATATGGGATAATTTGTTTTACATGCACTGTATATTAGCAATTAGCGGGTTACGCGGAGCAGTTCTGCTCTGATGGAACCGTTTGTTTAAATAAGACCCTTATGATTATCCTTTAATGTGCAGTAACGTTGGGTTCTTCATCTGCCTCTTCCTCTGTTGTTTCTCTTTACCCTACAGAAATACTCCTCTACGGCCGAGCTTCTAAACCTCACAAGCTTATCGCAGGCAGCCCCAGGCCTCCCCATTTGAACAATTACTACTGAATTTAGATGTGTCGTTAAACTACAAGAAAAGCATTTTGAAGAGAGGATGGGCAAAATGTTTCACCAGGCATGAATCCGTGGCGAATTTCTGCTTTTCACCATTGGCGGATTGTTTCGCGAAACAGATGAAAAAATTTGCCGCGGAAATATTCACCACGCGACAAAATAATTGCCGCTGGGGACAAAATAATAGCCACGGGTGACAAAATAATAGGTGCAAGCGACAAAATAATAGCCGCGAGTGACAAAATAATAGCCGCTGGGGACAAAATAATAGCCGCTGGGGACAAAATAATAGCCGCGTGACAAAATAATAGCCGCGGGCGACAAAATAATAGCTGCGCAACAAAATAATAGCCACGGGCGACAAAATAATAGCCGCTGGGGACAAAATAATAGCCGCGTGACAAAATAATAGCCACGGGTGACAAAATAATATGTGCAAGCAACAAAATAATAGCCGCTGGGGACAAAATAATAGACGTGTGACAAAATAATAGCCACGGGTGACAAAATAATAGGTGCAAGTGAAAAAATAATAGCCGTGCGCCGAAAGAATAGCCGCGGGCGACAAAAGAATAGCCGCAGGCGACAAAAGCAAGATTCTATTCTAGGATCTCGACAAGTTTTAGCTGGTGAATTGTCAGATTTGGATTTTTAGCTTTTTTGATGCATAGTAAATCTCAAATAGTTTTGACCCAAAAAAAATCCAAATAGGGAAAAAAAAAGTCCAAGCGGTAGTAAATGGCCCCCAATGTCTTTGTTCTGTTGCCTTCAACCCCATTTTTCCTTGAAGCTTTTGCTTTGTTTCTTTATGTTCATGTATAATGATTAGCAAATCTATATGAATTTGCTTTGCCAAAAAATGTAACATTTTCTCCATTTGCCAATTTTTTTGCCATTGTCGTCGAAGAGTTTGGCAAATGGCGAAAATGTTGCTCGTCATTTTTTTGACACACACGACTTTTTTTTTACCCAGGCGACAATTTTTTGATGAGGGCAACAATTATTTTCACACAGTTGACAATTTTTTGACGCATGGCAAATTTTTCCCGCAGCAAATTTTGTCGCCCGTTTCCCCAAAAAATCTGCCAATGCAGAAACGCGGAAATTTTGCTCAAATCCATGGCTGACAAATTATTTCGCCCATCACTATTCATGTTGTCAAAACCAGCCAGAACTGGGCCAGTATGAATTTCTACTCTGTATCCATTACATTCGCATTTAACTTTTCCAATTAAGAACCCCCCATGCTTTCTGTTTGCCCATAATGCTCTTTGGCTGAAGCTGCAATTCCCCCCTTGCATTTACATGGTAGCCTCCTTTCTCTCCAGACTGGTCATTGCTCCTGCCCAATGCAAACCAGATGCCCCTACATATATTTTGGGTCCATCAAGATACAGAAAGTTCTGATATTGTCCAAACTCCAGGGAATTCTGTGACAATGTTATTTCTTTTAGTAAGAAAATACCGTACTTACCATGAACATTGAGAGCCAAGGCTGGAAGGATACGAGTTTATAGCCAATTACTACAGGGACTCAATTCATCACCGAATCAATAGCTGTAAAGAGCTCTGGGCCTTGGCTGGTTTTTTAGGTAAAGCTACATGCTCACTGGTAATATGTGATCACTACTTTATAGGGATATCGATTTCCTTCAGTTTTATTGTACGATATGAGAGGCCTGCTCCTTAATTAATAGGCTGTTTTTCCCCCGTATTAATGGTTTCTTGCAAATCAAATCGGGAAATTTGTAAAATAATAAAAGTCAATTTAGGTTTAGATCATTCCCAGTCCCAGTTTCATGGATGCAAATGGTGTGACAAGTGGAAATTGAATTATTTTACTTTCTGGACTATACTATCTCCTAAAATCTGGGCTGATTTACTAATATAGAAGAACTTTTTTCTATCCTGTTCCCAAGAATATCATATTGTGCCAGGGTCGGACTGGGGGGTGAAGGGCCCCCCAACCCCCCTTGCAGGGCCCCCCACCCGACGTCCGTCCCTGAGCGCTTAAATTTAACGTGTCAGGGCAGGAGTGGTCGGGCAGGGGGAGCGCCACCGGGGCCCACGGGGATTTTTCCCGGTGTCCCGGCGGCCCAGTCCGACTCTGACCACGGCCTTGAAACACCTCCCCACAGGCCCCCCCACCCGTTCGTCCCCCTCCCCTGAGCGCGGGTAAATGAAACTTACCTGCTGCACGTCGGAGGAGGGAGACCGGAAAATTGGTGGAGTGCCTGGTGGGGATAGGGTCTGCCCAGGAGCAGTAACCCATAGCAACCAATCGGCAGGTAGAATTTTTTTGCCAGGCATGGATTTGCAGTGAATTTCTGCATTTCACCATTGGCGAATTGATTTGCGAAACTTCAGTGAAAATTCACCACGGAAAAATTCGCCACGCGTCAAAAAAAGTCGCGGTTGCGTCAAAACTGGGTATGGTCGCGTCAAAAATGGGCGTGGTTGTGTAAAAAAACACGCAGGCAACCAAAAAAAAACGCGGGCGACAAAAAAAACGTTCAACAAATGCGTTTCACAAATTTTCCCCATTTTGCGAAAGCAAGCATCTTATTGGTTGCTATGGGTTACTGCTACTGGGCAAACTTAGTGGGGTAAGAAACTAAAAGTTGGCAAAACCTTTACTATCCTACACATAGAGGCGTAACTATCGGCCTGCTGACCCCAATTTCCTACGGATTCACGCTCTAGACGTGCGAGAGCGCAAAGACCTCCCTGCTGCACCCCCTTTTATAAGCTTAATGATGGTGTTGGCAGGCTCCAAGGGGGTGTGGCCCCAGGCACGATTGCACCCCTGGTATTTACATCATTGGCTGGAGATACATACCTTTATAATATGAATAAGGAGGAATTAAATAACATTGCAGGAAAATCTAAATTTTTTCAACACTTTGCAAGCGAAGTAAATAATTCAGCCGCCATCAATATCCAAATAACCGCCGCCCGTGTTGCTCTCAGAACAAACACCGCTCCCAAATCCCATTTATCGTCATATTTGCATGGCGGTGATTTTCCAAACAAAAAGAGGGGAAAGTTGATGAATTCAGCCGGGCCGGGGTTTGTTTTACTGGGCTAAATGTCTCGGCAGCCCAAGGCGCCAGCAAATTTACAGCGGCACTTGATAAATGAGTGTAGGAATGTATAAGGAACCCTCCGCGACTTCCCTTAGATAAACGGTTTTGTTAAACGCAACCTGCAAATATGCGAAGCAAAGCCGTTTTATTCGCCTTCCAAAAAGCACTTTATACCCAAAACTCACTCATCTCCGATACTGTTGGTTTTTTAACTCTTCAATGGCTGTAAACTAAGCGGCGTAGCTGAGGAAGTATACTGTCAGTAGAATTAAGGGGATTAAGTAGACACTCTTTGACTACTGAGAAGCGAAATGTGCAAAAATTTGCGAAACACAGAAAATGGCGCTCGTCAAAAAATCAGCCAATGGCGAAACGTGGAAATTCACCACAAATCCATGCATGCCAAAAAGTTTTGCTCATCACTATCGTTGACATTTGCCCTTATTAATAGTGATGAGCGAATCTGTTCCGTTTCGCTTCGCCGAAAAATTCGCGAATCCTTCAAAAGATCCGTGAAACGGCGAAAAATTCGCAAAATGGCGAAAATGTCGTGCGACAAAAAAAATTGTTGCGCACTTATTGTTTCGTCGCACGCGGCTATTGTTTCGTCGCACGGCTATTGTTTCGTCGCACGCGGATATTGTTTCGTCGCCCGCGACTATTGTTTTGTCGCACGGCTATTGTTTCGTCGCACACGGCTATTATTTTGTCGCGCGGCTATTGGTTCGTCGCCCGCGGCTATTGTTTCGTTGCCCGCGGATATTATTTTGTCGCACGGCTATTGTTTCGTCGCACGCGGCTATTATTTTGTCGCTCGGCTATTGTTTCGTCGCACGCGGCTATTATTTTGGCGCGCGGCTATTATTTCGTCGCCTGCGACTATTCTCTTTTGACGCCGGCGAGAATTTTGGGACATGCGTCGAATTTTTCCGCGGTGAAATTTTTCATTTGTTTTCGCGAAACAATCCGCCAATGGCGAAACGCGGAAATTCGCCGCAAATCCATGCCTGGCGAAACTTTTCGCCCATCACTACTTATTAACACTTGAAAGTGACCCATAACCTACAATGTCTAGGGACCAATGATCTAATGCAGGGGTGGCCAAGACGTTGATCGCGGTCCACCAGTCGATCTCCCATGGATTTCTGGTGGGCCGCGACGAAGCCGGGGGGGTGGGGAAGTGCGGCGTGAATGCGTACGTACGTCTTGGGGGAGGAGTCATTGGTCGATCCCGATGGAAAAAGTCTCCATCTTCCAGAGCCCACCACTCCTGCCATTGTCACCCCCCCCCCTTACCTGGACCAGGGGTTGCCACTATTTCTTCCGGACCCAAAAGACTAGTTTATATATTTGAGGTGCCCCTGCAGACAGTATATAATTGAGGTGCCCCTGGAAAGGTATACAGTATGTACCTGAGGGGCCCTGGAGGAGTTTATATAATAGAGTTGAGTTGCCCCTTGGGTGTTATATAAACCCGAGGTGCCACTCGCGGGGTACATAGACCTACCCACCACAGGGGCAGGTAAGCACATCTGATCACCAAGCTACTTGTAGTTCTCCAGGGACCCAGTCATGCCATTGTTCTAATCCAATCCATTATACAACCTTTCAGAAATCGTATAAAGCTCTGTCACTGCTTCAGGGAGGTTTATTATCTTTAAAGCAAATGAATCGCTGTATTAGCCCATATACACTAATCAAACAGTCTCATTAAACAAATGTACATTTTATGTGATTCCCAATGTTACAGTCCCTACATTTCCATTATACCCTGCATAAAAAGGCAATCTTTAATTTCTCTTATCTGTCAGATTCTGATGTTCTCACCAATATATTACACATTGATGATCTTCTAAATCGTAGTCATTATTCCCCTGGGTTTTATTATAACCGACATCAAAGTCATGATATAATAATTGGGATGGGGGTGGGTTAAATGGTCATTATACTGTTCGATAGGGGAATTCGTTCTCTCCAAGTAAATTGATCATCCTTTGTTTAAACCCTTATTATTACTATTAATCAGTCGTTTCAATGTGTATTTATTTAAACTGCACACAGAACCTGATTAAAGGGAAACAGAATGGCAGAATGTGATTTCCGTGTTTTTCCATTGGTGGATTTTTTTTTGAGAAACAGGCAGAAAAATTTGCCGCTTGTCCAAAAATTATTGCTCACATAAAAAGAATTGTCACGCATCAAAAAAGAATTGTCTCGCATCAAAAAAGAATTGTCTCGCTTGTCAATAGAATTGTTGTGCATCAAACGTATTGTTGTGCATCGAAAGAATTGTCTCTCATCAAAAGAATTTTCTCTCGCGTCAAAAAGAATTGTCTCTCATCAAAAGAATTGTCACTTGCCAAAAGAATTGTCACTTGCCAAAAGAATTGTCTCTCATCAAAAGAATTGTCTTGTGCCAAAAAGAATTGTCTCTCATCAAAAGAATTTTCACATGCCAAAAGAATTGTCTCTCATCAAAAGAATTGTCACGTGCCAAAAGAATTGTCTCTCATCAAAAGAATTGTCTCGTGCCAAAAAGAATTGTCTCTAATCAAAAGAATTGTCTTGTGCCAAAAAGAATTGTCTCTCATCAAAAGAATTTTCACATGCCAAAAGAATTGTCTCTCATCAAAAGAATTGTCACGTGCCAAAAGAATTGTCTCTCATCAAAAGAATTGTCTCGTGCCAAAAAGAATTGTCTCTAATCAAAAGAATTGTCTTGTGCCAAAAAGAATTGTCTCTCATCAAAAGAATTTTCACATGCCAAAAGAATTGTCTCTCATCAAAAGAATTGTCTCTCATCAAAAGAATTGTCTCTCATCAAAAGAATTGTCACGTGCCAAAAGAATTGTCTCTCATCAAAAGAATTGTCTCGTGCCAAAAAGAATTGTCTCTAATCAAAAGAATTGTCTTGTGCCAAAAAGAATTGTCTCTCATCAAAAGAATTTTCACATGCCAAAAGAATTGTCTCTCATCAAAAGAATTGTCACGTGCCAAAAGAATTGTCTCTCATCAAAAGAATTGTCTCGTGCCAAAAAGAATTGTCTCTAATCAAAAGAATTGTCTTGTGCCAAAAAGAATTGTCTCTCATCAAAAGAATTTTCACATGCCAAAAGAATTGTCTCTCATCAAAAGAATTGTCTCTCATCAAAAGAATTGCCTCTCATCAAAAGAATTGTCTCGTGCCAAAAAGAATTGTCTCTCATCAAAGGAATTGTCTCTCATCAAAAAAATTGTCTTGTGCCAAAAAGAATTGTCTCTCATCAAAAGAATTGTCTTGTGCCAAAAAGAATTGTCTCTCATCAAAAGAATTGTTTCTCATCAAAAGAATTGTCTCTCATCAAAAGAATTGTCTCGTGCCAAAAAGAATTGTCTCTCATCAAAAGAATTGTCTCGTGCCAAAAAGAATTGTCTCTCATCAAAAGAATTGTCTCGTGCCAAGAAGAATTGTTTTTGTGAAAATTCACTGTAGAAAAATTTCTTGGTCGGAATTTTTTGTTGTGCGTCAAATTGGGCGCGAGCACGGCAAAAAGGGTGCTGTCACGTAAAAAAACCACAGTCACATTGAAATTGGCCGTGGTCTCATAGAAAAGGGGCGTGGTCACGTCAAAAAGCGTGCGCAACAAAAAAATCACGCAACAAATGCATTTTGAGAATTTTTCGCTGTTTCACGAATTTTTTGCTGTCTTGCGAATTTTATGACGCAGCGAAACAGGACACATTCGCTCATCACTATTGATCGCTGATTTAATTTAGCGAAAAACTCAAATCTGAAGATTAATTTTAAACTTTATAGAGAAAAAAAATCATTTCTGTTTGGGTTTTTTTGTCATTTTTTTTAAGCTACAGATTGAGGAAAAAAAAGTGATCACAAAAAACCTTGATAGCAGATTTAATTAAAAAAAAAAACAAAAAAACTTGAATCTGAAAATTAATTTTACTTTTTTTTTGTTTTTGCAATCGAGTTTAGAAAAAAATAGATTTTTGAAAATGAAATAATTGGACTTTTTAATGAATGAAAAATACTTTTTGTTTTATTTTTTTATTTATACTCTTTGCCAAAACATATTAAAATGTGTTTTTAACCATAATCCCCCCCCCCTTTTTTTATTTGTGGCCCATTAGGATTTTGTACTTAGAGATAAGTGTATGGCCGGCCGCCCTAATCACCTAGAAACCTGCCAGCGTTATGACATGCACATTTTATGGGTTTATAACAAGTCATTATAGAAGTCTCCGTGTAAGGAGAGGCTTTGGTCCATGGCCTTTACATGTTATCACCCAGAGCTCCCTGCACGCGTGACAGCCTTCATATGGATCTGCCTGGAATCAAAGTACTTTTTTTTATTCGCACTTCATCAAAGACTCGCTCTGAGCTTATTAATAACCAGCTGCACCTCAGCAAATTGGCAGCTTACCTTACAGCTATGTGTAATTAGCCATCGTGTTAGCCTCTGCTTGCTTAACCCTTTCCCCTTCTTCTAAGCTCAGGCTTCTATAGCATGGTGTTTGTTCAGTTGACTGAGAATAACATGGAGTCAATAAAAAAAAGATGTTTTACATGAAGTTAATGAGTAGCAATGAGCAAATCTGTCCCGTTTTGCATAGCGAAAAATGCGCAAAACAACAGGAAAATTCATGAAATGGTGAAAAATCCACGAAACACGTTTTTTGTCACGTAATATTTTTGTTGCACCTCTTTTTTTTGTTGCGTGCATCTTCTTTTGCCACAAATGCGCCTATATTTGACCTGACGGCGCCTATTTTCATTGCAAAACAACAGGAAAGTTTGTGAAACGGTGAAAAATCCACAAAACGCATTTGTCACGTAATATTTTTGTTGCACCTCTTTTTTTGTTGCGTGCATCTTCTTTTGCCACAAATGTGCCTATTTTTGACCTGACAGCGCCTATTTTCATTGCAAAACAACAGGAAAATTTGTGAAACGGTGAAAAATCCACGAAACGCGTTTGTCACGTAATATTTTTGTTGCACCTCTTTTTTTTGTTGCGTGCATCTTCTTTTGCCACAAATGTGCCTATTTTTGACCTGACAGCGCCTATTTTCGTTGCAAAACAGGAAAATTTGTGAAACGGTGAAAAATCCACAAAATGCGTTTGCTGCGTAATTTTTTTGTTGCGCCTCTTTTTTTGTTGTGTGCATCTTCTTTTGCCGCAAATGCACCTATTTTTGACCTAACAGCGCCTATTTTCTGACGGCGCCTATTTTCATTGCAAAACAACAGGAAAATTTGTGAAATGGTGAAAAATCCACGAAACGCGTTTTTTGTCACGTAATTTTTTTGTTGCGCCTCTTTTTTTGTTGCGTCTTCTTTTGCCGCAACCATGCCTCTTGATCTGACCGTTTTTGATCATTTTTATTACAAAATGACAGGAAAATTTGTGAGATTTTCTTTTTCCAGGGTTAATGATTTTTGTTGAAATTGTTGAGATTCTATTGAAATAATTGGATTCAAGTAATATTTCCCTTCTTTAATTAGATTTATTATTTAATTGATTCAATCATTATACCTTAAACAGAAACTAAATAAAAAATAAAAAAAATACTAGTTCATTGCGTCATAAATAAGCCCCTTAGACTAGCCATTCATAGGACAATATGAGCTGCCAACTTTACCCCTTTACACCAATTTGTAAGCTTATAGGCGTATGGGGCCAGTCAATGGCTTGCCCAATTAATATCTGTGCCATCAGGAAAGGGCTTTATTGGCATGTTGATGTGGTCCTTGCCAGACAGGCTTGTAGTATGATGCATTGGCCCCCAAGCCAACTATTTGACCAACACAATCTGACCCAGCACATGGGTGGCCAAATCAGGCAGAGATAAGATTATTTCGCTGATGAATTTCAAGATTTCTTAATTCCATTCTGATGAATCTGTCCAATATCAATTAACAATTCATTATTTGCAATCTAATTATGGAGCTATGAATACCCATGACTGGAACCATAGGTCACACCAACGCCTGTATATCCAGCATCAAACACCCTCATACACCTAATATTTAAAGTGAAGAAGAACCTGGAGAAGGGGGTAAGCAAATCCATGATGTGAAGAATAGAGATGTAGCGAACCTCGCCAAAAAAGTTCGCGAACCCGTTCGCGAACTTTCGGCAAAAAGTGCGAACGTTCGCGAACTTTGCGAACCCCATAGACTTCAATAGGAAGGCGAACTTTAAAACCTAGAAAAGCCATTTCTGGCCAGAAAACTGATTTTAAAGTTGTTTAAAGGGTGCCACGACCTGGACAGTGACATGCAGGAGGGGGATCAAGGGCAAAAATTTCTCTGAAAAATACGTTGTTGACACAGCGTTGCGTTTTGTGCTGTAAAGGGCAGAAATCACACTACATTCCTAAACTTATGTAATAAACTGCTTTAAAAAGTCCGGCGTCTACATGCCAATCAAGTCGTGTAAAGGTTACGGCCGGTTCATACGCAAAGACAAAACGCCGCGTTTACTGCAACGAAAAAAAATGCAAAAAGCTTTAATGATACCGTCAAGTGAGCGAATAATAGTTTTTACTAGTTGCTTGTCACCTCCAGGACGTCCTGTCGGTGGGAATATTTCTGTAGTGGTGTGTTTAGCAGTCACCGTGCTTGTGCGCACGTGCACGGTCAGGCAGAGGTAATTCAATGTACAGTGACGTGAACCAAAAAACACTGATTCTGCAGTGTGGGCCCAGTTTTGTCCTACCTTTTTGATCACCTGTGGTGACCATAAAAGATACGATTTTGCCGCTGTTGCAGAACCCTGAAAAATCAGGAATGTGTACATTCCTGAAAAATTATGTTTTTTTTGTTGCAGCCACTGAAGCACAGAGGACAGAAAAAATATGTTAGATAGATGGTATCATAACCATGCCCCAGGCAAACCCTTTAAAAGAACTAAGATAGGGTGCCAAGCACAGAAGACAGAAAAAACATCAAAGATAGATGGTATCATAACCAATCCCCAGGCAAACCCTTTAAAAAAATGAAGATAGCGTGCCAAGCACAGAAGACAGAAAAAACATCAAAGATAGATGGTATCATAACCAATCCCCAGGCAAACCCTTTAAAAAAATGAAGATAGCGTGCCAAGCACAGAAGACAGAAAAAACATCAAAGATAGATGGTATCATAACCAATCCCCAGGCAAACCCTTTAAAAAAATGAATATAGCGTGCCAAGCACAGAAGACAGAAAAAACATCAAAGATAGATGGTATCATAGCCAATCCCCAGGCAAACCCTTTAAAAAAATGAAGATAGCGTGCCAAGCACAGAAGACAGAAAAAACATCAAGGATAGATGGTATCATAACCAATCCCCAGGCAAACCCTTTAAAAAAATGAAGATAGCGTGCCAAGCACAGAAGACAGAAAAAACATCAAAGATAGATGGTATCATAACCAATCCCCAGGCAAACCCTTTAAAAAAATGAAGATAGCGTGCCAAGCACAGAAGACAGAGAAAATATGTTAGATAAATGGTATCACAACCATGCCCCAGGCAAACCCTTTCAAAGAACTAAGATAGGGTGCCAAGCACAGAAGACAGAAAAATTCAGGATTTACCTGTCCAAAAAGTTTGGCTTAAAATTAAGCCAGTAGGATTTGCACCCTAGTTTGTACGGTGGTGGAGGAGGACGCTAAAGGACAGCTGTGTGTGGTGTCAAGCAGCGTGCAGAGAAGGACAGCTGCATGGGCAGTCAGATCCGAGATCCATGCCTCATTCATTTTAATAAAGGTCAGGTAATCAACACTTTTGTGACCTAGGCGAGTTCTCTTCTCAGTTACAATCCCTCCTGCTGCACTGAAGGTCCTTTCTGAGAGGACACATGAGGCAGGGCAAGACAAGAGATTTATGGCAAATTGTGACAGCTCTGGCCACAGATCAAGCCTGCGCACCCAGTAGTCCAGGGGTTCATCGCTCCTCAGGGTGTCAATATCTGCAGTTAATGCCAGGTAGTCCGCTACCTGCCGGTCGAGGCGTTCTCTGAGGGTGGATCAAGAAGGGTCCTGGCGCTGCCTTGGACTGAAAAAACTTTGCATGTCTGACGTTACAGAGTGGCCAAAGTGCATTGTCCTTGCAGGTGTGCTCGTGGGAGGATTACCGGCACCTCTGCCCCTGGAATGTGGAGTGACATCACCCTTAAAAGCATTGTACAACATGTTTTGCAGGCTGGTTTGGAAATGCAGCATCCTTTCGGACTTGTGGTACGTTGGTAACATTTCTGCCACTTTATGCTTGTAACGAGGGTCTAGTAGCGTTGCCACCCAGTACAGGTCCTTCTCCTTAAGCCTCTTGATACGGGGGTCCTTCAACAGGCATGACAGCATGAAAGACCCCATTCTCACAAGGTTGGATGCAGAGGTATCCATCTCCCCTTCCTCGTTATCAAGGACTACGTCCTCATCCACCACCGTCTCCTCCCCCCAGCCACGTACAAGACCAGGGCTCCCCAAAAGGTGACCACAAGCCCCCCGGGAAGCCTGCTCCTGTTGGTCTTCCGCCTCCACAAAGCCACCTTCCTCCTCTGACTCCACTTCTGACACCTCTCCCTGCATTGCAGCAGGTGCCTGGGAACGTTCTGGTGATTCCGCCCAGAAATCATGCTCTTGGTCACGCTGGTCTACAGCGTCATCTGTCACTCGTCGCACGGCACGCTCAAGAAAAAAAGCAATGGGTATTAGGTCGCTTATGGTGCCTTCAGTGCGACTAACCATATTTGTGACCTCGTCAAAAGGGCGCATCAGCCTGCAGGCGTCGCGCATAAGCACCCAGTAACGGGGGAAAAATCCCCAGCTCTGCAGATCCAGTCCTACCACCCAGTTCAAATAGGTATTCATTGACGGCTCTTTGTTGTTGCAGCAGACGTTCAAACATCATTAGCGTGGAATTCCAGCGAGTCTGGCTGTCGCAAATTAAACGCCTGACTGGCAACTTGTGCCGCCGCTGAATGTCAGCAAGGCGTGCCATGGCTGTGTAGGAATGTCTGAAATGGCCAGACACCTTCCTGGACTGCCTGAGAATGTCCTGCAATCCTGGGTACTTCGAGACAAACCGTTGGACTATCAAATTTAAAACATGCGCCATGCAGGGCACATGTGTTAAATTGCCCAGTCTCAGTGCTGCCAACAGATTGCTTCCGTTGTCACACACCACTTTTCCAATTTTCAGTTGGTGTGGGGTCAGCCACCGATCGGCCTGTGAGTGCAGAGATGACAGGAGTGCAGATCTGGTATGGTTTCTGCTTTCCAGGCACGTCATGCCAAAGACAGCATGACAACGGCGTACCTGGCACGTCGAATAGCCTATGTGGAGTTGGGGGTGCACAGGTGTGGAGGAGGACACAGCAGCAGAGGAGGAAGAAGCCGAGGAAGAAGCCAAGTTAGAAGACGAGTTAGAAGATGACTTAGAAGACGAGTTAGAGAGCAAAGGAGGAGTAGAGGTGGTGGCAGACCCGCATGCAACCTGTGGCGGTGACACCAACTCCCCTGTTGTTGAACCACGCATTCCCTGCTTCCCAGCCATCACCAGGTTCACCCAGTGGGCAGTGTAGGTGACATACCTGCCCTGACCATGCTTGGAGGACCATGTGTCAGTAGTCATATGGACCTTTGCCCCAACACTAAATGACAGAGATGCGGGGACTTGGCTCTGCACATGCTGGTACAGGTGTGGTATTCCCTTCTGTGAAAAAAAATTGCGGCTGGGTACCTTCCACTGCGGTGTCCCAATTGCTACAAATTGGTGGAAAGCCTCAGAGTCCACCAGCTGGTATGGTAAAAGCTGGCGGGCTAAGAGTGCATACAATCCAGCTGTCAGACGCCGGGCAAGGGGATGACTCGGAGGCATTGGTTTCTTACGCTCAAACATGGCCCTCACAGAAACTTGGCTGAGGGCAGATGAGCAGGAACTGGTGGTCAAGGTGGAAGGCGGAGTGGAGGGTGGTTGAGACGGGTCAAGGACAGCAGAGGTAGAGCAGTAAGATGCTGGAGCAGAAGGAGGGTGGCTTAGCGTTTGGCTGCTGCCTTTGAGGTGTTGCTCCCATAGTGCTTTGTGTTTGGCGTTCATGTGCCTTCGCATAGCAGTTGTACCTAAGTGGGTGTTGGGCTTCCCAAGACTCAGTTTCTGACTGCACTCATTGCAAATTACAGCGCTTTTGTCAGAGGCACAAACATTAAAAAAATGCCACACTGCTGAGCCTTTTGATGTGGGCTTTCTAGCGGTAACAGTAGAAGTTGGCGGGTGCGTTGGCTGGCTGACCACAGGTGCCAATTCATTTTGTTGCCCTACTGTTCCCTGGGAGCTGTCCATGCTTTTTCTAAGTCTTATTCTCCTCCTGCCTCTCTGACTCTCCTTCTCTCCATCTGAACTATCCTCCTCTTGCTCTCTTCTTGTGGGCACCCACAAAATATCAATCTCCTCATCATCATTCTCCTCAGATGCATCAATTTCTTCTGACAGCTCACAGAAGACAGCAGCAGCGGGGACCTCATCACACCTTATGTCCATCTCTGTTGTGTTGCCTGCCTGAATTATGATATCTGGTGTAACGTCCTCATCTCCATCTTCTTTTGGCAATAATGGTTGCGCATCACTCAGTTCAACAAACTCATGAGTAAATAACTCCTCTGACTCCAGTGAAAAAGGGGCGGCGGTAGTGGAGGAAGTGGTAGGTGGGGTGCCCAGCAGAGGAGGATGAGGATGTTGTGGCAAAGTTAGAAACAGTAGAGGATGGGGTGTGCTGTGTAAGCCAGTCAACTACCTCTTCAGCATTTTGGGAGTTCAGGGTAAGTGCCTTCGGAAAACTGGGCAATTTCCTAGGGCCACAGGATATCATAGCAGCACAGCCCCTAGTGCCTCTGCGTGGCGGCCTGCCTTTGCCTGGCATTTTTTTTATTTTTACAAAACTTGGGTGATGTTTCTGGACACGGAATTACTATTGTTATTTTTAGACAGAATGTGCAAAAGCTCACACAGCTAGGTGGCACTTGGTTGAAAAAGACAGTAACAACAAGGCCTGCATTGGCAAAGTATACAGTAGTGGATGTAGTATTGCCGGTGGACACGGAATTACTAGACAGAATGGGCCTGATTCACTAAAGGGCGATAAAACGTGCGCTATTTTTATTGTGCGCTAAAATTTTTACCGCGTCTTAATTTTGGCGATTTTTCGCACGATTCACTATAAGCATACTCGCGCTTTTTTACGCGCGATATTGCATGCGTTATTTAACTCGCAAAAAGACTATTTCAATGCGGTATTTGCCGGTACATGCGCTAAATTACGCGAATAATCGCCGCATATGAATGGTAGCATAGAAATAGTGTATAAAAATTGTTGCCGCATATAAATGATGTATATAAATATTAGCCACATATAAATGGTAGCATATAAATAGTATCATATAAATAGTAGATGCTTATAAATAGTAGCCACTAGTGATGAGCAAATGTGTTCTGGTTTCTTTAGTGAAAAATTAGCAAATCTTTCGAAAGATCCACGAAACGGCAAAAATGTTGTGCGGGCAAAAAAATTGTTGCTGTGACTATTATTTTTTGACGCTTGTATAAATTTTTGGACGTGCGGTGAATTTTTGCGTGGCAAATTGAAAAAATCCGCCACGAAAAAAATTCAACGCACGTCCAAAAATTCGCTGCGAATGCATGCCTGGCGAAACATTTCATCACTTGTAGCCAAATAGAAATAGTCGCACAAATGAACGCACGCCATGTTAGCCATACACGCCAATACTTGCAGAAAAGTACTGTATTAAAAATGAACATTTCGCTGCAAACTGGCGGCTGCGTCACTCTGGGGCCAACACATACTTGAATAAATAACACTGTAAGTCCATATTTTATTGCAAAAAATCATTTACTGTACTTTTGTATAATTTTTCACCTGCCTGTAGTAGGTGTTAATTTTCGCATAGCCGAATGCGATATTTAGCGCGCAAAAGTTATAGTGAATCATGCGATCGTATTCTTTTCAGCGTGGAAATTAACGCAAAACGGTAAAACTAGTGCGAGAAATAACCCATGCGAAAATGGCGATTTTTCGCACGCGATAATACTATGGTGAATCGCGCGCAAATTATTTTGCGTTTTTTAACACGAAAAAGCGTGCGATAATTTTTATCGCCCTTTAGTGAATCAGGCCCAATGTCTTAATAAATATCTAAATATCTATATCTAATATATATATATATATCTAATATCTAATAAGATAAATGAAAAAAAAAATAATAATAAAACAAAAGTGATCCCTGGTTGGTGCTGGTGGTGAACTACTAGGAGCAGCACACCAGTCCCCAACACAGCTAGACTAATAGCTACCTAAACTCTCCCTCAAATCCCTGCACACTTGGACACAGCTCTCTCCCTATGTACTGCTAAAACAGAGCAGTAGAAAGCAGATCACATTCACTAGTCAGACCCAGCAAAGCTACCTAAACTCTCCCTCAAATCCCTGCACAGCTTCTCTCCCTACACTATCTCTTCAAACACACACAGGCAGAATGTAAAATGGCTGCTGGGCTTCGGTTTATATATGGAAGGGAGTGGTCCAGGGTTGGGGGGGGTGGTCCAGGAGGGAGAGCTGCCTGATAAGCTGCCATGTATCTGCTGACTCTGGGGTGAGAGGTCAAAATTTGGCGCCAGCTAAGGCGAACCCAAATGGCGAACATCGCCAAAAGTTCGCGAATTTGCGGACTTGCGAACACCCGATGTTCACGCGAATTAGTTCGCCGGCGAACAGTTTGCTACATCTCTAGTGTAGAACCCAACTGATGCAGTGCAGAAGTCACAAAGTGATAAAGTGCTCTCCATAAAAGACTTATTTGTTGTTTAAATATTTTTATAAATACACAAGAGCTATGAATTCTGTGAATGATATCCTTAGTGATGTAGTTTAGGTTATATGACTCACTGTACGCCCCTATTGTAAAATATAAAGATATTAGAAGCCACTTCTAAGTTCCATGACCTGTGCAGAAAGTTCTAGACCACTGGCCTTGTGTCATAAAATGGTCGTGCAATTAATTGTTTACTTATAATGGGCCAGATTCAATTCAGTAAGAAAAAAGGTTTATCCTTGGACGAGATTCAGTTTGAGCTGCAATTTAATTCAGAAAACCTTATCTCATAGCTTCTCCTGTGAGAACTCTAGTCTATGGGAAAAACCATAGATGAACCATGAGATAACTTTTTCTTATTGAATTGAATCTAGACCAGTATCCTTATAGTTTACTACATTATTCTCTTTATAAGGTAGGCTTGGTAAATTTACCCTTCTGTTTACCACCATATATCACCAGGGGTGAGACTCAATCCCTCAGGTGTGAACCCTCGCTTGATATGGAGGCCAGGTAGTTATGCGTAGTTTCTCTCAAGAAATGGGCGCCAGTGGTTCTTAACATTGAAACCATGAACTGTTTATTTACACAACAACTTAGGAGTAATTACAGCACAGAATAGGTAGGTAGTAGCATCTCACAGAACAGGCAGTACTTACAAGGAATGGTCACAAGGGACACAATGGGTTAACTCCGCTGCTCACTAAATAACCCTGCCTGTCTATCACACCTAGGGGCTGATTTACTTACCCACGAAGGGGTCGAATGGAGTCCGATTGCGTTTTTTTCGTAATGATCGGTATTTTGCGATTTTTTCGTATGTTTTGCGATTTTTTCGGATTCTTTACGAATTTTTCGTTACCAATACGATTTTTGCGTAAAAACGCGAGTTTTCCTATCCATTACGAAAGTTGCGTAAAAAGTTGCGCATTTTTCGTAGCGTTAAAACTTACGCGAAAAGTTGCGCATTTTTCGCGTAAGTTTTAACGCTACGAAAAATGCGCAACTTTTTACGCAACTTTCGTAATGGATACGAAAAACTCGCGTTTTTACGCAAAAATCGTATTGGTAACGAAAAATTCGTACAGAATCCGAAAAAATTGCAAAACATACGAAAAAGTCGCAAAATGTTCATTTTCAAGTCGGAACTTTTCCAATTCGGGTCGGATTCGTGGGTTAGTAAATCAGCCCCCTAGTGTGACCTATAACAGGAGCTGCCTATTCTGTCTGGACCTACCTATTTCCAGACTCCACCATATCTGTCTGCCTGCTTGTTCAGGCAGAAAGCTTCACAAAATGGCCACCAGCCTAAGGCCTGCTCAGCCTTTTATACCACAGTGTCACCTTACGGCCAAACTGTGGAACTGCAAAAGGTCACACTATGACCCAGGAAAAGAGACTTACTTACCATTATATTAAGGACCCATAGCTGTCCAAATAACTAGGGGATCATTAGAAAAGGTACAATGTACCAGTTCCCTACAATAATGACTGACATGACTGCATTTTCCTTTATAGAAACTCTTGATTTGAGCGGAATGGGGTTGGACATCAGAAAGGGGTGAATGCCAATATTATTGCCTTGAACCTAGTGATGAGCGAATCTGTCCCGTTTTGCTTCGCCATAAAATTTGCGAAATAGCAAAACGCATTTGTCGCATTTTTTTTGTTGCCCGCGACTTTTTTGTCACCCGCATCTATTTTTTTTGTCGCCCGCATATAATTTTTTTGACCGTGCCTAATTTGACACGACCGCGCCTTTTTTTGACGTGACCATTACCTTATTGACACAACCGCGTCCTTTTTGACTCGCGACAAAAAAATCCTGCACAACAGATTTTTCTGTGGGGAATTTTCACAGAAGTTTTGTGAAACAATTTGCCAATGGTGAAATGTGGAAATTCGCTGCAAATTCATGCCTGCCGAAAAAATTTGCTCATCGCTACTTGAAAACACAAATGTAACTCCCAAGCCGTACATTAGACCTGTTAATGACACAGAAAATATCGGAATTTTGCTATCTTCAGCCATTTCCTGTGTTTTTTTGTTCTCTTCCTTCATCACTTACATTAAACATACAGCAAAAGAAATTTTTTTTCTAACTGACACTGTAAATATGAAACTGTAGCTCCCAAATGACTAAAACCTCTAGTCGAGTAAATTTTACCTCCGTAGCACCGGCTAATTAGACCTGCATTTAACATACTGCCTTCTACCTTTCTCATTAATGGTGTTCATGGCAGTTGGAGGCTCTCCGTCTCTTATTCATAATAAAACTTCTGTCACATTTTCCCTCATTATTTCTAACATATAGAGCCTCGCCATTGCTCTTAGCTCCCCATTACTGTACAAAGAGCGGCTGTTGCTATTCGATGAGAGCATTCTCCCTTCACAAACACCATTTTATATACAGGGTGCCAATGGTTATTTTTTGCAGCTCTGTAGGGGGGGAATGAGGAGAAACCATAGAGTTGCGGCGTCACAAATGGGAACACAAATGAGACTTAGCAAAAGTGTTTACTTTATAATAATTTGAAATGATTACGTTTAATATTCATTTACTTGTCTATGAACTTTATTTTGTATCTACGGGGTCCATAGGGCCACCCAGTTACAAAAACATTCTTGTAGATACAGCAGCCTTACCAACATATTTACATAGAGCCATTGAGGATCTCCAAGCCTACTTCACTCCCCTTGTTCTTCCTACTATTTTTTATCTGCTCCTCACTTCAGCTTCAGATTTCTGCATTTCCTTCCTTTCCACCTCCAATGTACCTGGTTACTTGACAAAACTTTATTTCCTTATTCCAGTTTTTCTTTTTAACCATTTTTCTGTTCTTCTCTAGCCATTTTCTACCTCTTTGCATGGTCTCCTCATTGCCACCATTCTCTGTAGCAGGGATCCCCAACCTTTCTTTCTTGTGAGCCGCAGTCAATTATAAAAAGACTTGGAGAGCAACACAAGCACCATAAAGGTTCATGGAGGAGCCAAATAAGGGCTGTGATTGGCCATTAGGGGCCTCTATGCACCCTATCAGCTTACAGGAGGTTTTATTTGGTAGTAAATCTTGTTTTTATTCAACCAAAACTTGCCCCCAAGTCAGGAATTCAAAAAGAACTACCTGGTTTGGGGGCACTGAGAGCAACATCCAAGGGGTTGGGGAGCAGCATGTTGCCCCCGAGCCACTGGTTGGGGATGACAGCTCTATAGCCTTCGCTCTTCCTTATCCTTTCTTTTCAAGCGACTGTTCACATAGTCTCTCCTTTCCATTTTTCCATGGAATCTCCCTATTCTCAATGTTTTCCTCCCTTTTTCCTCCTTCTTTTTCCTTTTTTTGTACCCACTCTTTCCACTCTCATTATGATCTTTCCTTTGCTTTTTACAATATTTTCCTGTACCTCCCTTTATCTCCATTCACATTTTGCTTTATTCTTTTTGATTTTTTAGAGTTATCCTCTATTTTTTTATATATTCTTATTTTGCTTTCCCCCTTACTTTACCATCTCCCTATTTGCTGTATCTTTCCAACCCTACAAAAACATGCCCCAAATCAAAATAAGCTTCAAAAGTAAAACGTGAAGGCTCGGGTGTATACACCCCTAGCCTATCTCCAAAATATCCGATCTTAAACCAGTTAAAAAGAGTCAAAAAATTCAAACAAGATTTAAATAGCTTGCCAGAATCCAGAAGTGGTCAGGGTGCTCAAGGCCCCGAACCCGTAGCTGAAGGGGAAAAACACAAGCAGTTGAAGCAGCTCCAAGCACAACGGACAATGTTTGCTAAAACACGGTCTTTATTATTCCATTTAAAACCAAGGTGCCTGACGCGTTTCGTGCGCACTTAATCATAGGCACACATTTCTACAGTGTGCTTTGATGGAAATAACTAATGCAGCTCCATTGCATACCACTAATAAAGTCTGTCCAGGGAGGGAGCTGCAGGCAGGATTGGGTGAGTTTGGCAGTTGTTGGAATTTCCCACTCTATCAAAGTCAAAGTGTCGCCCCTGGGTCCCTTGGCATGGTCTAGCTATGGTACGCAAGTACAGTAGGCTGTTTTAATTAATCTTATCAGAGCACCTTGCAGCAAAGGCAAAGTACATCTGCCAGTTGGGCAGCCCTGATAGAGGGAATAAAGTTTTATTTCAAGGGTGCCACATTGCGTGCCAAGCAAAGTATATTTCCTACTCCAACATCCCACCACCACCAAGGGGTATTATCATTTAAAAAGCATTATATACTGGTACTAAAGAGAACAGGCATAGGATCTATTATCCCAAGTGCTTGGGACCTGGGGTTTTCCAGATAAGGGATCTTTCTATAATTTGGCTCACCATACCTTGTAGATTGTAAGCTCTTTTGGGCAGGGCTCTCTTTACCTCTTATATCTGTTATTGGTTGCTTTATATGTTACTCCTTGTAGAGTGTAAGCTCTTTGGGGCAGGGCTCTCTTCCCCTCTTGTATCGGTTATTGGTTGCTTTATATGTGACTCCTTGTAGAGTGTAAGCTCTTTTGGGCAGGGTTCTCTTCACCTCTTGTATTGGTTATTGGTTGCTTTATATGTTACTCTGTATGTCCAATGTATGAAACCCACTTATTGTACAGCGCTGAGGAATAAGTTGGCGCTTTATAAATAAATGTTAATAATAATTAGTGATGGGCGAAATGTTTCGCCAGGCATGGATTTGCGGCGAATTTCCTCGTTTCACCATTGGCAGATTGTTTCGCAAAAGGGATGAAAAAATTTGCCGCATGTCCAAAAATTGTCACCAGCATCAAAAAAGAATAGCCGCGTGCGACAAAAGAATAGCCGTGCGACAAAATAATAGCCGTGAGCGACAAAACAATAGCCACGGGCGACAAAAGAATAGCCAAGCGACAAAATAATAGCCGCAGGCGACAAAATAATGGCCGAAGGCGACAAAATAATAGCAATGGGCGGCAAAAGAATAGTTGCGGGCGACAAAAGAATAGTTGCGGGTGACAAAAGAATGGTTGCGGGTGACAAAAGAATAGCCGTGCGACAAAATAATAGCCGTGAGCGACAAAACAATAGCCACGGGCGACAAAAGAATAGCCAAGCGACAAAATAATAGCCGCAGGCGACAAAATAATGGCCGAAGGCGACAAAATAATAGCAATGGGCGGCAAAAGAATAGTTGCGGGCGACAAAAGAATAGTTGCGGGTGACAAAAGAATAGTTGCGGGTGACAAAAGAATAGTTGCGGGTGACAATTTTTTTTTCCGCACAACATCTTCGCTGTTTCGGAACAGATTCACTCATCACTAATAATAATAATAATAATACCTTAGGTCTACTAAGAAACAATTAAACATGAAATAAATGCAACAGGATAGTTTTGCCAACAATATGGATTCATGTTGCCTTGTTAGAATCAAATACTATGTGAAAAAGATAATTACTAGAATTATTTGCTTAAATCTAGGGATGCACCGAATCCAGGATCTGGTTCAGGATTTGATGTCGATTGGGCCTTTTTCAGCAGGATTCAAATTCGTGGGCTCCTGGCCGAACCAAATCCGAATTCCTAAAATCACGTGACTTTTTGTCACAAAAACATGGAAATTGAAGATTTTAACCCTTCGTATCCTAATTTGCAGATGTAAATTAGGATTCTGTTCGGGTATCCTTTTTGAAGGATTCGGGGTTCGGCCGAATCAGAAAATGGTGGATTCAGTGCATCCCTACTTAAATCGGACTCTATGGGATATAACCTCCCTGTCTTCCCTGATAATGGGGTTCCAGATAAGGGATCCCATACCTGTGCTTAAAAATATGCCAATAATTGAGCTTTCTACGGGACTTGATATAATAGATCACAGATGTAAAATGTATTCCCGTCCCTAAGAAGCCCCATATAGTGATGAGCGAATTTTTTTGCCAAGCATGGATTTCTGCATTTCACCATTTTGCAAAACTTCAGTGAAAATTTGCCACGGAAAAATTCGGCTCACGTCAAAAAAGTTGCGCTTGCGTCAAATTGGGCTCGGTCACGTAAAAAAAAGCCGCGGGTGACAAAAAAAGTCACGTGTCAAATGGGTTTCGCAGATTTTTTGCTGTTTCACGAATTTTCTTGTCGTTTCGCAAATGTTACGGCAAAGCGGAATGGTACAGATTCGCTCATCACTAGCCCCATATAACTTGGTCATACCTGGTTCCAGTTACTAGGAAAGCTGCTTTCCTAGTAACTGATTGAACCCTCAAAAGAGTTTAAAAGATGCTCATTCAAAATAAACAAAAACATGTCTCCGATGAACGTCTCTTTTAATTAAAAACCTCTAGTAGCCACATAGCAGCGCCGATTTTTTTTCATCTTTCATTAGCCGTCATTTCTCTGAGCGAGGGATCTTTGTCAGGTTCAGTACGCGGGGCGAGGGTGACATGGGTGCCATGATGGACTCAAAGAAGACACGAGACAGGTTCATCTCCTTAACAAAATAATTGCCCGAGGGTTCCCTCTCTTATTCCGCTGCTGTGTTTCTCTTGCTTTGAAGTCTGAGGCGCAAGAAGTCAACACCAATTAACTTGCCATTCTGAAGAACAAACACACGAGACAAGAAAGTGTCTTTATTAACTGAGAAGAACAAAAGAATACACTTTATGTATTTACCTGAGCAGATCAACCAGTAGTCAGCTGGCTCAGTTGAATATTCACAGGATTATAGCAGCCTGCAGCCAATCAGGACATGCATACATTCACAGGGCAAGACCAATAGCCAGTCAAAGAACTGGAATCTTCACAAGGCTAGACTAACCTTACTAGAACATTTGAATGTTCATAAGGCAGATCAACCTGTTGTCAGTTGGTTCAGATAAATATTTACAGGGCTATACCAACCAGTAGCCAATCAGAACATGAGTATATTCACAGGTCAAGGGCAACTTACAGCCAATCAGATAACTGAATCATTCACAGGGTTAGATTAACCTTATTGGAACATTAGAGTGTTCATAAGGGACATCTACCTGTAGTTAATCTGCTCAGTAGAACATAACAGGGCTATACCAACCAGTAGCCAATCAGAACATGAGTATATTCACAGGTCAAGAGCAACTTACAGCCAATCAACTCATTAAATCATTCACAGGGTTAGGTAACCTTATTGGAACATTAAAGTGTTCATAAGGGACATCAACCTCTAGTCAATCTGCTCAGTAGAACATTCACAGGACTATACCAACCAGTAGCCAATCGCAATATGAATATATTCACAGGTCAAGGGCAACTTACAGCCAATCAGATAATTAATTCATTCGCATGGCTAGACTAACCTTATTGGAACATTAGAGTGTTTATAAGGGACACCAACCTGTAGTCAATCTGCTCAATAGAACATTTATTGGGCTACCAACCTGTAGCCAATCAGAGCATGAGTACATTCACAAGGCAAGGGCAACCTGCAGCCAATCATATAATTAGAACATTCAGAGGACTAAAGTAACCATATTGGAACATCAGTAAGTTCTTAAAGGAAAAGGAAAGGTATGTTGGCATTTTATTGCCAATAAATTAGTTCCAATGGTGCAAGTCATGCTATATTTATTCTGCAGAAAGCTTTACCATACCTGAGTAAAAAGCCCTAGAAGCTCCCTGTGTTTGCTTAAGATAGCAGCTGCCATTTTAGCTTGTTGGTAGCTTAGAGATGGGAGGGGGAGCAAATTTTGATGGAAGGGGGAGTGAATTCTGATGGGAGGGGGAGCAAATTTTGATGGGAGGGGGAGTGAATTCTGATGGGAAGGGGAGCAACTTCTGATGGGAGGGGGAGTGAATTCTGATGAGAGGGGGAGTGAAATCTGATGGGAGGGGCAGTAAATTCTGATGGGAGGGGGGGCAAATTCTGATGGGAAGAGGAGTAAATTCTTATGGGAGGGGGAGCAAATTTTGATAGGAGGGGGAGTGAATTCTGATGGGAGGGGGAGTAAATTCTGACAGGAGGGGGAGTAAATTCTGATGGGAGGGGGAGGAGGACCTTTCTGATAAAGCTCCTTTAGAGAGTCAGAGAGTTGGAATGTTGGAAAAGCTCACTGAGTTCACCAAATGGGGTTCTTGCCATGTTTCTCTGTGTTTCTCCAATCCTACCATTATATATACTGTATACTGTGCGTATAGCAGCTCATATATTTTATTATTATCATTTTTTATTAATTGCTATTTTTCACCATATTACTTATATGTTAACATTTGCCAACTCACTTGTGTGTTACCAAGTTGCTTAGTCATCGAGGCTCCAAACACCCCCACATCCATTATAGCTTTAGGTCATTTTTACTTTTTTCAAGGTATTCGAGAGGAAGATAAAAAAAAAAAAAAAAAATGAAAGATGTTTCCTATGGAAAAAAATGTGGAAAATTGCTTTTTGACTCCTAAAGTGCAATCAGACCAGTCCCGGTAGTAAGAATATTAATCCCAGGAACCGTGTATTTTCTGCCGTGCTAAAAAGGCATTGAGATTATTCTTGTCTCATACACAGTGTGTGCCGGTACAGCCATTTATAAGGTGGAATTCCACTAAACACTACACTCACTCTTGCCTTTTTTCTGGGGTAGGATTCATAAAAACTCTTGTAACCCCTCTTTGGCTGTAATACAGTCCAGCTAGCGATAGGTTAGAGCATGGGATACATTGGACTCTCTTTCAAAGGAAGGGCCTTGGCTATGTGGAAGGATTATTATGGAGGGTGTTGTTGAACTACATGTAGGGGCCCCAAGATTTGGGCCCCTTAGACTGGGTTTCCCCTTTATACAGGCAAACTAAAGGGTGACCTTGTGGGATATGGACACCTAAAGGTGGTCCTAACCTTAGGTGTCCAAAGTTAGGATTGTTTCCAGGTTGAAAAAGAGTTTCCTCTGTAATTCAGCAGTGACCACTAGGTGGTGGTGTTTTGCAATATAAAAGGGAATGACTCACAAACTTTGAGGTCTTTCTTCCTGGGACTTCCCGTCTCTAAGAGGTAGCTACAGGAGCCATTTAAATAGTTCAGGTAGATATTTTATAGTCACTCTAGAGTGAAAGGATAGATAGAGTATTTAGTTGGGCAGCTTGAGGCTCCTCCGAGGAGATCAGTGAGATTATTACCTCCCGGCATTACTGGCCATAGTTCAGGTACATTCTGTGGCTAGCTCAGGTAACAGCATATTCCCATAGAGAGGAGATTATTTGGAGAAAGAGAAGCTCCTGGTTTGGATTTTGGGGAGAGATACCTGAACTTGCATATAATACTACGGAATGTTGTTTGGAATAAATAAAGAGATTCGTTTTAATCAGCAACGTCAAGTCTTCTGGTCAATTCCTCCCCAGGCAGATCACCAGCAACCGGGTAAGCACTAACCAAAGGGGCAGCAAGGTCCCGGGAGTTGTAGGGAGTTTGCCAAGTTGAGGCCTACACAAACCAACCCAACTCAAAAAGCACACACACTCAGGGATACTTATAGCTAATACTCACGGGGGTGCTACATACACATCCCACTGCCAGATGTAATGATGATGTAAAAGAAGCACGCCGGGAGTTATTTTGCAGCAAACTCAAACAGAAATGGTTTATTGTCCAACACAATCAAGACAATGCAATACTCACAAATTCAGATGAATTGGCAGGCAAATAAAGGCACAAGATGCAGCAGAATCAGAATAGTACACTGTGGAGAACCAACTGGCTTAGGTAGATTTATATCTCCAACTTAAGGAGTAGACTCAAGGAGAAGACTATCAGTCAACAAGTTATTCAGTGAAATAAACAACCATTTATTGGCTCAAAATTTAAACAAACAATTCAAAAAGCATGCTATACCAAACAGTGGATAGGTACATCCCAGAGCCTCATGGTGCCCACTCTCCTAACGCGTTTCGCACCATTGGGTGCTTCATCAGAGGAGGTGTGGCATGTTCGTGTCATTTCCTTTATATACCCCCAACATTTAATTTATACATTTTTCAGGGCTACCATTTAACCCTTCAAGGAGAAGACTACGCCTGAATTCCCTGTTGTTACTGCTGCCCCATCACTAAGAGTCAGTAAAGGAGAATACTCCCACTGTTCTCCTTGTTGGAGCCAGAAAACTGCTGACTGACTATCTCACTTTGCTAGTGCTATAACAGGGACTAATCTGCTCTTGCTATTCCTCGTTCATGGGGTCCCTGCTCCCCTACTTCATTAGAGGTACTGGTCCCTCTAGGGCAAAACACTTCTGGGGCCTTGTTGATCCCAGGCTCAGTAGAACATCCACCTGGTCCACCTCCTGCCTAAACACCATATTACAATGTGCAGGAGATGGTCATAAGCCTAATGGGCCAATGATACAGAACATGCTAATAGCAAAATAGATATATGGGCATCTTCCCAGTAACTGTAAAATAAGGAATTAAGGGTTTAAAGCTAATAATGTTAACCCTGTAGGCCCCTACACTGCTTTAAAATGATCTATTTTGTCAGTGTGCCCTAGGGATCTCTTTTGTGATTGGATGGGGTTTTGATAGTTCTCTCCCAATGCAGATACAGCCACTATCAGCCGTTGGTTTATAAAGAACTCTCAGTGATGTGGATAAATTGCTCTTGTCGGAAAAGGGCAATATGACAATTAGGAAAAGGTCCTGGTACTGTAAAGAAAATTCTAGAGTGATTAGACAGCACATATTAAATATATTCCACCTGTGATTTCATATGGTTCGAGCCTGATATTATTAATTGAGATATAGACTCAGAAATAAGTTTTTGCTGAATGTCATTCTTAGTGACTTGCCAATAAATAGTGTATTGTTTAAATACGGTCAGTGGTTATGAAGGTTCAGGGATGGGACCTGTTATCCAGAATGCTTGGGACCTGGGGTTTTCCAGATAAGGGATCTTCCCGTTATTTGGATCTCCATACCTTAAGTCTGCTAAAAATCATTTCAATATTGAATATTGTCACAAAAGGAACCATAGGTTGCTGCACGGGGACATAGCTGGCCAAAATCTACACTCAGCCCCACTTGGGTGCCATGAAATCACTAGCATGTCCTTCTAACAAGCAAAGTAAATGCAACAAAAGCCCATGGTAAAATTGCCTAAGGTATCACTGGGCAGTGACAAAGTAAGAAAAAGCCTAAAGTATCTCCCATCCACCTCACTTGACCAACTGGAAACATGATATAACCAGAACAACCTGTAATAAAGTAGGTATAAAGTAGTTACAGGCCCAGCTCAGTTGGACAATGGATTGGATGGGAGTACAGGCTCATCAACAGGATGAAGACCACAGTGAAGTGGACCCTATTGAGCGGAACCCTCTCAGCAGTGAGTATAACCTGAGTACCTTTTAACTGTGGTTCCTACACTAAAGCAGATGTCTTCTGTGGATTATTAACCCCGCTCCAACTCTTTTCATCCTTGGTGGGGCACATAACTCACTATCCCTGACTATCTTAGTCCCTATATTGTATCTATGACTGGGTACCACAGCTTCATTAAGGAATGGTTACCTTAGGGCTTGACCTTGGTCTCCTGTGTTGAGTCCTACCTTTATTTCTGGTCCTTTGGCAGATCCACTCCCTTCAACTGTGGAGTCCAGTCCCTCTGCTTTTATACACTATCCTGTTTTTGTTCAAAGGGCCCCTGTACCACAGCTTCATTACGGAATGTTTTTGTTCAAAGGGCCCATGTACCACAGCTTCATTAAGGAATGATTACCTTAGGGCTTGATCTTGGTCTCCTGTATTGAGTCCTACCTTCATTTCTGGTCCTTTGACAGATCCACTCCCTTCTACTGTGGAGTCCAGTACCTCTGCTTTTATACACTATCCTGTTTTTGTTCAAAGGGCCCATGTACCACAGCTCCATTATGGAATGGTTACCTTAGGGCTTGATCTGGGTCTCCTGTACTGAGTCCTACCTTCATTTCTGGTCCTTTGGCAGATCCACTTCCTTCTACTGTGGAGTCCAGGAACTGGTAAACCATCTTTAGGCCAATGGGGATACATCCTTCCCATAGGGAATAGGTTGCTGGACTGGAAATTTCTGATTACTAAGGCAAAGTTAACCTTTTAGGTCCCCTACATAATTTTTAATATATATATATATCATTACTCTTAATATTTCTCCTGCTGTAGATTCCTTCTGGTCGTGTAGTTGTTTACGGAGACTATTAGTATTTATATAAACATAAATACAAATAACTGTAAATGGCTTGAAGAAAAATAATTTGTGGAAATTAAATAGATAGTCCCCTTTTAACCTATAGAATGCATTAGCGGATTCTGATTACATACTCAATTTCATATTTATTTGCACCACTGAGTAGGACCTTGCCATGCTTTTATCAAATGTCCTTTGGCCTCATGTGAGTTTTGCCACTGGTGGTTGGATGGTAAATCATGAATACGGAATGGGACCTTCTCCACCTGACGTTAGCGTCTTGGTGTCTAAAAGTATTTCTGTTTATAGACACTGAGACCTCTCTTATGGCTGGGAATGGAGGCCGAGGGTTATCTGCTAGAGCTTCCAAGGGAAGTGGATTCAAGCCTTGACCGTTCACATCTATTTGACCTTAGCTGATGGGAGCGAGTTGAGAGATGCATCTTGGGCTGCAGAAGACCCTCGTCTTAAATACTGTTTATCACAAAGGTGCCCCTTGTGACAAGTGGTGTCGCTTTCCTTTTTTTCATGCTATTAACCTCAAGAACGTGAAATGGAAAGTTAATTATTCTGTTCCGAAGTTGATTTAGGAACAGTGTTTGTTCCCATTGCAGCAGTTTTTTTTTCAAAGTAATTATGTCTGGAATTAAAATTAATCACTTACCTGCTTTGGATTAAAATTTTCATTGTGAGGTTTCTGCACTTGATGAATTACCAGCGCAGGATATTTATAGGGCAGTAGATTATACCGGTGGACCTCTCACAAGGATAGGAGAGCCTAAAGGCCCCCATACATGGACCGATTGTAGCTGCCGATATGGGTCCCTTGGACAGATTCGACAGCTTATCGGCCCATGTAGGGCAGAAACGACGGCCATACCGTTGGCCCTGGGGCCAAGCGATCAAATTATAATGGCAGCAATGGGGCAAATTAGCCTACATGTTCCCCGATATTGCCCACCCGTAGGTGGGGATATTGGGAGAAGATCCGCTCTCTTGGCGACCTCGCCAAGCGAGCGAATCTTCACATGTATGGCCACCTTAAGAGTCTAACCCACTATTATTTATTATAACATGGGGCCACCATCCCAGATGGGTGACTTTGGAGTCAAGGTTTAGTGTGTTCACAAAGTCCTATCTTGAACTTAAAATGTGGCCATTGCCTGATCTACCCAGAGTTACATCCATATTCAACCTGAAACCCCACCCACTGTGGATAAACCATGTTTGTTTTTGGCATCACGTCCCAGGAAATGTTTGATATTTGGCAAATGGGATGTCCAAATTAGTAGTTACTTTCCTCCATACAATCTCATGTACTGAAACCTGAACAAAACTAAATCTGTCTTTATTATTTCTGCACCTATCTCAGCCCTTCCTCTAGGGAACTTATTCACTAAGGTGCTCCCAATGGTCCTTTCACTGGAGATCACTGGAAGCTCCATTGAGAAGCTTTAAAGATCACCTGCTGGACTTCGGGCAGTTTGTAATGGGGCCACCCATGAATGGCACCCATTACAGTGAGATGTATATGGATGGAATTAACTCTAAGAAGCAGGCATGATATACAGTAATGCGACAAACCAAGGCAGATATGTATTGAGCAGCTTCTTTTAGGGAGTCAGGCTACAGACTGGGGTTCAGGCTGCTGGACTGAAGGATATTAGTTAGTTGTGATGAGCAAAATTTTTGCCAGGCATGGATTTGCAGATTCTCTCTGTTCCTCACACTAACACAACATTCCTCTCACGAAGGCTCCAGGACCCCTATCATGTGGAAATGCACTGGCAGAGTGTAGTTAGCCATAAAGGGGCCTCTTCTCCTTAATAAACCTTCCCCCTGTTTCTGTGCAGTTTCCAGCAGACAGTGCCCAAGCGTCTCCCCAGCTTCCTCACTACAGTTCTCTTAGGTTCGTCTCTAACCTATGCCTGAATGCTCAAATTCCCTAACTGGCACGCAATCCGGGGGTGAGTGAGTGTAGGACTGGCCAGACCGGGGGTGAGTGAGTGTAGGACAGGCCAGACCGGGGGTGAGTGAGTGTAGGACCGGCCAGACCGGGGTTGAGTGAGTGTAGGACCGGCCAGACCGGGGGTGAGTGAGTGTAGGACTGGCCAGAGCGGGAGTGAGTGAGTGTAGGACAGGCCAGACTGGGGGTGAGTGAGTGTAGGACTGGCCAGAGCGGGAGTGAGTGAGTGTAGGACAGGCCAGACTGGGGGTGAGTGAGTGTAGGACTGGCCAGACCGGGGGTGAGTGAGTGTAGGACTGGCCAGACTGGGGGTGAGTGAGTTTAGGACTGGCCAGAGTGGGGGTGAGTGAGTGTAGGACTGGCCAGACTGGGGGTGAGTGAGTGTAGGACTGGCCAGAGCGGGGGTGAGTGAGTGTAGGACAGGCCAGACCGGGGGTGAGTGAGTGTAGGACTGGCCAGACCGGGGGTGAGTGAGTGTAGGACTGGCCAGAGCGGGAGTGAGTGAGTGTAGGACAGGCCAGACTGGGGGTGAGTGAGTGTAGGACTGGCCAGAGTGGGGGTGAGTGAGTGTAGGACTGGCCAGACTGGGGGTGAGTGAGTGTAGGACTGGCCAGAGCGGGGGTGAGTGAGTGTAGGACAGGCCAGACCGGGGGTGAGTGAGTGTAGGACAGGCCAGACCGGGGGTGAGTGAGTGTAGGACTGGCCAGACCGGGGGTGAGTGAGTGTAGGACAGGCCAGACCGGGGGTGAGTGAGTGTAGGACTGGCCAGAGCGGGAGTGAGTGAGTGTAGGACAGGCCAGACTGGGGGTGAGTGAGTGTAGAACAGGCCAGACCGGGGGTGAGTGAGTGTAGGACTGGCCAGAGCGGGAGTGAGTGAGTGTAGGACAGGCCAGACTGGGGGTGAGTGAGTGTAGGACTGGCCAGACCGGGGGTGAGTGAGTGTAGGACTGGCCAGAGTGGGGGTGAGTGAGTGTAGGACTGGCCAGACCGGGGGTGAGTGAGTGTAGGACTGGCCAGACCGGGGGTGAGTGAGTGTAGGACTGGCCAGACCGGGGGTGAGTGAGTGTAGGACTGGCCAGACCGGGGGTGAGTGACTGTAGGACTGGCCAGACCGGGGGTGAGTGAGTGTAGGACAGGCCAGACCGGGGGTGAGTGAGTGTAGGACTGGCCAGACCGGGGGTGAGTGAGTGTAGGACTGGCCAGACCGGGGGTGAGTGAGTGTAGGACAGGCCAGACCGGGGGTGAATGAGTGTAGGACAGGCCAGACCGGGGGTGAGTGAGTGTAGGACAGGCCAGACTGTGGGTGAGTGAGTGTAGAACAGGCCAGACCGGGGGTGAGTGAGTGTAGGACAGGCCAGACCGGGGGTGAGTGAGTGTAGGACTGGCCAGACCGGGGGTGAGTGAGTGTAGGACTGGCCAGACCGGGGGTGAGTGAGTGTAGGACTGGCCAGACCGGGGGTGAGTGAGTGGTGAGTGTAGGACTGGCCAGACCGGGGGTGAGTGAGTGTAGGACAGGCCAGACCGGGGGTGAGTGAGTGTAGGACAGGCCAGACCGGGGGTGAGTGAGTGTAGGACTGGCCAGACCGGGGGTGAGTGAGTGTAGGACTGGCCAGACCGGGGGTGAGTGAGTGTAGGACAGGCCAGACCGGGGGTGAGTGAGTGTAGGACAGGCCAGACTGGGGGTGAGTGAGTGTAGGACAGGCCAGACTGGGGGTGAGTGAGTGTAGGACAGGCCAGACCGGGGGTGAGTGAGTGTAGGACAGGCCAGACCGGGGGTGAGTGAGTGTAGGACAGGCCAGACTGGGGGTGAGTGAGTGTAGGACAGGCCAGACCGGGGGTGAGTGAGTGTAGGACAGGCCAGACTGGGGGTGAGTGAGTGTAGGACAGGCCAGACCGGGGGTGAGTGAGTGTAGGACAGGCCAGACCGGGGGTGAGTGAGTGTAGGACAGGCCAGACTGGGGGTGAGTGAGTGTAGGACAGGCCAGACTGGGGGTGAGTGAGTGTAGGACAGGCCAGACTGGGGGTGAGTGAGTGTAGGACAGGCCAGACCGGGGGTGAGTGAGTGTAGGACAGGCCAGACCGGGGGTGAGTGAGTGTAGGACTGGCCAGACCGGGGGTGAGTGAGTGTAGGACAGGCCAGACCGGGGGTGAGTGAGTGTAGGACAGGCCAGACTGGGGGTGAGTGAGTGTAGGACAGGCCAGACTGGGGGTGAGTGTAACGTAGTTGCCCAGCTTGAATATATTGCAATATAAGGACAAACAATCCCTGTTTTGTATAAAGGGGGGGGGGCATTGCTTGGCAGCTTAATGCACAGAATGGGTTAATGCCCTATATATACTGATAATGGGGGAGTGCAGACTATCACTTTAAGGCAGCCATGACAGCGAGGGAAATATCACTGTTACAGACACAGTAGTATAAATAGGAGAGTGTTGCGCTGAGAATACGCTTCTAATCTATTGCTTCATTAAAATCAGTAAAATGAGAAGAATATAAGCAGCGAGTAAGACTCCGGCACATTCTAATAAAAACACTACATTTGTTTTACTGCGGCGCAACGGTCAGAACTTTGGGTCATAAAATTCCCTTCAAGGATCAGCAAGAAATTCTGTTCTCCGAGATGGAAGATTTCCGCCTGTTTATATTTTCTCATAACAGCGGATTCGGCGCCTATCGAGTGCACTTACCTGGCGGCGCCGCTGAATACAAATGAAGTCGGGGAAGTGCAGGTGTTTATACAGTGTTTTCTTCTTCTAATCTCCCGTGCCCCTTCCTTTACTGCGAGAGGGGAGGGTAAACTTTAGCGCCATTTCTTCCCGGCTCATGTAAAATGCAGGAGTTGCAGTGTGTGTATCAGCGCATCCGCGGCTTCTCCCCATGCAGATACCCGAGGCACGACCGGCAAACCAATGAGCTTACAGTAGCCTGACAGTCATATGGGCATTAAAGATTTATGAAGTGTTGTCTATAGGGGGTGGAGACAGTAGGGCAAGATGGAGACAGTAGGACAAGATGGAGACAGTAGGGCAAGATGGAGACAGTAGGGCAAGATGGAGACAGTAGGGCAAGATGGAGACAGTAGGGCAAGATGGAGACAGTAGGGCAAGATGGAGACAGTAGGACAAGATGGAGACAGTAGGGCAAGATGGAGACAGTAGGGCAAGATGGAGACAGTAGGGCAAGATGGAGACAGTAGGACAAGATGGAGACAGTAGGACAAGATGGAGACAGTAGGACAAGATGGAGACAGTAGGACAAGATGGAAACAGTAGGACAAGATGGAGACAGTAGGGCAAGATGGGGACAGTAGGACAAGATGGGGACAGTAGGACAAGATGGGGACAGTAGGACAAGATGGAGACAGTAGGACAAGATGGAAACAGTAGGACAAGACGGAGACAGTAGGACAAGACAGACACAGTTAGCGCAGGAAGGAGACAATAGGGAAAAATGAGATAGCAGGGAAAGATGGAGACTAGTGATGGACGAAAGAATTTGCCAGGGTGCTCTCCTGGGGCACCAGTCTCCCCACCCCCTGACACAATAAAGTTACATTTAATTTACGCTCACTAGGGGTGCAGGGGGTGTGGGGCAGCGTTAGGGGGCCCCTGGTGGCCAGCGCCGGAACTAGAGGTAGGCAGAAGAGGCACCTGCCTAGGGATTGGGAAGCGTCAGGCAGGATCCTCTCCTGCCTGCCCCTAGTCCGCTCCCTTTCGTCATTGCCCTGCTGCTTGTCATTACGTGAACCCCCCCTCCCCCACCGTGACTGTGCATGGACGCCAAAGTGAGATGGCCAACCGGTCAGCTTGGCCTGCCCCTGCTGGTCCAACCCTGTCTTTACATGCTATGATCTATTCTTCTAGTCTTTTTGTTTCCATAGAGAAATAAGGAATGACCATGAATTAGGCCAAATGGCTAGAAGCAGGAGGGCCCACTGACCCCTGGGCCCACAGGGAGTTTTTCTGGTATCCCGGTGGGTACTTTATTTTGATCTCTACAATTCTGAAATCCTCAGAAAACCTGCTTTAAGGAAAGGTAAGTGGGTCTGGGCTGTCATTGCCTCTCCTTGTATTTAAAGGTTAAATTTCCCACTGCTTCTTACTGCATTTAATGTATTTTGGGTGCCACTACTTCTGCCTCTCACTGCCCTGCACCCCCCCTCTGACCCTGCTCGCAAGGAGTTTTAAGAAAGGCTTGATGGAGCTGAATTGTAACTCCCAACCCAGATGTATACAGGAAAAGAATTAGGCACCCGTGGTTCTTAATAGTAATACTAGTAGTAGGCAGTCTTACATTTGGACAGAGGTACCTCATTGGGACAGAATTCGACCAAATCCCAAAAAAGTGGATTCGGTGCATCCCTAACTTGTAATATATTGTTTATTCAGGGTATAGGGCACTATTCACCCACATAACAAATGGCTTACTCCTAACTACTTGTTAGAATTCGCCAGAGGCTCTGGTATTTTATTGAACAAATGCAGGCAACTAAGATACATCCTTGAGTTCAACAAAATACTGAGGCAATTGAGTCTTTTGGGGTACAAAAAAGGTTAAGGGGGGGAAGATTAAGGAAGTGTAATGCAAAGTTTTGGAGGAGTGAAGTTCATGCCCTACTGATGGAACCTTCAGCTTCTGTCTCCACCTTGTCCTACTGTCTCCATCTTGCCCTACTGTCTCCATCTTGCCCTACGGTCTTCATCTTTTCCTACTGTCTCATTCTTGCCCTACTGTCTTCATCTTTTCCTACTGTCTCATTCTTGCCCTACTGTCTCCATCTTGCCCTGCTGTCTCTATCTTGCCCTACTGTCTCCATCTTGCCCTACTGTTTCCATCTTGCCCTACTGTCTCCATCTTACCCTACTGTCTCTATTTTGCCCTACTGTCTCCATCTTTCCCTACTGTCTCTAGTTGCCCTACTGTCTCTAGTTGCCCTACTGTCTCCATTAGTTGCGTGTCAAAAACAATCGTTGCGTGTATTTTTTTGATGCCCATTTTGCAAAAAAACAGCCAGTGGCGCAATGCAGAAATTCGCTGCAAAGCCATGCCTGCAGGGATCAGGATCCTGTGAAAAGATAAAAGACTGGGAAAATAAGGGTGGTGGGCCTAGGGTTGCCAGCTTCTATCTCCGGGCAGGGGGTGGGAGGTGGCATCAAAGGGGGTAAGGAGGGTTAGACAGTGACATCACAGGGGAAGGAAAGGGGCGGATTGGTGACATCACAGGGGTGGGGCTATTATTTGCACTTCAGTCTCAGCAAGTCCTGCTCCGTTAGTTTTGACCCGGGCAGCCGCAATGTAAAACTGTCTGTCTGGGTCAAAGCCGGACAGGTGGCAACCCTTGTCCTACTGTCTCCATCTTGTCCTACTGTCTCCATCTTGCCCTACTTTCTCCATCTTGTCCTACTGTCTCCATCTTGCCCTACTGTCTCCATCTTGCCCTACTGTCTCCATCTTGTCCTACTGTCTCCATCTTGCCCTACTGTCTCCATCTTGTCCTACTGTCTCCATCTTGCCCTACTGTCTCCATCTTGTCCTACTGTCTCCATCTTGCCCTACTTTCTCCATCTTGTCCTACTGTCTCCACCTTGCCCAACTGTCTCCATCTTGCCCTACTGTCTCAATCTTGCCCTACTGTCTCCATCTTGTCCTACTGTCTCTATCTTGTCCTACTGACTCAATCTTGCCCTACTGGCTGCATCTTGTCCAACTGTCTCTATCTTGTCCTACTGTCTCTATCTTGTCCTACTGTCTCTATATTGTCCTACTGTCTCCATCTTTCCCTACTGTCTCCATCTTGCCCTACTGTCTCCATCTTGCCCTACTGTTCCCATCTTGCCCTACTGTCTCCATCTTGTCCTACTGTCTCTATCTTGTCCTACTGTCTCTATCTTGTCCTCCTGTCTCCATCTTTCCCTACTGTCTCCATCTTGCCCTACTGTCTCCATCTTGCTATACTGTCTCCATCTTGCCCTACTGTCTCCATCTTGCCCTAATGTCTCAATCTTGCCCTACTGTCTCCATCTTGCCCTACTGTCTCCATCTTGTCCTACTGTCTCCATCTTGCCCTAATGTCTCAATCTTGCCCTAATGTCTCAATCTTGCCCTACTGTCTCCATCTTGCCCTACTGTCTCCATCTTGCCCTAATGTCTCAATCTTGCCCTACTGTCTCCATCTTTCTGCATCTTGTCCTACTGTCTCCACCTTGCCCTACTGTCTCCATCTTGCCCTAATGTCTCAATCTTGCCCTACTGTCTCCATCTTGCCGTACTGTCTCCATCTTGTCCTACTGTCTCCATCTTGCCCTACTGTCTCAATCTTGCCTTGCTGTTGCCATCTTGCCCTACTGTCTCCTTTTTCTCCTACTGTCCCTGTCCCCCGACTCCTCTAGGCGCCCCCCCCCCCCCACACACAGTCCTCCTTTCTCTCCCCCCTGCCGCCCACAGGCTTCTGGGCCAATTTTGACCTGCTGTGCTCTTTCTATATAGTTATATATATATATATATATAGTTCTTCAAAAAAATACAATTATTTCGACCTTGCAAAACAAAAAAAAAAACGTGCAGTCCCCTTTAAGAGATTCATATTTTTTTTTTCCCGTTTCCATTAGACCTCGGTGGAAGCCGTCTCGTGTCTCGTGTGTCGCATTACTTTGGAAATGCACAGCAGACAGATATGCGCCTCCACTCCAAGGTGACCCCCAGACTTGCCCTTTGGGCAGCGCCCCCCTCTGACGGCTCAGCCTATAGATGATGACTTTGAGCCCCGGCCGGCTGCAGACTCTCCCGCAGCTGAAAGTGAACCTGTGAGCCACAGAAACCAACAAAGGAGAAAAGAAAACACGGAAAACCTGGTTCTCTCAGTAATTTCCCCTGTGAGTCCCCGCCGGCGTCATTTCTATTTCACGTCCGTTTCTTTATGGAGTTTTTTTTTTCGGAAACAAGAGAATTTGCTGAGATGTTTTATTTTCGTTATAGTTTTTTTCTTATAAATCAGAGGGAAAGTGCAGTTTGGGGGGCAATCTGTACGGAGCCACCGAGAAAAAACCAATCCCTTTATGTGGTTGGAATGGAGGGGGGTCTGTGCGCCGGCGCTTATTGCTTCTCTTATTGTAATTGTGCCAATGAGTTTCAGCATTACTTTGCTTTATGTTTATAATATCATTCTTAGGTCGTTAGAGAGCCGGCGGCACCGCAAGTAATTACACTGAAATAGCTGAGCCTGTGCGCCGGTACTTTAAGAATGGCCGTTATTTAATATACCCCCTAGGTATTGTATTATAAGGATATTAGCAGTCACTGAGGGGTTCTGTGCCCATATAAAGGCACAAGGCTGCAGGCTGAGTTATACAGGGAACTCTGAGTATCACTCATGTATTATAAGGGATAATGTACCCCCTACTGTAAATGATAAGGATATTAGCAGTCACTGAGGGGTTCTGTGCCCATATAAAGGCACAAGGCTGCAGGCTGAGTTATACAGGGAACTCTGAGTATCACTCATGTATTATAAGGGATAATGTACCCCCTACTGTAAATGATAAGGATATCAGCAGTCACTGAGGGGTTCTGTATCCATATGAAGGCACAAGGCTGCAATCACTTTTTCTTTTTTATTTAGTGATTATGTACCCCCCTACTGTATATTATAAGGGTATTAGAAACCACATTCATTGAGTCCCAATGTTGACTAACACATACCACAGTTCCAATTCAGCGTGTTAAGGGTTATAGCACCTCTACATATATAATTACCCCTTATTGGGGGCTGAACAAGCCTATTTATTCAATATTTAAATGATTTTTAACAGAGTTATGGAGATCCAAATTACGGAAAGACCCCTTATCCGGAATACCCTTGGTCCCGAGCATTCCGGATAACAGGTCCCATACCTGTACCAGTAATTTCCATTCCCATTATCTGCAGCTGGTTTATTCCTACATCTGCTACAATAGACACCAAGCTATTTCGGAAGAGTGACCCTTTATCTTATTTGTTGCGATTTATTTGGTTTCACACCTGAACGACTTCCCGAAGTTTAAGAAGGATTAAAAATAGCCCATCCAGTGCCATAAAGTTCCGCCTCGTCCGGGATTGCCGGTCGGTCCCCAGAAGCCGCTTTCATTAGCGAATGTCAGAGGAGTGGACAACTCAATTCCCAATCAATTAGAGATGTAGAACATTCCCAGCTGCGACTCCCGCCACCCTCGCCCTCCGTGCCAACGGAATCAGCATCCGCGGCTGATGGGCTCCACATGTAAATGGCACTTTCACGTTGGCAAAATGCACATTACGGGGAGATTAAGTGGGTAATTAGCGTCTTGTAATTCAACAAACGAAGGGTCTGATTTGTAGCCAGGATATGGAGAGGATTGTGCTGAGCAACGTGGCTGCAAACGGCCTTCAAAGCCCAAGTGCAATTCATAATATTCCAACACTAATCTCCCCTCTCCCTTCCCTCCTCTCTCTCCGGAACAGCTGGCCTCATTAAATAAGCCTCTATAGGGAGGCAAGAGCCGCGTCTCAATAACCTCCGCGCTGTAGGTTGGAGCTGCCAAGCAGGTTTCATATTGTTTGCAAAGAGAAATATTTTTGAAATAATCCTTATTGTTGGTTATTGGTAGTGATGAGCGAATCTGTCCCGTTTCGCTTCGCCGCAAAATTTGCGAATCTTTCAAAAGATTCCCGAAACGGCGAAAATGTTGCACGTCAAAAAAAATTGTACCCGCGGCTATTCTTTTGTCGCGTGGCTGTTCTTTTGTTGCTGCGGCTATTCTTTTGTTGCGCGGCTATTCTTTTGTTGGCCGCGGCTATTCTTTTGTCATGAGGCTATTCTTTTGTTGTCCGCAGCTATTCTTTTGTCGTGAGGCTATTCTTTTGCTGGCCACGGCTATTCTTTTGTTGTGAGGCTATTCTTTTGTTGGCCGCGGCTATTTTTTTGTCGTGAGGCTATTCTTTTGTCGGCCATGGCTATTCTTTTGTCGTGAGGCTATTCTTTTGTTGGCCGTGGCTATTCTTTTGTCGTGAGGCTATTCTTTTGACGCGGCCAACAATTTACGGACGCACGGTGAATTTTTCCACAACAAATTTTTTCATCCATTTTGCGAAACAATTCGCCAATGGCGAAATGCGGAAATTTGTCGCGAATCCATGCCTGCCAAAACATTTCTTCCCATCACTAGTTATTGGTCTATGAGACTCCTGGTTCTTGGCTTGGCGTAGCGCTCCATATATTATGTCATTTTATGCATTAGCGATAGCAAATTCTTTCGCCAGGCATGGATTCACTAAACAATTCTGCATTTCACCATTAACAAGTTCTTTCATGAAACGGAGGTGAAAAATTGGCAGGAAAAAATATTCACCAAGAAAAATGCCCATTGGCTTTAACGTGTTTGGAGAGAAAAAAGTTGAGCGTGGAACAAAAAGGTGCGTGGTCAAAATGAGAAATGATGCCCATTGACTTTATTGTACAGGTATGGGACCCGTTATCCAGAATGCTTGGGACCTGGGGTATTCTGCATAAGGGGTCTTTCTGTAATTCGGAACTCCGACCTTAAGTCTGCAAAAAAATTATTTAAACAGTAATTAAACCCAATAGGATTGTTTTGGCTCCAATAAGGGGTAATTATATCTTAGTTGGGATCAAGTACAGGTACTGTTTTATTATTACAGAGAAAAGGGAATCATTTAACCATTAAATAAACCCAATAGGGCTGTTCTGCCCCCAATAAGGGGTAATTATATCTTAGTTGGGATCAAGTACAGGTACTGTTTTATTATTACAGAGAAAAGGGAACCATTTAACCATGAAATAAACCCAATAGGGCTGTTCTGCCCCAATAAGGGGTAATTATATCTTAGTTGGGATCAAGTACAGGTACTGTTTTATTATTACAGAGAAAAGGGAATCATTTAACAATTAAATAAACCCAATAGGGCTGTTCTGCCCCAATAAGGGGTAATTATATCTTAGTTGGGATCAAGTACAGGTACTGTTTTATTATTACAGAGAAAAGGGAATCATTTAACCATTAAATAAACCCAATAGGGCTGTTCTGCCCCCAATAAGGGGTAATTATATCTTAGTTGGGATCAAGTACAGGTACTGTTTTATTATTACAGAGAAAAGGGAATCATTTAACCATTAAATAAACCCAATAGGATTGTTCTGCCCCAATAAGGGGTAATTATATCTTAGTTGGGATCAAGTACAGGTACTGTTTTATTATTACAGAGAAAAAGAAAATTATTTATAAAAATGGGAATTATTTGATTAAAATGGAGTCTATGGGAGATGGCCTTTCCGTAATTCTGAACTTTCTGGATAAGGGGTCCGATACCTGTATTTGGAGTGAGAAAAAACTAGAGCAAAAAACTCCCACTGACTAATGTATTTGGAGTAATGTATTTTACCTGTGCACATTTCTCAAATTTTACGCAAAAATTTTCAGCAGTTTCACACATTTTTCAATAAAGCAAAATGGGTCAGTGAACTCAGGGAAGGAAAAGGTTTTAGCTATTAGATGAAATAATTACCTAATTAGTTGGGTAAAATCAGGAAAATCCATTCTATACAATATTAGGGATGTGCAAACTTTTGTGCTCCAGAACATTTTTGTGCCAAAATACAACGAAATCTGGGTAGGATTTTGCCATCCCAGAAAAGAAATGTCCCGGAAAAGACACAGATGGCATTGTTATCCAGCCCTTGCCTTTCCCATCAACCAATGGGATACAGATTAGTTGCGGTATAGAGGAAAGGAGCTTCTCTAACAAGGCAGGGCAAGATATATTTGCTAAACCGGACACGGACAAAACCGAGCTGCTCATCTTCCCACCCATCACTGTCTGAGTGGAAAATATTCATATAACCCCAGTTCCACAAGCTCGCTGTCTAGGAGTCACATATGACTCTGCTCTCTCTCTTTCACAACACTCTCTAAATCCTGCCGGTTTGCACACATTCGAACTTTCCTCACTCATGAGACTGCCAAAATTCGGCTCTATTTAACCCCCCTAACCCCCAAGCACCCCCAGACGTAACCTTCACTCTACACACAACCTCCTTCTCTCCTCCTCACTCATCACCTCCTCTCACTCTCGCACCCAGGACTTCTCACTCTCACACCCATCCTCTGGAACGCCCTTCCCCATCCCATTAGGCACTGTCAGACTCTCCAAGCCTTGAAACGGTCTTTTAAAACTCACCTTTTCACTCCAGCCTATAACCTAAACCCTCAGAAATGCAATTACCCACTGAGCCCCCCTAATGTTCCCTCAAACATCCACTAACCACTGGTTTTCACCTCTCACTCCGCACTTACTGTCACTTTACACACCAACATGAACTTCAACACCATGCTAGTTACCCTGACCTTATGTCTTAGCCCTCCCTTTTAGAATGTAAGCTCTTGCGAGCAGGGCCCTCCCCCTATTGTCTCCGATCCTCATCCAAATTTACCTGCAAACCATTTTTGTGAATTGTTTATATGTACACGTTAACTGTTCTGTCTTTTGTACCCCTCTATTCTGTAAAGCGCTGTGTAAACTGATGGCGCTATATAAATAATAATAATAACCACAATAATGTTCCCTTCCCATTGACTCCAGTACATTAGAAGGTCCTTCCATGGTCACCTTGAGATATAGAATGAACCCAACTCTTGCCACCATCCCTTTTCCCAAAGACACATCATTTGTCAAGTTTTTATTGGCAGCACAAAAGGTAAGACATGTCCATGGTTCATCAGAAAAGTAACAGTTATACCCAACTAAGAGAGCTGCATGGGTTGCTATTTGACCCTATTGGCACCATATTGTTTTGCATTTTCCATGAAAAATGTCCCAATGTGTACTGAAAGCAAGTCCCAAAGGCGACACAAAGTTCATTTATCTTTGTCAGGGGAATACTCTGTCACCAAACTGCCACACTATTCCGACGCCATTCCAGCATCTGCTTCCGAGCTTGTTTTGACTCAGGTATCCAAAAGCAGAAACGATTTTGTTATAAAGATTGACAAATCAGTCAAGTGGCGGAACTTCCTTCGCAAAAGTGTCATTCCGTGGTCTTTGATACCCAAAACAAGGGAAGAATTGGAATGACAAGTTTACATATTCATTAAGCCTGTTATTGTCACTGCATCTGCTCTCTCTCTGGTCCAGTGAAATCCCCGCGCATGACTGACAAGTGAAATGATTTGGGTCTCTGCGGAAATAAAGATATTTTACAGTGACTCTTGATAGATATATTTTTTAACTTGTCAATGAGATTCCGAGACAAATGCCATAATCAGAAAATGTTCTTCATTTTCTTCACAGATTCCTTTTTGTTTTTCTGTTGGGGGAGCTCAAATCTTGGAATCATTTTTCTCTCTTTCATTGATGGAGCCTTCAAAATGGTGCTGGGTAATGATGGGCAAAATGTTTTGCCAGGCATGGATTTGCGGCGAATTTCCGTGTTTCGTCATTGGCGGATTGTTTCGCATAACGGATGAAAAAATTTGCCAAGGAAAAATTCGCTGCACGGCGACAAAATAATAGCCGTGGGTGACAAATTAATAGCCGTGCGACAAAATAATAGCCGCGGGCGACAAAATCAAAGCCGTGCGACAAAATAATAGCCGCAGGCGACAAAATAATAGCCGTGCGACAAAATAATAGCCACGGGATAAAATAATTAAAAACTTTTTGGCCGCACTACATTTTCGCTGTTTTGCGGATCTTTTGAAAGGTTTGCGAATGTATCCAACATTGCCTAAACACAGTGGCTAAAGAAGCCATTTATATAGTAGTAGCGTTGAGTTTTTTTTGCCAGGCATGGATTCGCAGAGAATTGCCGCGTTTCGCCATTACGAATTGTTTCAGGAAACTTCCATGAAAATTTGCTGCAAAAACATTTGGCGCTCGTCAAAATAGGCATAGACATGGGCATATCAAAATAGGCTCGGGCGCAGTAAAATGCACATGGTGGCATCAAAAAAAGTTGCGCATGACAAACGCGATTTTCAAAATTTTTTTGTCTTTTTACACATTTTTCCCCAAAGCAAAATGGGACAGATTCTCTCATCACTATATACTATAGTGAATCTGTCCCATTTTGCTACACCGTAAAATTTGCGAAATGACAGGAAAATTCGCAAAATGGGGGAAAATCTGCGAAACGCGTTGTCATGCCACTTTTTTTGCGTCCACGTCTTTGTAGCGTGCACCTATTTTGTCGCGCCCGTGCCTATTTTAATGTGACCACGCCCATTTTATACACGGCCACGCCCAATTTGACGCAACCTATTTTGCTGTGATTGTGACTTTTTTTGTGAAATTTTTCCGCGGTGAATTTTTGCAGAACTTTCGCGAAACAAAAAACAAAGAAAATTGCTGTGAATTCATGCTTGCTGAAAAAATTCGCTCATCACTATATACTCGCTGTTTAAACTCTTATGAAAATATGTGTTCCAAAATTTGGTGAAAATTAAACATTTTTTACCTATTAAAAATCTAAATTCAGAAATGTAATATTCCTCAGAACGTCCGAAAAGCGTCCGAAAGTGTTTTTTCCGTCATGATCGGTATATTTTGGGATTTTTTCCGTTGCCGTCGAGACTTTTTCGCGAATTGTCGTGACTTTTTCATCGCCGGCACGACTTTTTCGCGAGTTGTCGTGACTTTTTCGGCGACGTCGTGAAAAAATCGGATTGCTTTTTCCGCTGTTTACAATTGCTCAATACGAAAAAATCGCGACGGCGACGAAAAAGTTGCAACAATTCGCGAAAAAGTCATGACAGCAACGAAAAAGTCACGACAATTCGCAAAAAAAGTAGCGACAGCTACGAAAAAAACGCAAAATTATCGTTTCCAATCCGATTTTTTCCCATTCGGGATTCGGATTCATGGATTAGTAAATGTGCCCCAAGGAGTTGTATTTAGTACTGGAAAAAGTTTTGAAAGTTTTTTGGAATTTTTCTGAATTCTTTCAGTAGCCTAGAAAGAAAAAACTTTATTTCAGCCTTAATAAACACAGGCGTAAGACTGAGAGGCAGATTAAATTCCTATTCGAGTAATTCTAGAGGTTATTTCAACCTCAACTGAACTTCAACTAAAAATTTCTAAAAAGCATAAATATTTCTTTATTTAATAACAAATCTGATAATAAACACAGTTGCCAAAAGCATAAAAAATATGTGAAAACCCACTTTAATCACTAATCACGAAATCACTTTAATTGCCCCAGTAGCTCCCACAAATATTTTTTAAAAATCAAATACCTTGAAGTAAAAAATCCGCTAAAAAAATATATGCACAATATATTGTCCACGTTTTGGGTTTTTTTTGCACTCAATAAAACTCAAATTTTAGTTCAAAAAAATTTGAATTGTGAAAAAAAATCAAATTCAGATGTTGATAAATCACCCCCTGTAATAAATAGGGAAAAGTTGCTTTTTTCCAAAATAAAAAAATCAGGAAAAAATATGACTATTGATAAATCTGCCCCAAGGGGCTGATTTCTTAGGGGCACCTTTACTAAAATTCATTTTTTTCTGGCCTTGAAGGTCATAGGAACTCGACTTGGTATAAATTCAAATTAAACACGATCATTGCCACAATAAGGCATCAATCGTTCGTATGAGAATCCCACATTTTTTGAATTGAAAGCATTGTTAAAACTCGAAAAATTCGAGTTTAAACGGACGTTCGTTTTCATGAATCCTTTTAATTTTTCCCAAACAGGAATTGCCCCAGCAGCCATTTTAGGAGCATTGGTGCTCATTTTTGGAAAACAATAATAGGGCTGATTCACTAAGGTGCGTTAAAACGTGCGCTATTTATAGCATGCGTTAAAATTTTTATCACGTCTAATTTTTCGCGTTTTAACGCACGATTCACTAAAAGTATATTTGCGTTAATTTAGACGCGATGCTGTTGACGTTATTTACGTTATTTTCGTGCGGTATTCGATTACGCGCCTACGCCATATTAGCCATACACAGCATTACGTTCATAAAACGACTTTTTTTGAAAATGCCCATTTCCCTGCAAACTGGCGGCTGCATCACTCTGGGGCCAACACAGACTGAATAAATCCCAACTGCAAAGTCCATATTGTGTTGCCAATAGGGATGTAGCGAACCCGCGCAAAAATGTTCGCGAACCCGTTCGCGGACTTTCGCCAAAACTCGTGAATATTGGCGAACTTTGCGAACCCCATAGACTTCAATGGGAAGGCGAACTTTAAAACCTAGAAAAGCCATTTCTGGGCAGAAAACTGATTTTAAAGTTGTTTAAAGGGTGCCACGACCTGGACAGTGACATGCAGGAGGGGGATCAAGCAAAAATTTCTCTGAAAAATACTTTGTAAAAAAAACGCCAAAAAAAAGCGCAAAAAAAAAAACGCAAAAAAAAAAAACGTCAAAAAATAACGCCAAAAAAAAAAATGCAAGCTATTCCTATGTATATGCATAGGCGATAAAACGAAGCGGAAAAAACGCGGCGGAAAACCAAGGAGAAAAAACGCGGCGCCAAAAAAAAAACGCGGTGAACCCAAAGTGGCGAACAAAGTGGCGAACACCCGATGTTCGCGCGAATTAGTTCGCCGGCGAACAGTTCGCTACATCTCTAGTTGCCAAAAGCTCATGAACTATACTTTTCTATAATTACCACCAGCCCCAAGTAGGGGTTAATTTTCACACAGACTAATGCGATATTTAACGCGTTTAACGCTTCATTTGTATTTGTGAATCAGGCGTTAGTATTCTTTTCAGTCGCTAATTTACGCAATGTAGTAAAATGAACGCATGCAGTTGCGCGCTATTTAATGCACGCGATATACGACTTAACGCATGCAACAAAACTTTAGCGAATCACGCGTTTTTCTCGGCGTCAATTTTAACGCAAAAAAACATGCGATAAGCGGTATCGCACCTTAGTGAATCAACCCTAATGTGTTTAAGTTTCAGTTGACACTGGGTGAAACTGAAAACAATGATGGGATTAAGTTCCCCTTTGTCCTTGAAGGACAGGCTGTCACGGACTATTTTACTCCTCTACTATTCTTAAGGTCCCCATACACGGGCCGATAGAAGCTGCTGATATGGGTCCCTTGGACCGACTCGGCAGCTTATCGGCCTGTGTAGGGGCAGAAACGAGCGGGCTGGCCGACCAATATCTGGCGTGAAATTGGCCAGATATCGATCGGCCAGGTTAGAAAATTCAGTCGGATCGGGGGCCGCATCGGCTCATTGATGCGGTCCCCGAACCAACTGCCCCATTGCCGCCTACATGGGCCAAATGATCGGATTATTTTTTTTTTTAACTTCAAGCTTCCCGGTATCGCCCACCCGTTGGTGGGGATATCGGGGGAAGATCCGCTCGCTTGGCGATCTCACCAAGCGAGCGGATCTTACCATGTATGGGGACCTTAAAGGAGACATATCCTATAAAAATTAACAATGTACCAGGGAATTATACTCCTCTAGATATAGAAGGATTGTGCTAAAAAAGTTGTGTTTTGGACTGATTTATTGAGAAATTCCACCCAAACCCCACTAGCCCCGCCCATCTGTGCCACTTCCTGCTGGCTGAATTCTCTGGATGAGCTGGGGAGCCGGCGGCCCTCCGTACACTGCACTGTAGGATAGGAACCAATCAGCAGCTAGGCTGACCTGATAGGGAACTGAAGCCTGTGCTTGTGTGAGTGCAGGGCTGTGATTGGCTCTCCCCCTCCTACTGTGCTTCTGGCAGGGACCGTTAGGACACGCCCACTCTTCATTTCAACTCGGACAGAGAAGCGAGAGGATCTATAGGGAGCCCCAATAAAGGGGCCATTGTTACAGATAGGGTTAATGTTTAGCCCAAAGGGAAACCAGCACCGTATATAATTTATAATTGCCTACAAAATTAGGGTTTTTCCCATTTATCTGATATGTCTCCTTTAAGCCTCCGTAGTACTCAATGGTACTCGACAGATCAGACCCGTCAAATTTTTATTTAAAAAAAAAAAAAGTTACCTAAACATAAATAAATCACGAATTATGGGAGTTATTTTCGAAAAACTCGAATTTTTCTGGGAATAATAACGAAAATAATCGAGTTCTGGTGAAAACCCACTTGTAAATCTCAAAATGATCTAAAAGTAAGAAAACATCCGACTTTATCTCATAATTGCTTAGTAAATGTGCCCCTATATTTATGTTTTTAACTGCTGTTATGAAACAAAAACAACGAAACAACGAAAATTCGAAATAAATACAGGAAATCTGACCTTGTGTTGAGAAAGACAATTACTAACTGCGGAATTATAGGTTTCTACAAATATCTATTTAGATGATGGGATTTTCTTTCTAAAACATCTGTTGAAGCTCCTTTCAAAATTGATACATTTTTAAAAAGATTTACAGTAGTTTTTGTTTTTTGTTTTTTAAACAAGCCATTTTCCTTATTAACAATCAGTGTCTTGATATTTTTTTATTTTTTTTTTAAATAACGGGACTGCGCTACCTCTTGCAGATCAGAGGTCCAAATGAAAGAGACAAATCCCATGGAGATTTCTATTCCCTATGCGGAGCGGAAATTTGCATTTTGATGAGCTCTTGACTTGTTAAAAGATTACAAAACGGAGAGAAAAATAAGATACGGCGGATAGAATGGGGAAAAAAATGCTTTTAAGCTTGTCGGCATGGAGAGGTCAAATGAGCCGCGCACGGATAGCAGCTGGGGTCAGCGAGCAGAATTCAGGGCCCTCAAATCATTTTTAAAACTAAATGGAATTTAGATGCACATCGTAACCTGCTCTGTACTCGGCTTTTTTTTTCATGCTGTTTGGTTGGTGCTTCCTACTTTATATACAGTTCCTTGCAAATGATCCAGACCCCAGAATCACTAAAAGTGATAAAAATCCATTTATTTTTTATTTAAATTGTTGAAATTTTGTATTTCAAAGAAATTCAAAAACATTTTATTGTTATGTGACTTTTTTTGCATTAGAATAAATAAACATTTAACTAGGGATGCACCGAATCCACTCTTTTAGATTTGGCCGAACCCTTTGTAAAGGATTCGACAAAATCGTATTGTCGCGCTGATTACGAAATTTTCGAATTCGTTAAAGTTTACTGTTTTTCTTTGAAATAAATATTGAAAAACATATACCCCACTGATGCCTCAATTAATGTAATTTTATTGGTATTTATTTTGATTATTAAAAATTAGCAGTAGCGGCTGCATTTCCCACCCTAGGCTTATACTCGAGTCAATAAGTTTTTCCAGTTTTCTTAGGTAAAATTAGGTACCTCGGCTTATATTCGGACCGGCTTATACTCGAGTATATACGGTAATAAAAATCCATTTATTTTTTATCTAAATTGTTGAAATTTTGTATTTCAAAGTACTCAAAAAAATTCAAAAACATTTTATTGTTATGTGACTTTTTTGCATTAGAATAAATAAACATTTAACTAGGGATGCGCCAAATCCACTCTTTTAGATTTGGCCGAACCCTTCGTAAAGGATTTGACAAAATCATATTGTCGCGCCGATTACGAAATTTTCGAATTCATTAAAGTTTGCTGTTTTTCTTTGAAATAAATATTGAAAAACATATACCCCACTGATGCCTCAATTATTGTCATTTTATTGGTATTTATTTTGATTATTAAAACTTAGCAGTAGCGGCTGCATTTCCCACCCTAGGCTTATACTCGAGTCAATAAGTTTTTCCGGTTTTCTTAGGTAAAATTAGGTGCCTCGGCTTATATTCGGACCGGCTTATACTCGAGTATATACGGTAATAAAAATCCATTTATTTTTTATTTAAATTGTTGAAATTTTGTATTTCAAAGTACTCAAAAAAATTCAAAAACATTTTATTGTTATGTGACTTTTTTTGCATTAGAATAAATAAACATTTAACTAGGGATGCGCCGAATCCACTCTTTTAGATTTGGCCGATCCCTTCGTAAAGGATTCGACAAAATCGTATTGTCGCGCCAATTACGAAATTTTCGAATTCGTTAAAGTTTACTGTTTTTCTTTGAAATAAATATTGAAAAACATATACCCCACTGATGCCTCAATGAATGTAATTTTATTGGTATTTATTTTGATTATTAAAAATTAGCAGTAGCGGCTGCATTTCCCACCCTAGGCTTATACTCGAGTCAATAAGTTTTTCCGGTTTTCTTAGGTAAAATTAGGTGCCTCGGCTTATATTCGGACCGGCTTATACTCGAGTATATACGGTAATAAAAATCCATTTATTTTTTATCTAAATTGTTGAAATTTTGTATTTCAAAGTACTCAAAAAAATTCAAAAACATTTTATTGTTATGTGACTTTTTTTGCATTAGAATAAATAAACATTTAACTAGGGATGCGCCGAATCCACTCTTTTGGATTTGGCCGAACCCTTCGTAAAGGATTCGACAAAATCGTATTGTCGCGCCGATTATGAAATTTTCGAATTCATTAAAGTTTGCTGTTTTTCTTTGAAATAAATATTGAAAAACATATACCCCACTGATGCCTCAATTAATGTAATTTTATTGGTATTTATTTTGATTATTAAAAATTAGCAGTAGCGGCTGCATTTCCCACCCTAGGCTTATACTGGACTCAATAAGTTTTTCCAGTTTTCTTAGGTAAAATTAGGTGCCTCGGCTTATATTCGGACCGGCTTATACTCGAGTATATACGGTAATAAAAATCCATTTATTTTTTATTTAAATTGTTTAAATTTTGTATTTCAAAGTACTCAAAAAAATTCAAAAACATTTTATTGTTATGTGACTTTTTTGCATTAGAATAAATAAACATGTAACTAGGGATGCAGCGAATCCCCTCTTTTTTATTTGGCCGGACCCTTCGTAAAGGATTCGACAAAATCGTATTGTCGCGCCGAGTATGAAATTTTCGAATTCATTAAAGCTTCGATATCGTGACGAAGAACGAATCACGGTCACGTCAAAAAAGTCAAAGTTGCGTCAAATAAGTCACGGGTGCATAAAAAAAAAAAGCAGCTGTAGCCGCATTTCACAAATTTTTGCCCATTTCAGGAATTTTTCAGCAGTTTCGAGAATTTTTTGGCAGTTTCGCGAATTTTTCAGCAGCTGATCAGTAACCTTCATCTCTGTTCCTCTCTACTTTACAAGGTGCTGTGTGGTTTGCTGTTTTCATGAATTTAACCACATAACAGTGATCCCCAACATGTTGCTCCCCAACCCCTTGGATGTTGCTCCCAGTGGCCTCAAAGTAGGTCCTTTTTGGTTGCATAGAAAACAAGTGTCGGACTGGGACCCCAGGGGCCCACCAGGAAACTTAAGACCATAGATTCACTTTCCAAACTATTTTTCCTCTTTATTCTCCCAGTCTCTTTTATTTACATGTTAGCATCTATTCTTCCATCTATTTCTCCTTTGTTCCCATTCAGAAATAGGGAATGGCCATGATGCAGGCCAAATGGTCAGGAGCAGGAGGGCCCACTGACACCTGGATCCCCGGGAGTTTCCTGGTATCATGGTGGGCCAGTCCAACACTGGGTGTACTGCCAAACAGAACCTCCTATAGGCTTCCAGTCCACATAGGGACTTCCAAATAGCCAATCACAGCTCTTATTTGGAACCACCAGGAATAAAAGACATTTTTGGCCATTTCAGGAATTTTTCAGCAGTTTAGCAAATTTTGTCGGACTGGGACCTCAGGGGCCCACCAGAAAACTTTAGACCACAGACCCAGTCTCCAAACTATTTTTCCTCCTTTCCTCACTCAACCACTTAATTCTCCTAGTCTCTTTTATTTACATGCTAGCATCTATTCTTCCATCTATTTCTCCTTTGTTCCCATTCAGAAATAGGGAATGGCCATGAAACAGGCCAAATGGTCAGGAGCAGCCACTGACCCCTGGGCCCACCGGGAGTTTCCTGATATCCTGTGGGCCAGTCCGACACAGGGTGTACTGCCAAACAGAGCATCCTATAGGCTTCCAGTCCACATAGGGGCATCTTAATAGCCAATCACATACCTTCAGAGAACTATGTAATACAGTCTTCTGAAAATGTGTGCGGCATCTCACACCGAAGCTTTGAAGCACTTTAGTTCTCTTTATTTCTTCTGTAGCAAACAAATTGCCGGCTAATAATAAAGACAAGAGAGTTCTACTTTTTAATTAGATTGAAAATGTGTAAAGCATCTTTCATGTGATTGTGTTAATTGTGCTAAAAAGACATTGCTTTTATTAGAACAACATTCCTTCTAAACAGTCTATTGCTAAACATGCAGGTCACTTTGTCTTCAAAGGGTTGGTGTGTGTGGGGTTTGGGTCCTTGTTATGGGCTAAGGGGGCCCAGCCTGAAGGCCAGTTAGGGGGGGATTTGGGGTGAGTGCTTATTTGTGCCCTGGGTACCCCTGGAACTATAGCGGGGTGACTGTTACCCCAATGTTTCTATATATCTGTAACCTTGTTATGGGCTAAGGGGGCCCAGCCTGAAGGCCAGTTAGGGGGGGATTTGGGGTGAGTGCTTATTTGTGCCCTGGGTACCCCTGGAACTATAGCGGGGTGACTGTTACCCCAATGTTTCTATATATCTGTAACCTTGTTATGGGCTAAGGGGGCCCAGCCTGAAGGCCAGTTAGGGGGGGATTTGGGGTGAGTGCTTATTTGTGCCCTGGGTACCCCTGGAACTATAGCGGGGTGACTGTTACCCCAATGTTTCTATATATCTGTAACCTTGTTATGGGCTAAGGGGGCCCAGCCTGAAGGCCAGTTAGGGGGGGATTTGGGGTGAGTGCTTATTTGTGCCCTGGGTACCCCTGGAACTATAGCGGGGTGACTGTTACCCCAATGTTTCTATATATCTGTAACCTTGTTATGGGCTAAGGGGGCCCAGCCTGAAGGCCAGTTAGGGGGGATTTGGGGTGAGTGCTTATTTGTGCCCTGTTACCCCTGGAACTATAGCAGGGTGACTGTTACCCCAATGTTTCTATATATCTGTAACCTTGTTATGGGCTAAGGGGGCCCAGCCTGAAGGCCAGTTAGGGGGGGATTTGGGGTGAGTGCTTGTTTGTGCCCTGGGTACCCCTGGAACTATAGCGGGGTGACTGTTACCCCAATGTTTCTATATATATCTGTAACCTTGTTATGGGCTAAGGGGGCCCAGCCTGAAGGCCAGTTAGGGGGGGATTTGGGGTGAGTGCTTATTTGTGCCTTGGGTACCCCTGGAACTATAGCGGGGTGACTGTTACCCCAATGTTTCTATATATCTGTAACCTTGTTATGGGCTAAGGGGGCCCAGCCTGAAGGCCAATTAGGGGGGTATTTAGGGTAGGGTGGGTGCTTTTTTGCTGCCATTGCAACCCTTTACTGTTATGACTATATTTCCGCATCTGTGACTATGTTAAGTTATGTGAAGGTTGAGCTCAGAAAGCGCCTCAGGTTTAAATGGATCAAGTAAAGTGAAATAAATGACCCCTTGCTCTTGCCACACTTTTAAAGGGAAATTCAACTTTGAACTACTTTTTGTAGAAAGGAAATAATCCAAGAAATATTTCACTTTATGTTTTTGTGTATTATTATTATTATTGTGTTTTTTTATTTTAAATTTGTCTTTCTACTTTGTCCAAAGCATTAAAAGGGTCAGTGGCCCCAACAGCCATGAAGGAGACATACAAAGTGCAAGAAAATATAACAAAAAATTCTCAGCATTTTTCCTTTTTTTTCAGCAGGGATTTTGCTTTTCTATTTATTGACAACGATTTCTTTCTGAAGCAAATTATGTGAAAAATGTTCACGTTCAAACAAGACTTTCCCAAAAACAGCCATTAGAAAGGAAAGGAAAAAAACTTTAATAAACAGCTGCTTTTTTGCGGCAAAAATAAAAAAAAATCAAATTGGAGTTTTGCAAATTTGAGTTTTCGAGATTTGTTAAGTGCAAAAAACTTGGAAACTCAAATACAGGTATAGGATCTGTTACCCAGAATACTCGGGACCTGGGGTTTTTTGGATAAGAGGTCTTTCCAAAATTTGGATCTTTATACCTTAAGTCTGCTAAAGATCATTTAAACATTAATTAAATTCAATAGGATTATTTTGCCGCCAATGGATTTATCCACCAAATGATTAATTATATTAGTTGGGATCAAGTACAGGCACTGTTTTATTATTACAGAGAAAAGGGAATCATTTAACCATTAAATAAACCCAATAGGGCTGTTCTGCCCCCAATAAGGGGTAATTATATCTTAGTTGGGATCAAGTACAGGTACTGTTTTATTATTACAGAGAAAAGGGAATAATTTAACCATTAAATAAACCCAATAGGGCTGTTCTGCCCCCAATAAGGGGTAATTATATCTTAGTTGGGATCAAGTACAGGTACTGTTTTATTATTACAGAGAAAAGGGAATAATTTAACCATTAAATAAACCCAATAGGTCTGTTCTGCCCCCAATAAGGGGTAATTATATCTTAGTTGGGATCAAGTACAGGTACTGTTTTATTATTACAGAGAAAAGGGAATCATTTAACCATTAAATAAACCCAATAGGGCTGTTCTGCCCCAATAAGGGGTAATTATATCTTAGTTGGGATCAAGTACAGGTACTGTTTTATTATTACAGAGAAAAGGGAATCATTTAACCATTAAATAAACCCAATAGGGCTGTTCTGCCCCCAATAAGGGGTAATTATATCTTAGTTGGGATCAAGTACAGGTACTGTTTTATTATTACAGAGAAAAGGGAATCATTTAACCATGAAATAAACCCAATAGGGCTGTTCTGCCCCCAATAAGGGGTAATTATATCTTAGTTGGGATCAAGTACAGGTACTGTTTTATTATTACAGAGAAAAAGAAAATCAGTTTTAAAATTCTGAATTATTTGATTAAAATGGAGTCTATGGGAGACAGGCTTTCCGTAATTCGGAGCTTTCTGGATAATGGGTTTCCGGATAAGGGATCCCATAACTGTATTTTTATTTTCTTATTAATAAATAAAGGACCATTCGATATGAGAATTTCTTCTTGATTTAGAAAAACAAACTCAAATTCACAAAGTCTAAAACTGAATAAGTCCATTGGTGCCAGTATTAGTATAAAGGCGGCAAGTTAACAGATTGAAGAAGAATTTTTTATTCTTTAGACAAGGGGTCTGCAACCTTTAAGACATAAAGAGCCACTTGGACCCGTTTTCGAAAAGAAAAAAAAACTTGGAGCCGCAAAACCATTATAAAACAAATCTAACACTGCATATATTGTTTCTTACCTTAATGCTATATACAGGATCATGCAGTTAGCTGTCAGTCCCCCCTAATGTGCCAGGCCCCCCTATAATGTGCCAGGCCCCCCTATAATGTGCCAGAGTCCAGGCCCCCCTATAATGTGCCAGAGTCCAGGCCCCCCTATAATGTGCCAGAGTCCAGGCCCCCCTATAATGTGCCAGAGTCCAGGCCCCCCTATAATGTGCCAGAGTCCAGGCCCCCGTATAATGTGCCAAAGTCCAGGCCCCCCTATAATGTGCCAGAGTCCAGGCCCCCCTATAATGTGCCAGAGTCCAGGCCCCCGTATAATGTGCCAGAGTCCAGGCCCCCATATAATGTGCCAGAGTCCAGGCCCCCCTATAATGTGCCAGAGTCCAGGCCCCCCTATAATGTGCCAGAGTCCAGGCCCCCCTATAATGTGCCAGAGTCCAGGCCCCCCTATAATGTGCCAGAGTCCAATAGCCCCCCCTATAATGTGCCAGAGTCCCCCCTAATGTGCCAGGCCCCCCTATAATGTGCCAGAGTCCAGGCCCCCGTATAATGTGCCAGAGTCCAGGCCCCCGTATAATGTGCCAGAGTCCAGGCCCCCGTATAATGTGCCAGAGTCCAGGCCCCCGTATAATGTGCCAGAGTCCAGGCCCCCCTATAATGTGCCAGAGTCCAATAGCCCCCCCTATAATGTGCCAGAGTCCCCCCTAATGTGCCAGGCCCCCCTAAAAGTGTGACTTACCTCCTGAGAGCGAATCACGCGCCTTCCTTCAGCCCGGTCCTCCTGCTGTCTGGCTTCAGCCCGGTCCTCCTCTTCAGCGCTGGCGGCGCGATGACGTCATCGCGGTCCGGCGGCCTCTCTGACACACATCATACTCCGAGGAGAGCAGCGCCTGAAAAGCCACTGAAAGACTAGTAGTCACTAGTCTTTCAGTGGCTTTTCAGGCGCGCTGCTCGCCGCGGAGGATGATAGTCACCAGCCTGACCGGAGCCGCAGCTAAGGCCTAAATGAGCCGCGGGTTGCCGACCTCTGCTTTAGACCATATTTTATACTCTACCCTGGGAGGAAAATCCCATTATTTCTATACGTCCCTACGTATTTTTGACGAGTCCATTGAGATAACTCCCCCAAAATCTTGTGCAAAACAGACGTTTTATTTATTTTTATTTTCTTTATGTTGAGCAGTTAGTAATTCGATTGGTTCAGTACATTGACTTTCTGGTGTGTTGGCCTCATATTTATTTACTGCAATATAAATTTGCTGTGCAGTTAAACATGAAGGGCTGAATTCTATTACCTGTGAAATGTTATTACTGCCTTTTATTAGCGATAAACTGAGCCCCGGTAATGAATTTGGCCCCGCGCGGTACTTCTGGGCTCTCGCCGATTTGTGGCAGAGACGGAATATTCCGGAATAATATTTTTCTCTCCCCCCCCCCCCAAGTTATAAATGAATCCGTTCAGTAATGGTCATGATTGTGATCAGAAACAACTTCAATAGAACACAGGTTAAATGTCTCGGTGCTGCAGGATTTTAATTAGCGCCGAGGGATTCGGTTTCTCCATCAGCCTTCTTCTAAATTACTGAAATATTCTGCGTCTTCGCCAATTACGGGTTTATAAAGAAGCAATATGACAGTATCCAGGCAAAGTGCGCGGAACGATCTGTCGGTAGCGGAACGTGATGTGAGAGATACAGCGTAGGATGTGAAAGTGACAAGAAGGATACAGAGAAAGAACTCAAGAAAGAAGAAATATAAAAAACAGTAAATATGTTTCTACTATGTCCCTTCCAGTATTGCCCCTCCCAGCCAGGAGGTAGGACTTATGCCAAAGCCAATTAAAATTAGTCATTACCTATAAGACCACCTGACTTCCTCAATAGTAAGAAATAGAAAGAAATCCAAGTCCGGCTTGGGACTCCTCCAGTTACATGGGAGTAGGAGAAACAATAGGTTAGCTGAAAGCAGTTCTAATGTGTAGCGCTGGCTGAAAGCTCAGACTCAGGCACACTTTACTGCTGCGCTGCAAGTTGGAGTGATATCCCCACCCCCCCTCACCCCCAGCAGCCGATCAGCAGAACAATGGGAAGGGAGCAAGATAGCAGCTCCCAGTAGGTATCAGAATAGCACTCAATAGTAAGAAATCCAAGTCCGGCTTGGGACTCCTCCAGTTACATGGGAGTAGGAGAAACAATAGGTTAGCTGAAAGCAGTTCTAATGTGTAGCGCTGGCTGAAAGCTCAGACTCAGGCACACTTTACTGCTGCGCTGCAAGTTGGAGTGATATCCCCCCCCCCCTCCCCCCCAGCAGCCGATCAGCAGAACAATGGGAAGGGAGCAAGATAGCAGCTCCCAGTAGGTATCAGAATAGCACTCAATAGTAAGAAATCCAAGTCCGGCTTGGGACTCCTCCAGTTACATGGGAGTAGGAGAAACAATAGGTTAGCTGAAAGCAGTTCTAATGTGTAGCGCTGGCTCCTTCTGAAAGCTCAGACTCAGGCACACTTTACTGCTGCGCTGCAAGTTGGAGTGATATCCCCCCCCCCTCACCCCCAGCAGCCGATCAGCAGAACAATGGGAAGGGAGCAAGATAGCAGCTCCCAGTAGGTATCAGAATAGCACTCAATAGTAAGAAATCCAAGTCCGGCTTGGGACTCCTCCAGTTACATGGGAGTAGGAGAAACAATAGGTTAGCAGAAAGCAGTTCTAATGTGTAGCGCTGGCTGAAAGCTCAGACTCAGGCACACTTTACTGCTGCGCTGCAAGTTGGAGTGATATCCCCCCCCCTCACCCCCAGCAGCCGATCAGCAGAACAATGGGAAGGGAGCAAGATAGCAGCTCCCAGTAGGTATCAGAATAGCACTCAATAGTAAGAAATCCAAGTCCAGGTTGGGACTCTTCTTATGTGGTCTTTGCTCCCATTCCAAGCCAGGTATATAGCATATATGCAGTGGGGGACTGGGGGACAGGTAGGGTTGCAACACCTGCCAGCTTTTTTTTGCTGGGTAGGGGAAGGGCAGTGACATCATGGGGGCAGGGAAGAGGTGGACCACTTGGTAGGGCTATGATGTGGCGGTCGCCCCAGTCGCAGTGAGTCCTGCCCAGTTTTCCTAATTTTGGTCAGAACCAGACAGGCGGCAACCCTAGGGACAGGGTACTTGATATTCATTGCCCCAAATAGTAGTAGAAGGGTCCTGAAGGGATTAATGTTTTACAAGGGGCTGTACAGGCATAAGGCTTTTGGCCATGGAAGGATTGTAAGCTCTTTCTTGTAGATTGTAAGCTCTTTTGGGCAGGGCCCTCTTCACCTCTTGCATCGGTTACTGATTGCTTTATATGTTACTCCTTGTAGAGTGTAAGCTCTTTTGGGCAGGGCTCCCTTCCCCTCTTGTATCGGTTACTGATTGATTTATATGTTACTCCTTGTGGAGTGTAAGCTCTTTTGGGCAGGGCTCTCTTCCCCTCCTGTATCGGTTACTGATTGCTTTATATGTTACTCCTTGTAGAGTGTAAGCTCTTTTGGGCAGGGCTCTCTTCCCCTCCTGTATCGGTTACTGATTGATTTATATGTTACTCCTTGTAGAGTGTAAGCTCTTTGGGGCAGGGCTCCCTTCACCTCTTGTATCGGTTACTGATTGCTTTATATGTTACTCCTTGTAGAGTGTAAGCTCTTTTGGGCAGGGCTCCCTTCACCTCCTGTATCGGTTACTGATTGCTTTATATGTTACTCCTTGTAGAGTGTAAGCTCTTTGGGGCAGGGCTCCCTTCACCTCTTGTATCGGTTACTGATTGCTTTATATGTTACTCCTTGTAGAGTGTAAGCTCTTTTGGGCAGGGCTCCCTTCACCTCCTGTATCAGTTACTGATTGCTTTATATGTTACTCCTTGTAGAGTGTAAGCTCTTTTGGGCAGGGCTCCCTTCCCCTCCTGTATCAGTTATTGGTTGCTTTATATGTTACTCCTTGTAGAGTGTAAGCTCTTTTGGGCAGGGCTCCCTTCCCCTCCTGTATCGGTTACTGATTGATTTATATGTTACTCCTTGTAGAGTGTAAGCTCTTTTGGGCAGGGCTCCCTTCCCCTCCTGTATCGGTTACTGATTGCTTTATATGTTACTCCTTGTAGAGTGTAAGCTCTTTTGGGCAGGGCTCTCTTCCCCTCTTGTATCGGTTACTGATTGCTTTATATGTTTCTCCTTGTAGAGTGTAAGCTCTTTTGGGCAGGGCTCTCTTCCCCTCTTGTATCGGTTACTGATTGCTTTATATGTTTCTCCTTGTAGAGTGTAAGCTCTTTTGGGCAGGGCTCTCTTCCCCTCTTGTATCGGTTACTGATTGCTTTATATGTTACTCCTTGTTGAGTGTAAGCTCTTTTGGGCAGGACTCCCTTCCCCTCCTGTATCGGTTACTGATTGCTTTATATGTTACTCCTTGTAGAGTGTAAGCTCTTTTGGGCAGGGCTCTCTTCCCCTCTTGTATCGGTTACTGATTGCTTTATATGTTTCTCCTTGTAGAGTGTAAGCTTTTGGGCAGGGCTCTCTTCCCCTCTTGTATCGGTTACTGATTGCTTTATATGTTTCTCCTTGTAGAGTGTAAGCTCTTTTGGGCAGGGCTCTCTTCCCCTCTTGTATCGGTTACTGATTGCTTTATATGTTACTCCTTGTTGAGTGTAAGCTCTTTTGGGCAGGGCTCCCTTCCCCTCCTGTATCGGTTACTGATTGCTTTATATGTTACTCCTTGTAGAGTGTAAGCTCTTTTGGGCAGGGCTCCCTTCCCCTCCTGTATCGGTTACTGATTGCTTTATATGTTACTCCTTGTAGATTGTAAGCTCTTTTGGGCAGGGCTCTCTTCCCCTCTTGTATCGGTTACTGATTGCTTTATATGTTACTCCTTGTAGAGTGTAAGCTCTTTGGGGCAGGGCTCCCTTCCCCTCCTGTATAGGTTACTGATTGCTTTATATGTTACTCTGTATGACCAATGTATGAAACCCACTTATTGTACAGCGCTGCGGGGTATGTTGGCGCTTTATAAATAAATGTTAATAATAATAATAATACAATAGTCTTATTCAATGGTATTAATAAAAACTGGATTTACTATGGGGTTGGAAAAATGGGCAAATTTACCTTTAAATTAACGCTGCACATTGCTGTCTGTGCTTTTGTATCATATTATCTTCCTTTTCTGCCATTTTCTCCAGCCCCCAACGTATGATCTGGTTGCCAGAAGTCCCTAATATCATTTCTGCCCCATCTAATTCCCAGGGAATCATTTTCAATTCTTAAGCCTGAACGTCGCTGAACTAAAGCATGCAAATAATTCAAAAATCAAAACGTAACAAACGTATCAAAACGTAACGTTAATTGCGGTAATATACGTGTTTAACCCTTTTCAATGCATTTATGTAACGGTGGGCGCATTATTTCGATTGCGAGCGGCGGCCGCGCCGACCCAGTTCTAAATATAAAATCACCGGGTGACTTTTTCCAGATCTTGAATGTGAGTGCGAATTAGTTACGTTTTGTGCCGCTAATTAATGCCTTCCATTCCCCAACAATAGAAACATGGCCATTTGATTTATTTGTTCTATTTTACACTAATTACAGAGATTGCTCTTGGCCAGAAGACGCAGTAATTCCATAAAACACTTGTAGTGTAGATCCGCGGCGGGGGAGATCACAAGACGGGGGGGGGGGAAGGATGAATATCCAGTCTGGAGCCGCCATTGGCTCATATCCACTTTCTTTGTGTCTTGGGTTTGTACTCCTCCAGCATTAATTACTGTAATCTAGGCCCAGCGCCACTTTGTAACAATTAGGCAGACAAGGCTACAATTTAAATCTTTGCCTCCCACACGGCACCACCCATCTTTCTTCTCATTAGCTTCCAAGGCAAACAAATTGCTCCGGAGACACGTTATGCCATTTAGTATCTCTATGGATAATGGCGGAAGGGGGGTCCTACCCAATAATATCACTTGTTATAGTGAGACTATTGTAGGCTCTGCGCGGAGATGAAACCAGTTCCTAAATGGCATCGGGTTAAGGGGGAGTGGATAGGAAATTCTCTCCGTTGAGAAAAGGTCAACGATGTTAATTGGAGCAAATGTAAACGAAAATCCATGTGAAAAATAACGAGTAAAATAACTAATGATGGTGTATACGTGTACAGCAGAATATGTAAGAAGAAATGAGATCTAGAAGCAATGAAACAGTAGATACCACCAAGCAGGGTCGGACTGGGCCACCAGGACACTGGGAAAATACCCAGTGGGCAACGGCCCTGTTGGGCCCCAGCAGCCCAGACCCTACCCTATTGCTGCTTCCTCTGGCCTCCAATGTCCTCCCCTGACGCGTTTCACATTCGCGTTTAGGGGAGGATGTCAGATAGGGGCCCCTGCGGGGGGGTCTAGGGGTGCACGGCCGGAGGAGGCACCTTGGGGGGTCTCCCGGTGGGCCCTGCACCCCCCAGTCCGACCCTGCCACCAAGTAGTGTTGATAACATTGATGGCTTAGATCAGTGATCCCCAACCAATGGTCCACGAGCAACATGTTCCCCACCGACCACATTGGATGTTGCTCCGAGTGACCACAAAGCAGGTTCTTATTTTTGAATTCCTGACTTGAAGGTACAGTAAGTTCTAGTCACATAAAGACCATGTGTTCTGCCCAATAGAGCCATGTGTAGGCTGCCAAACCACATAGAGGCTACCAAATGTCTAGTCACCGCCCAAACTTGGCACTCCAGGAACTTTTTGCACGCTAGTTTTGCTCTTCAAATTGTTTTATATTTTTACATCTGCTTTAATGTCAAATTCAGTGTCAGATTTCACTCCGTCCAATTAAAATCCACTCAGATTTATTTGATTTACTTGGTTTATATCCTTTTGCATCCTTTGGGGTTCCAGATTAGTGCCTCTACTGTATATCCAACTCACTTTTATCCATTCCCAGTGTTAAAGGAAAACTAAACCCCCAAACAATGTCGGTCTCTATAAAAATATATTGCATAAACAGCTCATATGTAAAACCCTGCTTCATCTAAATAAACCATTTTCATATAAATATACTCTTTTTAGCAGTATGTGCCATTGGGTAATCCTAAATAGGAAACTGCCATTTTATGTACTAAGGGCCGCCCCCTGGGATCATAGGAGTCACAGTGCACACAAACAAGCCAAGGCACACATACATGCTAGGCCCCATCAGCCAATGAATGGGCAGAGTTCTGCCTTTTGCTCCCACACTACTTCCTGTTAGTTAGAGCTGCATCACTTCCTGTCAGCTGATCTCTGAGGGGGCACACAGCCCATCACTAAATGGCGGCTCAAGGGAAAGGATGTAAAAGGGCAATATTTACTGATATATATATTCCAGTTTGGGGAGATTCTTTAATAATATGATATAAACTGTCTGTTGGTTACGTATTCATTCTGGGGGTTTAGTTTCCCTTTAAATCTATATCACTAAACTTCCACATGAACTGTTTAACATATCTTCTTGACATTCACTAGAACTGATCTGCGTTTAATAGCTAAAGTAGTTCTTGACATTTTGCCAACTGCAGAACTGTTCTTATACAATCAGCAGCTATAGTTAGATGATGACTGTGGGAGATCTGTTAAGGCCAAGATCTGTTAAAGCCTGGGGTAAATTGTAGCAACCAAATGGGGACAATCTCTGCCGCTGGTGTCCTTTTGGCTTTCTTTGTATCATATATGGGTGGGTATCATGAGAGAAAGTGTCAACTCTTGCACTTCTGTCGGTAACCAAAGCTCTTGTGTGTATTCCCATCTACGTTTCTGCAGTTACGTACCATCTATAGATGCTCTTTAACACTCATTATCCACAGATGCTCCATCTTCATTCTAAAGTCACTATCTGTCTCCAGTTTGTAATTTTATTTACATACACTATACAATACTGCGTAAACAGACGTGGGTGCTTATTCCATGGCCCACCTATAAAACTTTGTACTTATACCGAACTCCATCTACAGAACCAGAGAGTCCTTACCCCATACTCTACCTGCAGAAATGATTTACACCTACGTCTCCCTATATGCCTGTACAATACCCTCCGTCTGTACATTAGCAGTAAATGATCACCATTGTCTGTTTTAGTAGCTGCTACAGGTATGGGATCCCTTATCCAGAAACCCATTATCCACAAAGCTTCGCATTACGGAAAGCCTGTCTCCCATAGACTCCATTTAAATCAAATAATTCAGAAACTGATTTCCTTTTTCTCTGTAATAATAAAACAGTACCTGTACTTGATCCCAACTAAGATATAATTACCCCTTATTGGGGCAGAACAGCCCTATTGGGTTTATTTCATGGTTAAATGATTCCCTTTTCTCTGTAATAATAAAACAGTACCTGTACTTGATCCCAACTAAGATATAATTACCCCTTATTGGGGCAGAACAGCCCTATTGGGTTTATTTAATGGTTAAATGATTCCCTTTTCTCTGTAATAATAAAACAGTACCTGTACTTGATCCCAACTAAGATATAATTACCCCTTATTGGGGCAGAACAGTCCTATTGGGTTTATTTAATGGTTAAATGATTCCCTTTTCTCTGTAATAATAAAACAGTACCTGTACTTGATCCCAACTAAGATATAATTACCCCTTATTGGGGGCAGAACAGTCCTATTGGGTTTATTTCATGGTTAAATGATTCCCTTTTCTCTGTAATAATAAAACAGTACCTGTACTTGATCCCAACTAAGATATAATTACCCCTTATTGGGGCAGAACAGCCCTATTGGGTTTATTTCATGGTTAAATGATTCCCTTTTCTCTGTAATAATAAAACAGTACCTGTACTTGATCCCAACTAAGATATAATTACCCCTTATTGGGGCAGAACAGCCCTATTGGGTTTATTTCATGGTTAAATGATTCCCTTTTCTCTGTAATAATAAAACAGTACCTGTACTTGATCCCAACTAAGATATAATTACCCCTTATTGGGGCAGAACAGCCCTATTGGGTTTATTTAATGGTTAAATGATTCCCTTTTCTCTGTAATAATAAAACAGTACCTGTACTTGATCCCAACTAAGATATAATTACCCCTTATTGGGGCAGAACAGCCCTATTGGGTTTATTTAATGGTTAAATGATTCCCTTTTCTCTGTAATAATAAAACAGTACCTGTACTTGATCCCAACTAAGATATAATTACCCCTTATTGGGGCAGAACAGCCCTATTGGGTTTATTTAATGGTTAAATGATTCCCTTTTCTCTGTAATAATAAAACAGTACCTGTACTTGATCCCAACTAAGATAGAATTACCCCTTATTGGGGCAGAACAGCCCTATTGGGTTTATTTAATGGTTAAATGATTCCCTTTTCTCTGTAATAATAAAACAGTACCTGTACTTGATCCCAACTAAGATATAATTACCCCTTATTGGGGCAGAACAGCCCTATTGGGTTTATTTCATGGTTAAATGATTCACTTTTCTCTGTAATAATAAAACAGTACCTGTACTTGATCCCAACTAAGATATAATTACCCCTTATTGGGGCAGAACAGCCCTATTGGGTTTATTTAATGGTTAAATGATTCCCTTTTCTCTGTAATAATAAAACAGTACCTGTACTTGATCCCAACTAAGATATAATTACCCCTTATTGGATGCAAAACTATCCTATTGGTTTTAATTAATGTTTTATACATTTTTTAGTAGACCTTAGGTATGGAGATCCAAATTTCGGAAAGACTCCTTATCCAGAATACCTTTGGTCCCGAGCATTCCGGATACCTGTACTAGTAGCTCTGTGTGCCTTCACCCTAAATCTGCCCGTGTACGACCGCCTTTAGTCAAACGTTCCTAGACCTACAGTATCATGCACAGTAATTCAAATACAATATTATTATAACCCCTCTGATACAAATCTTTTCATTAATTAGGAAACTCGTTAGTCATTCTCATATGATATCATTAAGGCCCTTTCTATAACCCATGCGAGGGAGTGAGCAGAGGCTAATCAGCGGTGCCGGGATCTCACGCGGATTAAAAGCCCATCATTACTTAGCGGCTAATGCACTGCACAGCGGCACAACAAGGTCTACGTGTCACAGTGGGAACCTTGGGATAAATAGCTTAATTGCCCCCTCAGAACCGTCGGATATAATGTTCTTCTGCACAACAATGGGCTCCTGTTTGGGGTAATGGCGGCTAATTTACTAAGCAATCATTATGATTCCGGCGTATAATCAAAACAATATACGTCGGCTCTAAAGTGATCATAAAAGGAAACCTATTTTGTTTGCTAATAAAGACTTTCCAACCCTCCCAGATACAAACTTGTCTGTAAGTTGGAAAACGTTATGTTTATTGAGACTCGAGACCCGACGCAAGGGGGGGGCCTATTTATCACACTGTGCAAAGTGATTGCCCACAGAAAAACCGCGTCGAAAGCGGCGCGGAATAATTGGCAAATTTATTAAGGTGTTTTTTATTTTACGATCCAATCACCGGATTTGACGCCGTTGTTTTTAACCTCTACAGACGCCAATGGGAAAAGATAATTAAGTCCTCGTGCAAAAAAACAAGAAAAACACCCCCCATCATATTTTCATACAGCAGCTGCTTCTGTTTACCCTGTTTTTTACCCAGAGGTGCATTATTGCTCAAAATAAATACACAGCTTCATAAATCACTGTGATTTCTGGTGATGTTTGACATATTTGGTCGCCATTTTTTTTACACAATGTGATAAATGGCATTGCCAGCTGTCTTTGAAAATAGAAATGACTGCCCTGGTTCCCTTCAAAGGACAGCAGTTTCAGGTAGGGAGAATTGGGGGAGAAGTTTGATGGAAAGATGATGAAAGTAAAAAAATATGTAGACAGTAGGGCAATGTGGACACAGCAGGGCGAGCTGGAGACAGTAGGACAAGATGGAGACAGTAGGGCAAGATGGAGACAGTAGGGCAAGATGGAGACAGTAGGGCAAGATGGAGACAGTAGGACAAGATGGAGACAGTAGGGAAAGATGGAGACAGTAGGGCAAGATGGAGACAGTAGGGCAAGATGGAGACAGTAGGGCAAGATGGAGACAGTAGGGAAAGATGGAGACAGTAGGGCAAGATGGAGACAGTAGGGTAAGATGGAGACAGTAGGGCAAGATGGAGACAGTAGGACAAGATGGAGACAGTAGGGCAAGATGGAGACAGTAGGGCAATGTGGACACAGCAGGGCGAGCTGGAGACAGTAGGACAAGATGGAGACAGTAGGGCAAGATGGGGACAGTAGGGCAAGATGGAGACAGTAGGACAAGATGGAGACAGTAGGGCAAGATGGAGACAGTAGAACAAGATGGAGACAGTAGGGCAATGTGGACACAGCAGGGCAATGTGGACACAGCAGGGCAAGATGGAGACAGTAGGACAAGATGGAGACAGTAGGACAAGATGGAGACAGTAGAACAAGATGGAGACAGTAGGGCAAGATGGGGACAGTAGGACAAGATGGAGACAGTAGAGCAAGATGGAGACAGTAGAGCAAGATGGAGACAGTAGGGCAAGATGGAGACAGTAGGGCAAGATGGAGACAGTAGAACAAGATGGAGACAGTAGGACAAGATGGAGACAGTAGGGCAAGAGGGAGACAGTAGGACAAGATGGAGACAGTAGAACAAGATGGAGACAGTAGGGCAAGATGGAGACAGTAGGACAAGATAGAGACAGTAGACCAAGATGGAGACAGTAAGACAAGATGGAGACAGTAGGACAAGATAGAGACAGTAGAACAAGATGGAGACAGCAGGACAAGATGGAGACAGCAGGACAAGATGGAGACAGCAGGACAAGATAGAGACAGAAGAACAAGATGGAGACAGTAGGACAAGATGGAGACAGTAGGACAAGATGGAGACAGCAGGACAAGATGGAGACAGCAGGACAAGATGGAGACAGCAGGACAAGATAGAGACAGTAGAACAAAATGGAGACAGTAGGGCAAGATGGGGACAGTAGGACAAGATGCAGATAGTAGAACAAGATGGTGACAGTAGAACACGATGGAGACAGTAGGACAAGATGGAGACAGTAGAACAATATGGAGACAGTAGAACAAGATGGAGACAGTAGGACAATATAAAGAGCAAAAATAAAGATAGCAGGGAAGAAGGCTAAAAAATATAGGAACTATGGTTTTATTTTTCCAAACATGCCAACCCTCAGACAGTAGGGCAATGTGGACACAGCAGGGCAATGTGGACACAGCAGGGCAAGATGGAGACAGTAGGACAAGATGGAGACAGTAGGGCAAGATGGAGACAGTAGAACAAGATGGAGACAGTAGGGCAAGATGGAGACAGTAGGGCAAGATGGAGACAGTAGAACAAGATGGAGACAGTAGGACAAGATGGAGACAGTAGGGCAAGAGGGAGACAGTAGGACAAGATGGAGACAGCAGGACAAGATGGAGACAGCAGGACAAGATAGAGACAGAAGAACAAGATGGAGACAGTAGGACAAGATGGAGACAGTAGGACAAGATGGAGACAGCAGGACAAGATGGAGACAGCAGGACAAGATAGAGACAGTAGAACAAGATGTAGACAGTAGGACAAGATGGAGACAGTAGAACAAGATGGAGACAGTAGGGCAAGATGGGGACATTAGGACAAGATGCAGATAGTAGAACAAGATGGTGACAGTAGAACACGATGGAGACAGTAGGACAAGATGGAGACAGTAGAACAATATGGAGACAGTAGAACAAGATGGAGACAGTAGGACAATATAAAGAGCAAAAATAATGATAGCAGGGAAGAAGGCTAAAAAATATAGGAACTATGGTTTTATTTTTCCAAACATGCCAACTCTCTGTAATTTCAACAGCAAATGACTTGTGAGTGTACAGCACATAATCGTTGGAGGAGATAGGACAGGATACTGTAGATTAGACAGACAGACAGCTGGAAGATGATAGATAGATAGATAGATAGATAGATAGATAGATAGATAGATAGATAGATAGATAGACTTTTTCCCCTAAGATGAATGTTAAGGAACGCTGCAGAACTCAGTATATTATGCAGAGAACTTTAAAAGCAAAGAAAGAGCCGACAGCACTACAGAAAATGCTTCTAAATCCCCATTTCTTTCTTTTCTCCTCGGTACATCTGTAGTCTGAGCTTGTCCTCATTCCTCATCTCCAGGCTAAATAGACCATTAATGCATTACAGTAGCGGCCGCTCAGTGCGCAAGATGAAAATAATGCCGTCTTTTAAGCCCAGATCCGCTCGCAGAGTAAGAAAGAACGGAGCCCGTATTTCCATCTGGTTTTTTTTAGGATTATGATGAAAGGACAAGTATTACCCGTGTGACCCCGGGGGTTTTAATCTGTAGGAACAAAGCTTCGGAGCTGTGTGCAACACGGGCTGAACCATCTAGTTTGCAGTTTATAAATACTAAATAAAACAGTAGTCCCGTTATTGGATCACAGGGTTCTTGGACCTCTGCCCCCAAGAAGGACTGGTCATTAAATAAACAGTCTAAAGACTCAACTATAAGCCAACTGGAATACAATGTTGTAGGGCGCCATTTTAATTTGACTCTACCTAGTGTATGTAACTATCTCTTGGGTTCCTAAGCAGTGATGAGCGATTCTGTCCCGTTTCGCTTCACAATTAAATTCACGAAACGGCAAGAAAATTAGCGAAACGCAATTTTGGCATGATTTTTTTTGTCGGTCACGTCTTTTTTGTGGCCCACGTATATTTTTTTGTCGCCGCCGTATATGTTTGATGTGACCACGCCCAATTTGACATGACCGTGCCCTTTTTGACACGACTGCGCCCAATTTGACGCGACCACACCTTTTTTGACATTACTGCACCAAATTTGATGCGCCCGAGCCCAATTTGACACAACCGCTCCTTTTTTTGACGCGACTGCGCCCAATTTGACACGCGACAAAAAAAATTCCCCTTGACAAATTTTTTTGCACCAAATTTTCGCTGAAGTTACACAAAACAATTCGCCAATGGCGAAATGCAGAGATTCGCTGCGAATCCATGCCTGCCGAAAAAATTCACTCATCACTATTCCTAAGCCTTGGTTACCTAGTGAATGGGTTCAGTGGCTCATAAGCAAGTTACTCACAAACCCCTTGGATGTTGCTCCCAGTAGCCTCAAAGTAGGTGGCCATTTTTGAATCTCCGGACAAGATTTGGAAGCCCAGAGGAGCAGTTTTACTCAATGAAGAGCCTTCTGCAGGTTAGCCCTTCACATGGGGCTACCAAATAGCCAATAACTTTTTCATGCTTGTGTGGCTCACCAACACCTTTTACATTTGAGTGTGGCTCACCAGTAGAAAAGTTTGGGGATCCCTGCACTAGAGCATTAGAATAGGGGGCTGGTAGGCAGGACATGGGGGGAAAGGGTATCCAGTTTATATCCCTCTATGTCAAAACTAGAGGGGTTATTTACTTGGCTAGACTTTGGGCAGAAGTGCAAGACCACCATTCAATACCATTGTAATATTCCATCCCTTCATGGTACCATCTGGGCCCCAAGGCCTATTTAGGGTAGGTGTTCTTGATCTGAAGATTAGGGTCCAAAAATTTGTCTCCATCATTTTTTAGTATGAGTCCCATGATCCCTTAATGCCTACAACTGTTGGGACCTGTGCTTGCTACGTAGGTTCTGTTGCCATCCAAAGGCCTGAAATCGCACAATACCGCCTCCTAGAAGAAAAAGAGCTTAGACTGGAAGGGCTACAATAAACTGAAAAGTAAATCCCTTGTGCCCATTCCCGCCAACACTTGTGCAGCCGGCAGAGGGTACATCTTACATTTACCTGGTAGTAAGTGTGTAAAGTTGGCTTTTGTGTTATTAGCTTGGACCTTTACTGGGAGAAGTAGGCATGACACAATATTCTCACCTCTCATTGGTTAGGGTTGCCACCTGATTGGTAATGTAACTGGCCTAGCCAGTAAATCACCAGCTAGGGGCGGCACCGGTATTACAAATTTACTGGCAATGTACTTATCGGTTAATTTGTAATGGCCTTCAAATCCCTCCCTTCCTTGACCCTCTGCCGATGAACCTTTGGAACTATAGGCCCATCTTGGCTCTGCCTCTAACCCTGCCCAGTCCACCCATTTCTCAGCCTATTTACAGAGCAGTCCACCATCAGGAGTTGCCCGATTTTGGTGTTTTACCCCAATCTCTCGTCCCCCCAATGTTCTACTTAGCGAACATTGTCACTATCCCCCTACGACAACAAACAATGATTTGCCAGCTCTGCATTTACCAGTCCCATCTACCTCTCCCCTGCCCAGCTCGCCCATTTCCCCACCCCTTATGACATAGCCCCACCCCCAAATGATGTCAGCATTCTACCCCCTTAACCCAAAGGCTGGTAGAAGTCACAGAAAAAGGTGGCAACCTTATAATTGGGACTCGGGCTGACCTTGCTGACCACCCCTAAAGGTGGCCATACACGTTAAGATCCTCACCTCACCAAGCGAGCGGATCTTCTCCCTATATCTCCACCTACGGGCGGCAATATCGGGTGAATTTAGGCTAATTCGGTCAGCCCTGGGGTCAAACGATCGAATTAGAACTCCGGTAATAGGTGCCGTCAATTCGGGGACCGCATCAACAAGCCGATGCTGTCCCCGATCCAACTAAATTTTTTACCTGCCCGATCGATATCTGGCCAATTTTAGGCCAGATGTCGGTTGGACAGGCCCGTCGTTTGTGCCCCTACATGGGCCGAAAAGCTGCCAAATCGGTCTAAGGGACCCATAGGACCTTTAGGTGAGCTGATAACCATCTCCTTCTTCTGTAACTCCCCCTAGCAAGGTACAGCTTCCCGCCTGGTTTGGCTCATTATGTCTACTCTCTCTGTAGGTGCTATCAGCTCTTCCAACGTACCTCCTTATATCTACTTCTGAAGGGGACACCCCCTACAGGCCAATCTTAGTGGTTGGTGCCATCTAGGTGACCACCTCCTTAAGAGTACAGGCCCCCTTGTACAATCTCCTAAATCCAGTATCGGACCCCAGGGACCCACCAGAAAACCTTAGCCCATGGGCCGCTTTCCAAACTATTTTTCCTCCTTTCCTCACCCAACCTCTTTATTCTCCTAGTCTTTTATTTACACGTTAGCATCTATTCTTCCATCTATTTCTCCTCTTTGTTCCCATTTAGAAATAGGGATTGACCATGAAGCAGGCCAAATGGCCAGGAGCAGGAGGGCCCACTTACCCCTGGGCCCACCAGGAGTTTTCCTGGTATCCTGGTGGGCCAGTCCGACACTGCCTAAATCCATGCAAAGTCATGTGCAATTCAAGGGAACACCCGCGCCCCCCATAATATGTTGTGCACCATATACAAAGAAATGTAGGTGCCTAGAGGAGCCCACCAAACTTTCTGCCAACTATTAGCTCCAATTAAAGTGAAATCGAGGAGTATCATTATATATTAGGAAGGTCCAGAATAATGATGAAGAAATATTCTCATGATATCAAACACCTCCAGGAACTGATAAACCCTTATCTCCCTCAGTAGCAATGGCCCCAACTCTTTGCTTCCCCCCCCAAGGCCTTTCAATTTAACAGCAAGTTAAATGGGCTCCTCTGTCTCTTTGCTCGGATTGCCTCCTACTCTAGCACCGGCCCCCCCACTGCTCTGCCGGCCCCTTGCTGAGACCCCAGCGAGACGCCATCAACAGCAGCTGCTAATGGGAAGGCATAATAGTGCGGTAATGGGATTTGTAAAGATAATATTTAAAAGAGGAGTCTCGCTAAACAGCGAAATCAGAGCTTCCAACGGGCAGACAGTGTCAGGCTTCACAATCCGCTCGTCGGCAGAGGATTTAATGTCCTTCTTGGCTGCTTTGTGAAAGCTCATTCTCTGGAATTAACGTGGGGCGACGCGGAAAGTTGGAGCCAAACTGACTTTGCCGAGCTGGATATCGGGATGGAGTAACCAGAGCCCAGACTGCTGACCGCAGAGCTTGTTTCAGCATAAAACTCACAATTATATCCCCTAATTTCATTTAATCGGTGTCACCATGACATCTACCACATTGGCATAACGGCATTATGGGCCACCAAGCAGCAATATAAATGTTTATTTCATATATAGTATATTAATCTATGAAGAGTTTGTACCAGGCCTAGTAACTCATAACAACAGGGTCGGACTGGGGGGTGCAGGTCCCAATGGGGCTCCCTCCCCAGGGGCCCCTGAGGGGAAGGCATGGGGTGTACAGCGGGGAGGGGATAGGGGTGTGCAGCGGGGAGCGGATAGGGGTGTGCAGCGGGGGCCCCTGCAGGGAAGGGATAGGGGTGTGCGGTGGGGGCCCCTGCAGGGAGGGGACAGGGGTGTGCGGTGGGGGCCCCTGCAGGGAGGGGACAGGGGTGTGCGGCTGGGGCCCCTGCAGGGAGGGGATAGGGGTGTGCGGCTGGGGCCCCTGCAGGGAGGGGATAGGTGGGCCCCTTTGGGGAGGGGATAGGGGTGACATTGATCATCTTCGCAGTGTCTGGAGGAAATAGAGTTGGAGACCAGTAACTTCTAGTCATGCTCTTGAAGATGACTTAAGGATTAAACCGTCTTGGTGTCCTTAAAAACTGACTGCCTGTGCAATGGTGAGCACCCAGTAAGGTCCCCGACCATCAATGATAAGAGAACTCACCAGACTTCTTGCTGGATCTAAAGTATAGAGCTCCCACTGGGGTATTTAACAGTGATCATCTTCACAATGTCTGGAGGAAATAGGGCTGGAGACCAGTAACTTCCAGTAATGCTCTTGAAGAAGAATTAGGGATTAAACCATCTTGGTGTCCTCAAAAACTATGACTGTTGAATTGTGAGCACTCAGTAAGTTCCCCAACCTTCATCAATGTGAGAACTCACCTGCAAGAGCAATTACAAATCTCTCAGGCAAAACCTACCCAAGTTCCAGATAAACATCAAGAGACATCATGTGATATTGAGGCAGAGCGGCTTGTTGATCAAGGAACACAAGTCTTATCAAACTCATCCAATCCCGCAGAATCAAATACTCTCAATATGATCAGCTCGGCAGTTAAAAGCAAGAAGGGAAATGTCTCTGTCGCTAATGATTTAATTAGTTAGCAGAATAATGTTATAAACTAAAGAACAAGACCGGCGTCAAGCGCTATTAATTGAGCTTCAAACTAAATTAACACTTAAACGGAATTAAGAACCTGTCGATTCTTTCTGGGAACGCCATAATGATTTTTGCTGCAATAAAACGGATTGATTAGAAAAATGGCTTTCATTCAAGAGGTCTCTAAAAGGGAGGTATATCGACAGTTTGCTTTGCTACACGAATGCGTTGGATGGATAAAAGTTCTGCCTTACGTAGCTGCTACTTGTAGTTGCCTAGATATATGCACTCTTGGCACCAATCAAAATCCCATTTGGTTTAGCATTCAAGGGGCCTATTGTGGGTGCTATGGACATGGTCTTGTCTCCAATGAAGCTGCACCTCCAAGGGATGTTTTATTTGCCATACGGGGCAGAAGGCTGATAGACCATGGACAGATGTGCTCTTTGAATGAGCAGTAAGAGGTGACAATTTTATGCCCCATAGTGCTTTTACACATCCACCCAGAGTTTAGCTAATGAGCCCTTATGTTTGCTCAATAAGGTGGTGGTGGTTTCAGGGATCTTACTTTTGCTCATATGAGATAAACCAAATATAACCATGTCCAGCCCAAAAATCCATGGTCCAGGTCCACCAGCCAAGCTAAGGGTACAGAAAAACCATATCCGTCAACACCATTAGGGGAAACAACAACTCAATCACCTTACGCGTTTCATGCTCCAAGAGCACTTAACCATAGGCCACTATTCCTCTTTGCCCCCCTCGGTGCTTCTGATTGTGCCACCTGAATCACAAGCCAATGGTGTTGTTGCCACTGCACACTCTGCCATGCCGCCCCTCATCTCTATCATCTGCATTAGCATGAAATTCAGCCAACGGACATATATTTTGCATCATACTGATGAATCCAGAGCAAACTGCATTGTTTACAATTTGTTGCATGACCTCAATTTTGTTGGAATCCTGAAAAAGGTTCCTTGGGGGTGCCAAATAAGGGCTGTGATTGGCTATTTGGTAGCCCTAGGTGACCTGCTGGCCTACAGGAGGCTCTGCTTAAAGTGAAACTGTGCTTTCCATAGGCGGAGGGTGATTTTTTTGTTTGGGGAGGCTAAAGATACACAGACCGAACTAATCTCAAACAGATTTTCAGCAACTACCTGCTACAGTTTCTCCTGTTTCTCCAACTACCCGTCCCAGTGCCTACAGACTTCCAAAACAAGCACATTATATACAGTGAAAAACAGTAGGTACAAGCATCCCCGGAACATTATAGCAGCAGATACTGGCACATTATATACAGTGAGATCCAATTGGTACTGATGCCAGATAACCAGCCATGCCCCCACACTGTAACATTGCACTGAAACTAAACATAGGTTTTTATCCCAGCCAGTCTCATAAGGGCTCTGCCTTTACTATGTAAAAATGAACAAGAGGCAGTAAGTCAGCCTTTATAGGGTACATAGTAACGTTCCAAGTAAGTGTGGAGCTTTGGCAAAGCCTACAAATCTTCTTTTATTGGTCTACATTTCTGCTTTTGGAAATCTCTACCCAACCCCACAAACATCTGTAGTTTGGTTGGTTCATTGTGAGCTGCACTCTGATTGGAGAATCCACAAAGACAGAAGCTTAGCCTTTCCAAGCCTTATTCACAATCCACCTATGGTGCTTCAAAAAATTGTCTCCAAGCCAGAAATTTAAAAATGGGCATCTGTTGAGGCCTCTGGGAGCAACATCCTGAGTGGTGAGGAACATGGCGCTCATGAGCCACTGGATGGGGATCACAGTTTTAGGGGGGCTACAAACACTTTAAATTTGAACTGGAAATCAAATCAGAATTGCAGTAAGTTGACCCAAGTTGCCAGGTGTCTAAGTGCCTGTTTGGCATCAAAATCCTTGACTGGGTATCAATGAAGTCACAATTCAGCAATTAGGGCTCTTCTCAAGCACCGTGAGCACCATCCAGTGGAACAATGGGTTTGTATTTGCCTTATGTGGACGCGCTTATAGAAATGGCTGAGACAGGGGTGTACTTACAAAGAAACTGCTGTATGCATAATTCTGTGTCATCTCCACCATGCACGATAGAGGGGGCAATTAAAATATTGTTATGACTGGTGACATATGATTATTTGTTGTATACATATTTGTTGTATATATAATGACAGATCCATGTGCGACTCCTAATCCCTAGCTGCAGGGTGTCTCTTTATTCATTTAATATAGACTGTTCCTTTCCAAGAACTTAAGGTGGCCATACACATTGCAATCCACTTGATTGGCTAAGGTGGGCAATATCAGGCCAATTCGACCATTTGACCCTATTACAACAGCAGGCCCCATACATGGCAGATAAGATGCCGAATGCCCCTGTATGGCCACCTTTAGGTCCCAGGAAAAATATTAGTCTTGTCATGGGTGGTGGCCTTACGGACAACTAGGTCTCACATTGGTGCACAGTGTTTTGCACATTCAGGCTGTTGATGAGGTTCCCAGTTTTGTATATAGTATGGTGTTTATTTCCAAACAAGCTGTTCTTTGATAAGCTCAGTTTCAGGAGCCTAAGACCATGTAACTTTGACATTAAGCAACCTCTGTGCAGATAAAGAAACTGTGTCCATCCATGGGACTCTAATCAGAAGTGAGGAAACCACCAACACCTTCTTCCCAAGTGTATTTTGGACAATTTCACTTTCATGACTCCAAATAGTAAACCTCACACTGAATGAATATATCTCTGAGTGAGGGTATTTTTACTCCAAGACACTTGCTACTTTAAAAGGTTATAAGTCACTGTCACTGACCTCAGGTCAACCTTGGTCAAACACTCCATAGAAAAATGAAGGCAAAAATGGAGAAAAATTAGGGACAGGTGGTGGGGCATGTAGGTGTCCCCCCATCCAGCCCCTTGCCCATTCCCTGGTAAGTTAGAAGCACAGGACTCAATGGAGCCCTGTACTTACTACTGCCCTATGTCAATTAGTTGGGACATGGCTGCCTTGCTCCCATCTGCACTATGCTCTGTGCCTTCTGCAGAGGTAAGACTAACCCAGAGTCTTAATAAAAGACCCCTATTATTTCCCTTGTCGATATTGTACCTTGTCTATATTACTTGTCTAAAGTCCAAAAAAAAGAAGACTAATCAGCCATGTTTTTGCACTTTGTGCCCTGTCTGGCACATAGGCAACTTGCAGAAATGGGGCATAGAGACCTAATGAATTCCCCTAATGAATACAGTGTTGCCAGTGTTCAGCAGTGCTGTATTCATGAGGGATGGGGGGGCACATGGGTTCTGGCCCTATGGCAAGTGTTAAGGGCAGGAATACCTTGGGCCTGCCACTGCTGCAAAATGCTGCAAAATTTTTGCCCTTCTTAGTGCATTTGCACTTCCATCCAGGGTCTTTCGTAAATGCCTTGTTTTGCCAAGTTTTCCTCTCCGGAAGTATTTTTAGTTCATTGTATTGCGTATTTGTTATTTCATTAATTGTTCTTGCGCAAAGAACTTTCTGTTCTCTCTGAAGCCGCGCACTCGCTTTGCAGGGCAAGTATCATAGAACTGTTCCGAGCTCAGTAACATTGACTTGGTGGAGGGGGGAAGAATAGAATTCTTATTCTTTTTTTTTGCAACAGGATGGAACTGGGTGCATAATGACAATAATGCTCTCATTGTGTAGGCGCCTTCTGCACTGAACTTTTTCATAGCAACTGAAAGTGTTATGGCAGATAAGCCAAGGTCGTTATTTCATATTTATGCTTCTGGGTTGGGGAAAAAGACGATTTTATTTCTTTCTGCATTCTGTTGCCAAAGTTCTGCATTCTTCTTATTTGCAATAAATCCCATTTGTGATCTCTAGTTTTTGATTTATGGATACGGCTCCGCACCCCCCCTCCCCGACCTTGTGTCAGTGTCAGTTATTTATTTTTACATGCTTGGAATTTACAGGACATTAAATAAATTGTTTGCTTTCCTTTCCAGCTAAAACTTGCTAAAAGATCTTTCGGCGTAAATCACTTGTCGGAGCAACGGGTGAGGAGAACCATGGGAAAACCATTCATCACCTGTTTCCCTAAGCAAATATGCCCTATATATTGGGTGCTTTTATAGACAAAGCCAGAGTTACCCCAATGGTTTATATTGGGCTATGCCAGATAATTACATATGTAACTGTCAAGCTGAGTGCAGGAACCAGGAATGCCGAGGAGGACTGCCCTTACAGCTCCCCACTGGTACTCTCATGCTGCGGATGGGAGAGAGAGAAGTGGAGCGAGGTATGAGAGCCCAGAAAAGTCCAACGAAGATCTACGCAGAGTGGATCTTGAGAAATCGATGGCTCTCGTAGGGGAAACCACAGTAGAGTCTCCAATAGGCTGAGGGTTAAATATGCTGGCTAGGTGAGCAACTGGGCAGCAACCACAATCGAAATCCAAGTCAGGCCAGGGGTCAGCAACAGGAATCAGAGGCACGGGCGCAGTACATAATTTTCATAAGAACGATACAAACATTACCATGACATTTTATAAATACAGTAATGATCAAAAAAAATTCAGCAAGTTTGATCTGTACCATTGAGTACTGTGGAGGATAAGAATAGTGGAGGAATGCAATAGTCAGTGACAGCCTGTCCTTGCCACATTTTCAAGGAGAAGTTAATCCCCTCATTGTTTTCTGTTTCACCCAGTTTCAAGGGGAAGTTAATCCCATCATTGTTTTCTATTTCACCCAGTTTCAAGGAGAAGTTAATCCCATCATTGTTTTCTGTTTCACCCAGTTTCAATGGGAAGTTAATCCCATCATTGTTTTCTGTTTCACCCAGTTTCAAGGAGAAGTTAATCCCTTCGTTGTTTTCTGTTTCACCAACTTTTAAGGGGAAGTAAATCCCCTCACTCTTTTCTGTTTCACCCAGTTTCAAGGAGAAATCAATCCCCTTACTGTTTTCTATTTCACAAGTTTCCAAGGGGAAGTTAATCCCATCATTGTTTTCTGTTTCACCCAGTTTCAAGGAGAAGTTAATCCCTTCATTGTTTTCTGTTTCACCCAGTTTCAAGGAGAAGTTAATCCCTTCATTGTTTTCTGTTTCACCCAGTTTCAAGGAGAAGTTAATCCCTTCATTGTTTTCTGTTTCACCAACTTTTAAGGGGAAGTAAATCCCCTCACTCTTTTCTGTTTCACCCAGTTTCAAGGAGAAATCAATCCCCTTACTGTTTTCTATTTCACACGTTTCCAAGGGGAAGTTAATCCCATCATTGTTTTCTATTTCACCCAGTTTCAAGTGAAATGAGTGCCAATGCTCCTAAAATGGTAGCTGGAGCAATTCCTGTTTGGGAAAAAAAAGAGGACCAGGGTCGGACTGGGCCGCCGGGACACCGGGAAATATCCCAGTGGGCCCCGGCAGCCCAGACCGACCTTTGCTGGCGCTCCCCCTTCTGACTGTTCCTCCCCTGACGCGTTCAATTTATGCGCGCTCGGGGAGGATGTTGGGTGGGGGCCCCTGGGGCAGGAGCCCCGGTGGGCCCTGCACCCCCCAGTCCGACCCTGAAGAGGACTCATGGAAATAAACTTTATACCAATGATACAAACATTATCGTGACATTTTATAAATACAGCAATGATCAAATTTAATGATCGAATTTCTACTATGTCGACTTTATAGTCATGTGACTTTACGGTAAAACACTCCTATATAAAACCTAGTCTGTATATTTTACTTTTTTTTTCATTTCCTAAATACTCAGGACTGATACATTTAGTGGCATTCAGCATTTTTCTATAGTATAATGATTTGCATTCCGTAAAGAAGAGAATCTGAAGCTGTTTTCCGACTAACGGCATATTCAGGGCTGCTCTCTGAAGAGGCTTTTTGTGATTTTGCTGGGCTAAGGAAATAGAAGCCGGAGCGGCGCAGACCGTATATTGAGTTTGAGCGCACACAGTCATTTTATTCACTTATTATTCAGCCGATATGTGAAGATAATTGTCAAACAATACATGTTTAGTCTGACCAAGTCCCACCCGGATTTGGAGCAGGAGGGCCCACTGACCCCTGGGCCCACCGGGATTTGGAGCAGGAGGGCCCACTGACCCCTGGGCCCACCGGGATTTGGAGCAGGAGGGCCCACTGACCCCTGGGCCCACCGGGATTTGGAGCAGGAGGGCCCACTGACCCCTGGGCCCACCCGGATTTGGAGCAGGAGGGCCCACTGACCCCTGGGCCCACCGGGATTTGGAGCAGGAGGGTCCACTGACCCCTGGGCCCACCGGGATTTGGAGCAGGAGGGCCCACTGACCCCTGGGACCACCCGGATTTGGAGCAGGAGGGCCCACTGACCCCTGGGCCCACCGGGATTTGGAGCAGGAGGGTCCACTGACCCCTGGGCCCACCGGGATTTGGAGCAGGAGGGCCCACTGACCCCTGGGACCACCAGGATTTGGAGCAGGAGGGTCCACTGACCCCTGGGCCCACCGAGATTTGGAGCAGGAGGGCCCACTGACCCCTGGGCCCACCGGGATTTGGAGCAGGAGGGCCCAGTGACCCCTGGGCCCACCGGGATTTGGAGCAGGAGGGCCCACTGACACCTGGGCCCACCGGGATTTGGAGCAGGAGGGCCCACTGACCCCTGGGCCCACCGGGATTTGGAGCAGGAGGGCCCACTGACCCCTGGGACCACCCGGATTTGGAGCAGGAGGGCCCACTGACCCCTGGGCCCACCGGGATTTGGAGCAGGAGGGTCCACTGACCCCTGGGCCCACCGGGATTTGGAGCAGGAGGGCCCACTGACCCCTGGGACCACCTGGATTTGGAGCAGGAGGGTCCACTGACCCCTGGGCCCACCGAGATTTGGAGCAGGAGGGCCCACTGACCCCTGGGCCCACCGGGATTTGGAGCAGGAGGGCCCAGTGACCCCTGGGCCCACCGGGATTTGGAGCAGGAGGGCCCACTGACACCTGGGCCCACCGGGATTTGGAGCAGGAGGGCCCACTGACCCCTGGGCCCACCGGGATTTGGAGCAGGAGGGCCCATTGACCCCTGGGCCCACCGGGATTGGGAGCAGGAGGGCCCACTGACCCCTGGGCCCACCGGGATTTGGAGCAGGAGGGTCCACTGACCCCTGGGCCCACCGGGATTTGGAGCAGGAGGGCCCATTGACCCCTGGGCCCACCGGGATTTGGAGCAGGAGGGCCCACTGACACCTGGGCCCACCGGGATTTTGAGCAGGAGGGCCCACTGACCCCGGGGCCCACCGGGATTTGGAGCAGGAGGGTCCACTGACCCCTAGGCCCACCGGGATTTGGAGCAGGAGGGCCCACTGACCCCTGGGCCCACCGGCATTTGGAGCAGGAGGGTCTACTGACCCCTGGGCCCACCGGGAGTTTCCCTGGTATCCTGCTGGGCCAGTCCGATACTGAATACGCTTCTAAAAATCCCATAGGAATGAATAGAATGTGGGTGAGTTTTTATGTATTAAACTTTAAACTCACTTTTTGATAAATCTGTTTAGTTTCCCTTTCTTTTCTCCATGTTCCTGTTTTCCAATCACTATTTAAATATATATCAGGCCTCTACGGGCAGATCCACGGTATATGCAATGAATCCTTTCTCTACCCAAATACAAATAGCTTTCAAAGGCCTTGGCATCAGTATATGTTTGACATGATTAGGGATGAGCGAATCAGTCCCATTTCGAAAAAAAAATTGCGGAAAAATTGTGAAAAATTCATGAAACGCGGCTACCTTGTTCATCACTAGACATGATCTGTCCTAAAAAACATTTGATTTTTACACAGTATGTAATACCATTTTCCAGGTCATAATCTTGAAATGTCAGACTCACTGGCCTATAATTCCCTGGCTAAGACTGAAAATATTGTAATTACATCAGCTTACCTTCATTCTATTGGGGAATAATAGAAACAGCGGCCTGGCGAAAACCGTATTAAGTCAGGGAGTCCAACTCAAAGCCCACAGGCCAGATGTGGCCCTCCAAATTATTTTCATGGCCCCCCAGTCTGCGCTGGCGCTAAACAAACTTCATGATTTGACATGATTTTAATATTATCTGGCCCTCAGACATGCTGTATAATGGTGAGCGAATCTGTCCCCATAAAATTCTCGAAACCCATTTGTTGCATACATTTTTTTGCCGCCCGCGTCTTTTTTGTCGCCTGCGTATATTTTTTGTCGGCCACGTCTATTTTTTTGTCATCCGCTCTTTTTACTCAACCGCGCATTTTTTGCCACAACCGCGCCCTTTTTTTACGTGACCGCAACCATTTTTTGACGCGACCGTGCCCAATTTGACACGCGACAATTTTTTTTGCGGTGAAGTTCAGCCAATGGTGAAATGTGGAAATTCGCTGCAAATCCATGCCTGGGGAAAAAATTTGCTCATCCCAAATGCTGTATGAGAAATAATTGTCCCTCTACATCAGGGGTGCCCAGACTTTTTCCCCCGGCGGTCAACTTTCGGCCCCTCCCCGCGTATGTACGCATACCCAATAAATGCGCCGAACATTTCTGCATTTCCCGGCTTCGACACGGTCCACCAGAATTTCACGGTTGATCGACTGGTGGACCGTGATCGAGGTTTAGGCCACCCCTGATATACATGTAACAATACTGGTTTTGTTTAAGTTATTTTTATTCAGTAGTGATGAAAGAAGGATCAAAGTCACAAGCTCCTCTGTGATTGTAGGGTTTCTGTGACCCCCCCATTATAAAATGTAAAATTACTTACCAAATCAATTACCTACCAAATCAATGAAATTATATAAATTATAAAGGAGAACAAAACCCCTTCCTCAGACAAGGCCCCCCTTCCAAACCACATCTAATGTTCCCCCATACCTGCCCCCTTGCCCTGTATCTAAGCTGAAAAAACAGAATAGCATGCGGGGTTGGTGGCTGCCATATTTGGCCAGGTCACACCCATGCATACTGGGAGCCAATCAGGCCTTGGATTCCAGTGCACATGTTCCTGAGTGGTGATCAATGTACATAGAACATGACATGGGCAGACATAGGGCCACCAACCCCCAAAGCTACTCAGCAATTACTACTTAGGAGAGACGGCATTACATGAAGTTCAGAAGAAGGAAGGGTGCCATTTTTGTTCCTCTTCATTCAAGCAATCTGATTGGGGCTATTTCTCCCTAACTGTATAACACTTCCAAGATATGAATAGAACATTCTGGAGAATATCAAAAAGTAGTAATGAGCGAATCTGTCCCGTTTGGCTTCGCCGAAAAATCTTTTGAAAGATTTGCAAAATGGCGAAAATGTTGTGCATCAAAAAAAATTGTCGCTCACGGCTATTGTTTTGTCATGCCACTATTCTTTTGTCGCCCGTTGCTATTCTTTTGTCGCCCTTGGCTATTCTTTTGTCGTGCGGCTATTCTTTTGTCGCCCTCGGCTATTCTTTTGTTGCCTGTGGCTATTGTTTTGTCGCCCTTGGCTATTTTTTTGTCGCAGGGCTATTCTTTTGTTGCCTGCGGCTATTGTTTTGTCGCAAGGCTATTCTTTTGTCGCCCTCGGCTATTCTTTTGTTGCCTGTGGCTATTGTTTTGTTGCCCTTGGCTATTTTTTTGTCGCACGGCTATTCTTTTGTTGCCTGCGGCTATTGTTTTGTCGCAAGGCTATTCTTTTGTTACTCGTGGCTATTCTTTTGTCGTGCGGCTATTCTTTTGTCGCCTTCGACTATCCTTTTGTCATATGGCTATTCTTTTGTTGCCCGCAGCTATTGTTTTGTCGCGAGGCTATTCTTTTGTCACTCGCGGCTATTCTTTTGTTTCCTGAGGCTATTTATTTGTCGCATGGCTATTCTTTTGTCGCCCGTGGCTATTTTTTTTTTCATCTGTTTCGCGAAACAATCCGCTAGTGGCGAAAAGCAGAAATTCTCTGCGAATCCATTCCTGCCGAAACATTTCGCCCATCACTATCAAAATGGCATTAGTCTCCCCCCTATAGAGAAACAGTGTGAGATTCTGCAATGTAAAATGCATTGAGAAAGTATTCCACATCAGAACTTGATAATCCAGAACCCACCCCACCCTCTTGTTATTCCAACTGTAGTAAGCTCTCGCCTTGCCCTTTAAACTACAATGGCTATAACCCAGAACCGACGAAATAAGAAAGTCTTTGCTTTCAAATGGGAATTAGTGTAAACACGGAACAAAAGCAGCTCTGTGCCTGCGGAATAGGGAAAAAAAAGAAAGAAGGTTTTAGAGAAAGAAAAGTTTTTCGTCAATGGGAAATAACGACCTTGATTTGTTGTGTTCTGGTAACAAGCAACTTCAATGGGATTTAAAAATGGAACTTCTTTAGAATTTGTAGTTTGCCATAGTGCGTCTGCTTGCGCTGGGAAAGTAGTTAAAGGGAAACTATACCTCCAAACAGTGTAGGTCGACTCATTTTTCATGGCAAAATTTTGCAAAACACTCGCTGCAGGGCTGTGATTGGCTACTCCCCCTCCGACTATGCTCCTGGCAGGGACACGCCCACCCCTCATGTGAAACCCAGACAGGGACCTGAGAGGATCTATAGGGAGCTCCAATAAAGGGCTACAAAAAAAAAACCGGGATGACAAAAAAAATTGCGCGACAGGTGCGTTTTGCGAATTTTTGCCAGTTTCACTAATTTTCGTGAATTTTTTTGCAGTTTCGCGAATTTTATGGCGAAGCATAACGGGACAGATTCGCTCATCATTAACAATAACAATAAAACTGGAGCCTCACAGAGCAATAGGGTTTGGCTGCCGGGGGTCAGTGACCCCCATTTGAAAGATGCAAAGAGTCAGAAGAAGGAAAATAATTCAAAAACTATAGAAAATAAAAAAAAAGACCAATGGAAAAGTTGCTTAGAAATGACTATTCTATAACATATTTATAGTGAACCACCCCTTTGAAATCACATGACAAATTAGGATGCGGTATTAGGCTGAATCTTTCGCAAAGGATTCTGGGTTGGGCCGGATCCTAATATTGTGGATGCAGTGAACCCCTATAATAGACCTTGGGGGAGATTTATCAAGACACGAATGCTTGGAGCGTATTTTCAGCTAATTTTTCGACACTTGCACGACTTTTTCAGACGCTTGTGCGAAAAAATCGGAACGGTTTTGCTGCTGTTTACAATCATTTGGTATGAAAACATTTTTACTTTCAGATTGCCAATACGATATTATTGCGACTAATACGGTTTTTTTGTAATCATTTTCGTGATATTTGTGATCTTCAGAAATTATCGTATCCAATCTGAAAAACTCGTGTTTTAATGAATCGGCCCCCTTGTCTAGTCTAGTGGAGGCCACGAGTAGCGCCCACAATGCGGAGCAACAAGTAACATTCCCGGGGTAACTGTTTAGAAGAAAGTCTGGCTGTAAGCGCCGGACAAGGGAGGTTGTGTTACCAATAAGCGAATGATCCCCCGGGGGCTCACTAATTCACTAAAACACAAAGCATTAGCAGCCTCTTTGCCACCACAAGAGATTCTCGACTCAATTAAAGCTGTTACAGCCATCAGGGTAGATTTACAGTTCTGCTAACACTAATGGCTGTTGCTAAGGGAATGAGAAGCTCAGAGACGGGCTGTTCCCTAATGAGACTCGCGCTTGTGCGGCTGAGGGAACACCCAGAACTTTCTATTTAACTCGTTTACTGGGTCTGCTAATTAGTCACAAAGGCGGCAGCAGATCTAGTAACCCAAGTAGCTTTCATTGGTCACCTATTTGAAAGTGAGCGTCTGATTGGTTGCTTAGTGATGAGCAAATCTGTCACGAAACGCACTTTTTTTGCCGCCCCCGCGTCTTTTTTTTTGGTCGTCCGCGTTTTCTGATGCACCCACACCTTTTTTTTTTACGTAACTGCGCCCAATTTGACGCAATTGCGACTTTTTTGACTCGACTGTGGCCATTTTTGACGCAACTGTGCCCATATTTTACATGACCACGCCCAATTCGACACAACCACGATCATTTTTTACACAACTGCGACCAATTTTTTACATGATCGCGACCATTTTTGACGCGACCGAGCCCAATTCAGCACAACCATTTTTTACACAACCGCAACCATTTTTTACATGACCACGACCATTTTTGACACGACCGTGACCATTTTTGAGATGACTGTGACCATTTTTTACGCAACCATTTTTTACATGCCCGAGACGCGACTACGCCCAATTCGGCGCAACCATTTTTTACACGACCATTTTTGACACAACCGCGACCATTTTTTACATGACCACAACCATTTTTGACACGACCGCGACCATTTTTGACACAACAGCGCCCAATTTGACGCACAAATTTTTACAGAAATTTTGCGAAACAATTCGCCAATGCTGAAATGCGGAAATTCGTTGCGAATCCATGCCTGTCGAAAAAATTCGCTCATTACTAGTTGCTATTAACGATAGGGATACACAGAACCCAGGATTCGCCATGAGTTCCCAAAGAAAGACGGTAGTAACCCTATGGTGACCAGCAGGATTGGGACATCCCACCAATGTCGCGCCAAAGCTGCACCAACGTCACATTTAGGGCCACATTTCCTAAAACGATATAATTATAATTTTTTTTATTCAAACTCATTTCCTCGAATGTCTAACATTTACCAAAAAATCCAATAGGAAAAAGTTGGAGAAAAAGTAGAATTTTTCGAATTGTCGTACAAAAACCAGCATCAAAAGTCGAAAAAAGTTTCAAGACAAAAGAAGGATCACCCAGGAAAGTGGAGGGACAGCAAGTAGTGATGAGTGAATCTGTCCCGTTTCGCTTCACTGAAAAATTCGCGAAATGGCGAAAATGTTGTGCGCCAAAAAAATTGTCGCCCGCAGCTATTCTTTTGTCGCCCACGGCTATTATTTTGTCGGCCGCGGCTATTATTTTGTCGCACGGCTATTCTTTTGTCGCGCGCAGCTATTCTTTTGTCGCCCACGGCTATTATTTTGTCACCCACGGCTATTATTTTGTTGCGCAGCTAATCCTTTGGCCCCCGCGGCTATTCTTTTGTTGCGCGGCTATTATTTTATCGGCCACGGCTATTATTTTGTCGCCCGCGGCTATTATTTCGTCATGCAGCTATTCTTTTGACGCTCACGACTATTCTTCTTTGACGCCGGCGACAATTTATGGATGTGCGGCAAATTTTTCCAAAGCAAATTTTTTCATCTGTTTCGCGAACAATTTGCCAATGGCAAAACGCGGAAATTTGCTGCAAATCCATGCCTGGCGAAACATCTCGCCCATCACTAACGGCAAGTTTTAGATGGCGAATTGTCGGATTTGGATTTTTAGCCAGTTGCAAAAAATACGCAAAGTACGAAAACGTAGAAAAAATACGAGTTTTTTGTATTCCGAAACAAAAAAAATTCGCTCATCATTAGTCTCACTGTATCGATTTCCCTTCCTTTGTCCAGTAAAATCTCATTCACATTATAAACCATTACTGCTAAACGCCCGTTGGCGAGTCTATTCCGTTCCTGTTCGTACTCACAGCAACCGGCGGGGGGCTCGGCAATCTAAGGGCAAAGGGGCTTAATTGGCCTATGGAAGCGCAATAAGAAGAATAAGGCGCGCTGCTGCTTTAAATCTTCATCCTTTCATGCTGCCGACTGAATGTTTGTGAAGATTGTGCTTAAAAGCATCGGCGGGACACACGGGGAGCTAATTGCAGCTCTTCCATGGGGCAGGCATGAGTGTTAGCGCTGACATAGCCCATTAGCCAGATCCTTAATGACATTACCGCGAATCATTACGGAGAAATGGAAATGGAGATGCGGCGGAAACCGGCGTTCGGGAGGTGAAAAAAAAATTCGGGATGGATCACTGGAACAACTGGGACTGGAAATGACCATCTGGGCCATTAATACAAACATTAACTTTGTTTCCTTTAATCATCTTTTATTTCTTATCTTGAAAATTCTATTAAAGGGAAACTATCCCCCCAGAATAAATACGTAACCAACAGACAGTTTATATTATGTCAAGTGGCCTATTAAAGAATCTCCCCAAACTGGAATATATATATCAGTAAATATTGCCCTTTTACATCCTTTCCCTTGAGCCTCCATTTAGTCATGGGCTGTGTGCCCCCTCAGAGATCAGCTGACAGGAAGTGATGCAGCTCTAACTGTAACAGGAAGTAGTGTGGGAGCAAAAGGCAGAACTCTGCCCATTCATTGGCTGATGGGGCCTAGCATGTATGTGTGCCTTGGCTTGTTTGTGTGCACTGTGACTCCTATGATCCCAGGGGGCGGGGCTTAGTACATAAAATGGCAGTTTCCTATTTAGGATTACCCAATGGCACATACTGCTAAATAAGTATATTTATATGAAAATGGTTTATTTAGATGAAGCAGGGTTTTACATATGAGCCATTTATGCAATATATTTTTATAGAGACCTACATTGTCTGGGGGTTTAGTTTCCCTTCAAAGCGGCAGTGCCATGGGTTTAGCACTTTTTTTAAATTGTTGTTGAGATTGATAGTTTATTTATCAAAATCTGCAACATTTATTCACCTAATAGCTATTTAGGCATTCATGGGCAATCATTAGGATTGCCACCTGGTAAATGGGCGGAGAAATGGACAGGCTAGTTGGGGAAATGGGCGGAGCAGAGTTGGACCTGTGATTATAAAGGCTGATCAGGACAGAAAGTGAGGAAAAGTAGGGGGGGTATAGCATATTACACATTTACTGGCAAGTTTTTTTTGTAATAACAGTCCCTGCCAGCTAGGCTGCTTGGGGGCAGGCAGGTAGATAGATAGGTAGGCAGGTAGACAGGTAGGTAGATAGGCAGGTAGGCAGTTAGGTAGGCAGGTTGTCAGGTAGGTAGGCAGGTAGATAGGTAGGTAGGCAGATAGGTAGGTAGGAAGTTAGGCAGGTAGATAGGTAGGTAGGCAGGTAGATAGGAAGGTAGACAGGTAGGCAGGTATATAGGTAGGTAGGCAGGTAGATAGGAAGGTAGACAGGTAGGTAGGTAGATACACAGGTAGGCAGTTAGGTAGGCAGGTTGTCAGGTAGATAGGTAGGTAGGCAGGTAGGTAGACAGATAGGTAGGTGGGCAGGTAGATAGGTAGGAAGGTAGGCAGGTAGATAGGAAGGTAGATAGGTAGGTAGGCAGGTAGATAGGTAGGTAGGCAGGTAGACAGGTAGATATGAAGGTAGGCAGGTAGATAGGTAGGTAGGCAGGTAGATAGGTAGGCAGACAGGTAAGCAGGTAGATAGATAGTCAGGTAGATATGAAGGTAGGCAAGTATAGGTAGGAAGGCAGGTAGACAGGTAGAGAAAGTGAGGAAAAGTAGGGGGGGTATAGAGTATTACAAATTTACTGGCAAGTTTATTTTGTAATAACAGTCCCTGCCAGCTAGGCTGGTTGGGGGCAGGCAGGTAGGTAGATAGGTAGGCAGGTAGATAGATAGGTAGGCAGGTAGATAGGTAGGCAGGTAAGTAGGCAGGTAGATAGATAGGAAGGTAGATAGGAAGGTAGACAGGTAGGCAGGTAGATAGGAAGGTAGACAGGTGGGTAGGTAGGTAGATACACAGGTAAGCAGTTAGGTAGGCAGGTTGTCAGGTAGGTAGGCAGGTAGATAGGTAGGTAGGCAGGTAGGTAGGCAGATAGGCAGGTGGGCAGGTATATAGGTAGGAAGGTAGGCTGGTAGATAGGAAGGTAGATAGGTAGGTAGGCAGGTAGATAGGTGGGTAGGCAGGTAGATAGGTAGGAAGGCAGGTAGACAGGTAGATATGAAGGTAGGCAGGTAGATAGGTAGGCAGGTAGATAGGCAGGTAGATAGATAGGTAGGCAGGTAGGTTGTTTTGCTCATCAATAAAATTCAAAAGAGCTCCCCCTTTTTCTCCTTGGAGTTTTATCCTATAGAAATAGGAAGATGAATCTATTGCCAAACACATACATTAATTGCCATTATTACCATCTTGCCGCTTGTAACTTTGCCTCTAATACTGCCTGCTATGGGCCAGGACTAATCATTAGGCTGCAGCTCTGTGCGATTAGCCCTGTAAGGCTGACTTTATGGTGGCGCCATTGTAGCCTGACAAGTCCCCGCGCACTAACCAACGTCTTGAGATGCACTAATGAGATTTTTTATTATGTCATTAAATGGCCTTAACGATCTCGGGCATTTGTCACCCACATTTACAGCCGGCATCTGTTCTGACGTACAGTAAACTCGCTCAGATGGGGAAGGCGCCTGCGGAGGGAACCATGTTACAAACTCCAAAAGTCTTGAAATATCATTATAGTTATCAGTTATAGGTCAAGCAATACGCCCCAACTCTACCACCATCCATCAGGAAAGCTCCCACACCTACACACTCCTCTAAGCTTCTAGATAAAGCTCTTTGTGGTCTTCCTCTGCAGCAACACCCCCTTAACCGATGAACTTATACCCCACCCCCTTCTTGTTCCCCTTTCCTAATAGATTGCAAGCTCCTGGGGGCAGAGACCTCATCCCAACTGTATATTGAAACACCTAAGCACTTAAGCATAGATGTATCCATGTATAACTTATAACTATACCCCTGTTTGTGCTTCTCAAAAGGTAGACACTGTGGGAAACCTCAAGAAGAACCTTAGAAGGAAATTTTTTGAGAAGAAAAGAGGGTGAAATTTGTGTTTGGGGTGTCTATCAATTTCATTATAGAACTTATGTTTATGTAAGAATTAGTGAGCTGCCCTGAAGCCTATGGGACCAGCCGGTTATGTTGTGTTACCATCTCCCTCCATTAAAAGAGGACACTTTTAATGGAGTGAGATGGTAACCCTAAGGTTGGGTGAATTTGGACCGAGAAGGGGTGACCTAGGGGTGGGTTCGGGTGAAAGTTCAAGCAGGGCCCCTCCCATTTGGTGATTTAATAATGGTGACCCCTTTTCTATGGTGGCTTATCCGACCCATGTATGCATCATAAAGAGGACTCAGGTTGAAAATGCTTCATAAAACAGAAGAGGACTTTGGGCTGGGTTGGGTGGGGCTTGGGAGTTAGTGGGTTAGGGCCAGGTTTGGATTTAAAAAAATTCTAACCAATTAATCGCTATTAAATATACATATTGAATGGTTTCTTTCTGGGGGGAGGCTGAGCTCTTACTAAACCTTCAGTAAAATATTCAACCAACTCTCAACCCATGTGTGTGCTAAGTCAATGTCTTCAATCTCTTCCAACCAAAAAAACACATTCCCAACAGACTTACAGACCTTTTATCCCTCCTGGGTTTTGGGAGTCAAATATATTAATCAAACTGAGTTGAGTGTGGAGCAGGGTTCATGATCTTGTGTGGTCTGGGCCGAATAGGGTGTGGGCTAGTCAGAACCAGGACCAGGCCAAAATATCTTCTGCCTGAAAAGGCTGCAGCAGGAGAGCTTACTGTATGGTTACCATATGTCCCTGTTGGAGTGTGGTCTGGGCTGAACAGGGTGTGGGCTAGTGAGAGCCAGGACCAGGCCAAAATATCTTCTGACTGCAGCAGGAGAGCTTACTGTAAGGTTACCATTTGGGGTGATTGACCCCATTTCAGATTCCCCTTCCCTTTGGAAGGCTCCCCGCTAGTGATGAGCGAATCTGTCCCATTTCGCTTCGCCATAAAATTCACGAAACAACGAAAAATTCACAAAATGCATATGTCACGCAATTTTTTTTGTCGTCCGCTTCTTTTTTGTCGCCTGCATCTATTTTTTTGTCGCCCACGGTTTTTGGACACGACTGTGGCCAATTTGGACGAGAGTGCGCCTTTTTTTGATGCAACCGTGCCCAATATGACATGACCAGGCCCTTTTTTGACACGACCGTGCCCTTTTTTGATGCGACCGCACCCAATTTGACACTCAACAAAAAAATTCTGCGTGACAAATTTTTCTGCGCCGAATATTCACAGAAGTTTCGCTAAACAATCCGGCAATGGCAAAATGCGGAAATTAGCTGCAAATCCATGCCTGGCGGAAAAATTTGCTCATCACTAGTCCCCGCCTCTGAAAGCTGTTCCCATGGCAACAGAGCCACCCCCCCCCAGCCAATTGTTACTATTCCAGGACAGAAGGAAGGAGTAATCTTCCGTCACCTGACCCCCTTCCCTCCTCCCACGTCCTCCAATTGCCCCACACACCGTCTCCATTGCACTTTGCTTCTCTGCCCCACTATATCCGACAGGTAAGTGATCTGCTCTATACACAGCTGTGATTGGCTCTCACTAT